>NC_041383.1:745238614-745248365 GCF_002162155.2 Triticum dicoccoides | reverse complement strand
GAGAGGGGGAGAGAGGACGGGCGCAAAGCTTAGGGTTTGGGCGGGGTGGGGGTGGGTGGGGCGAGAAGGTGGGGCCAACCTAAGTGACAAACAAACAGTGCAGCGCCTAAGGGCCGGGTGTTGCACATTGCATGTGTGGCGCCTAAGTGCTGGACGCTGCACATTACAAGTGTGACGCCTACGCTTTAGTCGCTGCATGGCTGGCTGTGGGGCCGCGCCTGGCCCCGGGCTGCCACGCTGGATGGGAGTGCGGCGCCTAAGCAAAAGGCGCTGTGAGGCGCCACACAAAATGGTAAGTTTCTGATTTTTTTTAAGAGCAGTGCAAATCGTGAATTAATTTCGTCCTCTGATTAAATATGTGTTTTTGACAGCATTATTGATCTTGTTTACAAGTGGGCTATGGGTATTCGGCCTGGATCCCATCCTGTGGCCTTTATAAACAAATAATCCACTATTACTGTCGTCTCCAGGCTCCAGAGCCTTTATAAATAACAACGCCAGTGTATTACTCACACAGAGGTTATGAAAATAACCAAGTTCCGAAAAATGGTCATGAAAACAACCAAAAAGAGTACGTTTTTCATAAATATCGTGCTTGATCCGGGGCTCTTCAGAATCAGCTGTAACCATCCAACACACAAACAATTCTTACACGCCAAAGATGATCCAGTTTTTTTATATAGATATACTGTTGCAATATATACAGATATATGGACAACATGAAGTACGTACATACAGTCGGCCATATAACTTAACTCCATGTCATGTCAAGAGCTCCCCTGCATGACGCGCTTCCTCAACAGCCTCCACCGCCACCACCTCCACCCCCACAGCCTCCGCCACCACCTCCTCCACCGCA
Organism: Triticum dicoccoides; assembly: GCF_002162155.2. Taxonomy (NCBI): domain Eukaryota; kingdom Viridiplantae; phylum Streptophyta; class Magnoliopsida; order Poales; family Poaceae; genus Triticum; species Triticum dicoccoides. The sequence goes on along the minus strand of NC_041383.1, from coordinate 745,247,506 downwards.
GCCTGCGCCGCCTCCTGCGCCACCGCCTCCCCAGTGGCGACGTCGTTGTCTCGGCTTCCCCTCCCCGTCGTCGGCACAGCCGAACACGGCAATTACGATTATCGCTACCGCGGCCACAAAGACAAAAAACAGACCCACAACGGTTCCAGGCGCGTGCCGCAGGGAGCCGGGGGCAATCTCTCTGGCCATAGCAAGGTCCAACACCCTAACCATTGTAATACTTAAAGGCCGCCCGGACGCTGTAGGTACAAGAAGCGGAAATGTCAAGTCTTCGCTTGTGTTTTCTATACTCATTGCGTCGCTGTTCGCAGATATATTTCGACGTTACATGCCACGCGTGGCGCTTCTTACATTATCTTGTATAATTTGAAGTCATCCATTGATGGTTCCCTAGGCTTAGAAGATGGACTTGAGTTTTTTGCAAATAGCGTCACCGTCGAATGTCCATAATCTTAGGCTTGAAGTAAGCGTTCTGAACTTCCGCGTAACTGCAAAATTTTAGACTGAAATATGAGATCAGTCGGTAACATGCAATTCTGGACATCTCACATATACATTTTTCAAAACTGCAAATTGAATACCCCTTGGAAAATTCTTAGACGCCTAAACGATTGAGTCAGACAGGGAACTTGCAGGTCACCTTCGTGTTGAGCAAGTGGCAATTTCTTAGCGACTACTCCCTCCTTTTCATAACATAATGACCACTTTTTTTTGCCTTAATCACTTTGGCACAAAGAGATTCAGGATTAACCACTAACCTCCAGGCCTGTTTAGCTAGTAGAGCCTGGTTAAATAATTTAAGGTCCCGGAAACCCATACCACCCTCACCTTTAGGCCTAGTCATCTTATCCCAAGCCAGCAAATGAGTCTTTCTCCTATTCTCCTCATCACCCCACTAGAAATTCCTTATGATCTGAGACAACTCCTCACATAGCAATGCCGAAAATTTAAAAATACCCATTGCATACACCGGAAGAGCCTGCAGGACAGATTTAATCAAAGTTTCTTTCGCCCCACATGAGGCATATTTTTCTATCCAGTCCGATAAAATTTTGAGGGCTTTTTCCTTCGTGGATTGAAATTTACCAGCCTTCATTCTCCCTTGTGGCACCGGGAGCCCAAGGTATTTATCCTCAAAACCTTCATTCTCCCTTGTGGCACCGTGAGCAAAGAATTACCATAACAGGGACATATCCTTGATACGGTTTTCCCGCAGTCAACATCTCTTACTTGGCAAGGTATTCTGCATGGTTTGGATCTGCTTAAATCCGGAGTCATTTGGAGAGTGTGTGATGGGGCTAATATTAATATCTGGAGAGATAACTGGCTCCCAATATCTTCTGGACTAAAAATTACTGCCAGAAAGAATAGGACAAGAGTCAAATGGGTTTCAGACTTGATGCTGAGTGGCCCTAGGAGGTGGGATGAAAATTTGGTTAGGCATCTGTTTTATCCATATGATGCGGAGGAGATTTTGAGGTTGCGTATGCAGTCAAATGGGGAGGGTGATTTTGTTGCTTGGCATTTTGAAAAAACAGGGATGTTCTCGGTTAAAAGTGCGTACAAACTTGTGCTTACTTTGAAGGATAAAAATAAGGATGAGGGTCAATGTAGTGAGGCTGTGTTGGGGGAGAGAAAAATCTGGGATGTCATCTGGAAGGCTAATGTCCCATAGAAGATTCACATTCTTGCATGGAGGGTTGCAACAAATAGCTTGGCTGTCCAGGTTAATAGAGTGGTGCATCACCAAACTACTTTTCAGATGTGCACTATTTGTGGAATGGAGGATGAAAGTACATTTCATGCGGTTGTCATGTGCCCGAAGGCGGTTGCGTTGCGGAAAGCCATGAGGGACATTTGGGAGTTACCTATGGAGAACGTCTTCAGATATACAGGGTATGATTGGTTTATTGTGCTTCTAAGTCAATTGAAGCCGGTCATGCGCGATCAAATCATTTTCATCTTTTGGAGAGTCTGGTACTTAAGAAATGACTTGATATTTTGTAAAGGAAAGGAATCAGTTTCAGCTTCTGCTAGCTTTGTGGGGAATTATTGGGCGTCTTTTGCCGCATGTCACTCCATGCCTCCGGTGGACTCAAAAAATAAAGGAAAATGTCCAATGGATGGATTAAGATGGGCACCTAATATTGTGGGAGCTAAGACAGATTGGACTCCCCCACCCATTGGTTTTTTAAAAGTTAATGTTGATGCAAGCTTTGTGGAGAGCAGTAGAGAAGCAAGTGTGGGTGTGGTGGTTAGGAATGCGGTTGGGGAAGTCATTGCCTCTTCTTGGGACTTCATTGGGTCGTGTCAGAGTGTGGAGGAAGCAGAGCTAAGGGCGTGCATTGCCGGTCTATACATAGGTATCCCTCTTTACAATCCTATTATTTTAGAGACTGACTGTGCATTCATTGTGGCGTCCCTTGCAACAGAGAACCTTGATAGATCAACGCTGGTTGATTTGAAGAAGGAAGCTTGAGCTTATCCAAGTTGATAAATAGCTTTCAAATGGCTAAGATAAGTTGGACCGCCAATATGGTGGCTCATCTAATAGCTAAGTTTAGTTTTGACAATAGATCCAATGGTATTCTTGTTAATGATATACCGCCCAGTGTGGTGAATTCTGTATCGAACGATTGTATGTTTCGAGATGGTTAATTAATGTAACATGGTGTTCAAAAAAAATAATGACTACTTTTTTTTGAAAAGACAAAATCTACAAATTTTGACCAAGTTCACAAAAAAAAATCCACATCTACAATACCAAGTACATATCATTACATATATATCATGAGACCTACTTTCATATCGTACATATTTAGTATTATAGATATAGTTAGTTTTCTCTATAAACTTGATCAAAGTTCGTAAAGCTTGACTTCTTCAAAAATCTATAGGCACTACATTATGAAACAAAGGGAGTACTAAAGATATACAAAATATCAATCAAGAACAAAGATATAAAAATCCGGACAAAGTACTAGCAGCACCTAGCTATAGCTATTAGAGCATAAAAGGAGATCTTTCCGGAGGGATACTACTTAGGGTGAAGTGTGAGTCATTGGAAGTGTTAAATGTGGTGTATGGAGATTTTGCCGTCAAATTTCAGGTGAGGTCGAAGATTGATGGATTCCGATGGGCTTTGGTAGCTGTATATGGTGCAGCCCAACTGAGTTTAAGCCTGATTTTCTCGCAGATCTGGTAAGAGTCTGTGGTGATGAAAGGCTTCCTATCCTTGGGGGGGGGGGGACTTCCATACAATTAGAAGACGGGACGAGAAAAATAATGACAACTTCGAAGAAAGATGGTCATTTATGTTCAACATGATTATTGAGAGTCTCTATTTGAGGGAGATTGACCTCACTGGAAGAAAGTTTACATGGGCAAATTCATTGCCGATTCCGACTTATGAGAAACTAGAGAGAGTACTCACCAGCGTTGAGTGGGAGCAAAAGTTCCCTCTAGTAACGGCGCATGCTTTAAATAGAGCAATTTCTGATCATACACAGTTATGGATCGACTCCGGGGAAGCAACTCACGTTGGCAACATTAATCACTTCTCTTTCAAACTAGGATGGTTCGAATGGGAAGGATTCATTGACCTCATTGCTACACAATGGGCCAAAGATTGTGGTGGCACTTCTAATGTCAATAGATGGGAAAATAAGAGTAGACACTTGCGCCAGTTCTTGAGGGGCTGGGCCTAGAATCAAAGTGGAATTTACAAGGCGAAAAAAGAGACTTATTAATCTCATAAATGATTTAGATTTGAAAGTTGAGTCTTCTATGCTTAATACGCAGATCGATCTGTTAAGAATGAGGCTGAGCAAATGTTAAGAGTTCTTCTTCGAGAAGAAGAGCTGAAATGGGCTCTCAGAGCCAAGGTGACTAAGGTCGTTCAGGGGGATGATAATACACAATTCCTTCACATGATAGCGAACGAGAAACATAGAAAGAAGAAAATAATTCAATTGGAGCATGACGAGGGTACGATCGTAGGACAAGAGAACCTAAAATTGTACATCTCCAATTTCTATAAGAAACTTTTTGGGGATCCCGAAGAAAATTTTGTGTCGCTTGATGAGCACACAATCGATGACGTGCCTCAGCTAAATTCAGACGAGAAAGAGGTTTTGTCTGCTCCGTTTACTGAGGAAGAGGTGTTTGAAGCGGTGTCACAGATGAAGCACCACAAAGCTTCGAACCGGATGGGTTTCCGCTAGAATTTTATAAGAGGTGCTGGCATATCATTAAGGGAGACCTTATGCATATGTTCCATGATTTATTTAGCAGTTATTCCATCTAAACTTTGGAACAATCACATTGTTGCCAAAGAAAGAGAAGGTTGTGCTCATTGAGCAGTTCAGACTGATATGTCTGCTTAACATGAGCTTCAAATTTTTTACCAAGGTTTCCACGAACAGGCTCACATAGATTGCCCATTCTGTTGTGCAACCAACATAGACTGCTTTCATGTCTGGGCGAAATATCCTAGAAGGGGTTGTGGTCCTACATGAAACTCTTCATGAAATCCATTCGAAGAAACTAGATGGGGTTATATTCAAAGTGGATTTTGAGAAGGCGTATGACAAGTTCAAATGGCCCTTTCTCCAGCAGGCCCTACAGATGAAGGGGTTCAATGAAGTTTGAAGGAAATAGGTGGATTCCTTTACTCAGAAAGGTAGTGTTGGGATTAAGGTAAATGATGACACGGGCCATTATTTCCAGACACATAAAGGATTACGACAAGGTGACTCGATGTCTCATGTTTTGTTCAACATAATAGCGGATATATTTGCAGTCCTTATTAGTCGGTCTAAAGAGAATGACCAAGTCAATGGGCTAGTTCCGCATCTAGTGGATGGAGGAGTGTCCATATTACAATACGTCGATGCCATGATTCTTTTTATGGAACATGATATTGCTAAAGCTAAAAATACGAAGTTATTGCTTTGTCTTTTTGAACAGTTGCAGGGCCTTAAGATTAACTTCAACAAAAGCAAATTGTTCTTCTTTGGGAGAGCCAAAGACGAATAAGACACATATAAACAATTGTTCGACTGTGAAATGGGTTTTCTACCGTTTAGCTACCTAGGGATTCCCATTCATCACCATCGGCTGACTAATAAGGAGTGGAAGTGCATTGAAGATCGCTTCGGAAAAAGGCTAAGCTGCTGGAAGGGTAAGCTTAGGTCCTATGGAGGTCACCTCGTCCTAATAAACTCAGTGCTGACGAGTTTGCCAATGTTCCTATCTTTCTTTGAGGTACCAGTAGGGGTACACAAAAGATTAGACTTCTATCGATCCCACTTTTTCTGGCAATCTGATGAGGATAAGAAGAAATATAAGTTGGCCAGATGGGATATTATTTGCAGGCACAACGATCAAGGTGGGCTAGGGATCGAAAATCTAGAAGTTAAAAATAAATGCCCTCTCTCCAAATGGCTTTTTCGTCTATCCACCGAGACCGAGGGTACATGGATTCAAATTTTACGTAATAAATATGTTCATTCTAAGACTCTGGCCCAGGTCACTGCTAGACCTAATGACTCACCTTTCTGGAAAGGGCTAATGAAGATGAAAGTCTCCTTTTTTCAGAGGGTTAAATTCATTGTTGGTAATGGTCTTTCAACCAAATTCTGTGAGGATACATGGTTAGGGGAGACGCCCTTAGCCCTCCAATATCCCACTCTTTATCATATTCTACAACGTAAGGAAGATTATGTTTCTACAGTATTGAATTCGGTCCCCCTTAATATCCAATTTAGGAGGTCTTTGATGGGGGAACGATGGACTTCTTAGTTACACTTGGTCCCTAGATTGATGGCAGTTCAACTCTCTGACCAGGCGGATACCATTTTTTGGAAATTATCAGTGAATGGTATTTTTTTCCGTGAAGTCTATGTACATGGATGTAATTGATACTGGGCCAATTCAGAGATCACTTCACACATGGAAGATTAAAGTTTCGCTAAGAATTAAAATCTTCATGTGGTTTGTCCACAAGGAAGTGATTTTGATGAAAGATAATTTGATTAAGTGAAACTGGGTTGGTAGCTCTCGTTGTAGTTATTGCGATCAGGATGAATCTATTCAACACCTCTTTCTCGATTGCCCTTTGGCAAAATTATTGTGGCGTACGATACATATAGCCTTCAACGTTAACCCTCCAATTTGCATGAACACATTATTTGAAACGTGGCTAAATGGAGTGGATTCAAATATAGCGAGACATATTCGGATAGGAGTATGCACATTATTATGGGCTATATGGAACACTAGGAATGACATAATCTTTAACTGGAAAAACTTTATCGACTTTTTGCAGGCTATTTACAGAGCTACTTCTTGGATTCGTACATGGTCGTTACTCACCTATGTGAATTCTAGTGAGCGTTTAGATACTCGGTGCAACCAATGGGAGATGGTAGCACGAATATCTTCAACCGGTTTGGATGACGAGCTACTAATAGGTTAGGTGTGTAGGCATCGTGGCATGTTACTATTTTTGCCGGATGTGGCACCTTTTTATTTCATTTTGTTTTGCTCCGTTTGAGAGCTAGACTTGCACTACAGACTTGTTATCGTACTTGTTTTAATAATATGGTTGCATGCATCATTCTGATGAAGAGGCCGGGGGTTATCCTCCTTTAAGAAAAACTATGGCCTTTAGCATGAGCGAGTGTCGCGCCTATAGGGGAGCATAAATGTGCCGAACATATAATATTATTCTAGGTTTTACTCCGCCGTTCTAAATATAAGATGTATTAGTTTTTTCAAAAGCCAACCTTTTATGTTTAACCAATTTTAGAGGAGCCCTTTGATTTGTAGGAATGAATTCCTATTCCTATGTAGGATAGGAACCAATCCTTGACATTTGAAAGGAAAAAAAAATATTAGCCTAGACTCAATGGAAAAAGTTCCCATCCTATACATCAAATGACATGTCTTTCTCTATAGGAATTGAGATGCATGTCATCTCACTTCCTATGATTTTCCTATTCCTATGAAATTCATATCTATGAACCAAAGGAGGCATATACCCGTAGTTACAGACACGGGCTGGTTGGTTGACAAATTTGTTAAGCGATGTAAAGAGGTTAACGCTCGGCAAGTAAACTATAGACTGTTGCTTATTGGTTTAAATTGCATTTCGACATCATCCTGCATATATTTAACCCTTATTTGTTGTGATAGATCGTCCGTTTCACCCTTTGAAAAAACCTTGCAGCTTTTTGACATTCTCACAAAACTAGTTCTAATAGTTTGGACACACATGTTGATTGTCATATGCTTCAACTTGCAAGTTTAAATACTTAATATATATGCTAACAACATCTATCTGCAATGCAGTTTGATTGGATAACTTGATATAATATTTTGTCTATTTTTCAGCAAAAATCTGGCTAGTATGATGTGACTGTGGGTGCCAAAGCTAATTTTCCACGTCAGAAAATATTTCAAGCCATTCCATGTGCTACAATGAAGAAGGAAGAAGACGAGAGTTGAGAAAAATACCAAAAAAGTACCATGTTTGGGTACGCCATATTTGTGCTTGCTTGCTAACCTTTGAGAGATTTAGTTGCTGCTATATGGGCGGTTCGAGCTGATCGATTCCGTTCACAAGTGTTATTCTTTAGTCTTCTTGCATATTGCCTGATCCGAATAACTGATCTACTTGTTCGTCTATTTCTGCTATTACGAGAACTGTACATCGTGTTCGTGCTGATTTTAGTGTACCGTGGAAGATGAGGCGAACCAACGACTCGGTGTCTATTCGGGTCTCATCACATTGTTTTCTAGAAGCTGGATATTCTAAAAACCTACTAAAAATAGAACATATATTTTAGGAAATTGTTTAGGGTCTGTTCGGCAACGGACCACTCACGTGACTCCGCTCCGCTCAGCGCTGGAAATGAGGAGCAACAGAATGGCTGCTCCGCAAAAATGAACTGTGCGCCGCTGTGCTCCACTGCTTCAGCTCCGCGGAGTTGGGAGCCGGAGTGTTTCATGAAAAGGTTCAATATGTATATTAAAAAAGTTCACCATATCTTAAAGAAATGTTTAGTGTGTATTGAAAATGTTTCTATATTAAAAATATTCAATGTATATAAAAAAGGCTCATCGTATATTATACAATATTGTTCAATGTGTATTTAAAAAATATTTATCATATACTAAAAATTCAGTGTTTATACCAAAAAAGATCACCATATATTGCAAAACATATATAAAAAAGATATATGCAAAATAATTATAAGGAAAAACCAAAGAAAACCCAAGATCTAGAAAATATAAAAAGAAAATGAAACAGAAACAAAAAGACACACATAATAAAAAGATAACTGTCAGAAAAGTCAGCGAAGCGTTGTGGCGAACTGGGATCGTGTGTGAAATTACGTATAGAAACAAATCTGGCTCTACATTAACACGACGAATCTAGTGGTGTAGTCGTATCAAGCGCCTACTCGTCTAAGCTTGCATCCCGGGTTGGAATCACGGTACTCGTGCCAGACGGCCAGGCGACGTCAAAACTAACTAAATGTATCAAATTGAGCTGTTAGATAGGTCTTGTGGAGTGGTTGATGATTCACTTTCGGTGGCCCCGCATTATTCCAGGGTGAACGCGCTCCTAGCTTCTCCCTCTCCCCCGTGCCGCTGGCCGCTCCGGCCGCGGCGACCACCAGATCCCAGGGCAGCCCGCCCCGACCCGCCCCCACCGACGCCATGGGGCGCCCACGCTCCTGCTGCTCCACGCGCTCCGCCCGGCCGCGCTCCAGAGATAGCGAGGGATGGGGCCTGCCGGCCTCGGTGCCGCACCCGTCTGGATCCGGCGGTCTGTCCATGGTGCCGGACTCCCAATCGCCCCATCCCTTGCCAACGGCTATCCCC
>NC_041383.1:745178736-745238350 GCF_002162155.2 Triticum dicoccoides | reverse complement strand
GCGAATCCTGCAGCGGGGCGAGTGCTCCAAGGCGGCCCACCCCTTCTACTCGCCGGATATCTGAAGCCCCCCCTTCTGGGCGGCCCCAGCTTAGATCCATAGTAGTTAGGCCTTCTCCGCAGCCGAGCTCCCCCTGTTCCGGCAATGGCAATGAATGGACGGTGGTCAAGTCCTGAAAGGCGCGGCGCGCCAGCTCGCACCCGCAGGGCCGTAATGTGCGCACGCGCCGGCAGCAGCGTGGCCGTCGGCCCTCCTTCAATGCGGCTGCTGCTGCTGCCCGCGAGGCCTTCCTAAGGCGTTTCCGCGGCCTCTGTTTCAGATGCCTCAGCTCAGAGCACCGGCGTATTGACTGTAGAGATCCACTCCACTGCATAGAGTGCAAGCTGCCTGGTCACCGCGCCCGCGACTGCCCCCTGCGTCACGGTCCGGCCTGGCCGCCGCCCGCTAGAGGCCCCGTCCACGAGCGTTTGCGCTTCCCCTCGCCTGCGCCTCCCGTCCCGGCCATGGAGCGTTCTGCCCACACCGACCCCTCGCGGTGCCCGAGGTCCGGCCACTCGGTTGTGGTCGAGACGCAGGAGATGGAGCACCAGACTTTCCTCCTGCTTCGCCATGCCGTCCTGCTCGTCTGCACGGAGGAGCGCCACGCGGCGAGCCCCATGTCGGTGGGGCGCGCTTTCGACACCCAGACGTGCATGCCGGCGCACCTGCTGCGGGTCACGAGCCATGACCCGGAGGACTTCCTCGTCCATTTTGAGCTGCCGGCGCACCGTGACAACGTTGTCCGCCTCGGCTCCATCAACATTGACGGCGTCTGCTTCAACATCAAGCCCTGGCATGAAGACGACCACGGCGTCCACCAAGACTTCATGCTCCACGTCCGCGTCGTCATCGAGAAGATGCCTCTGCAGCTCTGGTCCATCAAGGGGGCGGAGAAGGTGCTTGGCAAGAAGTGCATCATCGACCGTCTCGACTCCAGGACGCTTGAGCGCGGGCACACAAAGACATCTGCGTGCTGTGTGTGGGTGTGGGATGTCACGCTCATCCCCACCAAGCACACGCTCTGGAGGACGGCCCGGGGCGCCGGGCGCATCGAGGCCATGCAAGGCTTCTCGCCGCCGAGCAGGGAGTTCGCCTGTCGGTGTCAAAACCGGCGGATCTCGAGTAGGGGGTCCCGAACTGTGCGTCTAGGCGGATGGTAACAGGAGACAAGGGACACGATGTTTTTACCCAGGTTCGGGCCCTCTCGATGGAGGTAAAACCCTTCTCCTGCTTGATTAATATTGATGATATGGGTAGTACAAGAGTAGATCTACCACGAGATCGGAGTGGCTAAACCCTAGAAGCTAGCCTATGGTATAATTGTTGTTTGTCCTATGGACTAGAACTCTCCGGTTTATATAGACACCGGAGAGGGCTAGGGTTACACAGAGTCGGTTACAATGGGAGGAGATCTTCATGTCGTATCGCCAAGCTTGCCTTCCACGCCAAGGAAAGTCCCCTTCGGACACGGGACGGAGTCTTCAATCTTGTATCTTCATAGTCCAGGAGTCCGTCCAAAGGTCTTAGTCCGGCCAAAGGTCTTAGTCCGGCCAGCCGGACACCCCCTAATCCAGGACTCCCTCAGTAGCCCCCGAACCAGGCTTCAATGACGACGAGTCCGGCGCGCAAGTTGTCTTCGGCATTGCAAGGCGGGTTCTCCTTCAAATTCCCTGTATCCGTCGAATAGTGTCCGGCTTCTAGTGCATGCTGTCCTTCTCGCTTCTGTGCCCCATAATGACCATCTTCCACGCATGAAACGAATACGAAAAGCCAGGGGATTTTCTTTTCACTTACCCCCCCGGTTGCGTTAATGAGCCGCCCATAAAAGAGACGGGGATTTAGTCCAATTCGCACCATCTTCCCTCCGCGAGTCTTCATCAGAGCGCCTCTGACAGAGATCCATTCCATCATGGCCAGTTGGTGCCGCTCCTCCTCTCGCCCCTCCAGCCCTCGGCCCGGAGATTGGGGGCGGTGTTCCGTCCTGCATAGCGAGTTAGTAGTGCTTCAGTCCAAGGGGCTTCTTCCCCCAGCATATATGGTCCCAGTTCGAGCCGGGATTGCCGCCTATAGCGGCGGAGAGTAGGCTGAGGGCGTCCCCAATCCCTCTCAAGGAGAGCGGGTATGCTTAGTCCCTTATTTGATGAGAGGACTAGGATTTCCGATTCATCCGTTCTCCGAGGGTTGCTGGAGTTCTACGGCCTCCAGCTACATAACCTCACGCCCGCCTCCCTTTTGCACATCTCGGGTTTCGTGGCCCTCTGCGAGCTGTTCTTGGGTGTGGAGGCCCATTTCACGCTGTGGAAGAGGTTCTTTTGCCTTGTGCCCCGTTCTCAGGAGGGGTCTATTTATCAGGTGGGCGGAGCCGAACTATGGCGCATCGCCGGGACTGGATATCTATCCGGTACCCCAAAGAGGGCGTCCGAAGACTGGCCCTCGGAGTGGTTTTATATAGATGACGTCCCCCTGCTGGACCCTGTACAGATCGGCCTCCCCGAGTTCAATAATGCCCCGTTGAAGAAGCGCCTGAGTTGGCGCCCGCGGAACCCTCAGAGGGAAGCTGACAGGGACATCCTGTACCTGATGAGCCGGATAAGGTTGTTGGCTCATTCCGGACTGACCATGATCAAGGTCATGGCCATATGCATTACGCGAGGGGTGCAACCGCTTCAATACAGAGGCCACCCCATGTGGGATTTCAACGGGGAGGATGACGCTACCCCGTGCGGTCGCAAGGGGCCAGATTTGGCCGCCACTTTAACGAGAATCTTATCCGCTTTGTACAAGGGGGAAGAGGAAGAATTCCTCCGTGTCAACCCGGAAGGCAGATTCTCCATGTACAATCCACCTAGTTGGGTGAGCGGACACTGTCGCTTGCCTATCCGCTTTTGAAATTCCCGTGGTTGAGTACTTAGTCTAGTAATGTTTAAACGCAGGAGCTGCGCCAGGCTGTGAAGGAAATAAACAGCCCTGCTTCACAACCCGAGGACCCGGAACGGTCCCTCGATCCGGACTCCCCAGAAGATCCGGACTTATGCGTGGAGTTGATTGATGGAGTATTTCATCAATTGAGCAAGGATAACTCCTTGGTGGCCATCACAGCCGACTATCCCGGACCACTTCCAGCCTCCAAGGTAACTAAGACCGAAGTCCCCGTATTCTCATGCTTTATCTTGCATGTTGTAAACTAATAGCATTTCGCAGGGTAAATCCTTGAGGCGGAAGGCCGAGCCCACGGTGAGCAGCCAACAAGGGCCGCTGAAACCAGGCGGGCCAAAAAGAAGTGCGGACCAGATCGAGATTCCGGTGCAATGTACGGCGTGCGATTTTAACGCCTAGGGTTTATGCCCTTGAGTCTTACTAATGCTCATGATTTTCTTAGAAAGAAGAGAGCCTGCCGGACTATGTCCGCCGGCCAAGGTTCGAGGCCAGGTCCGAAAGCGGAGGCGGACATGGGACGCGCCTCGGGCGCTCCTCCGACAGAGGACGCCGACGGGCTATCTGCCACCAATTCAGAGGTGGAGAGGGCCCTGGAACACAGGCGTCGCCGGACTGTTCTTTGTGACGCGTGTTTTTCCCCAAAGGCGTTGGACGCCTTTAATACAGGAGATGCGTATCTCCGTGCTGCTCAAAATGGTCTAGCCAGAGCCACGGAGCAGTATGTGAAAGACATACAGGTGAGTAGAATTGAAGGTTATATATGTCAGTAGCCCCCGAGACTTGAAACAGTGAAGATAACTATTTGAAGGATCATGTGCTATGCAGTGTCTTACAAAGAAGAATACGCAATTGTCCCAGGAGCTCGTAGAGTGCAAGGCCCAGCTCGAGGCCGCATTGGGCACTTCAGAAAATGTCAAGGGGACGCCCGCAGGTAATATATGCTTCAAAAGCTACTTCCGTTTTGAAATGCGGCAGGCGTGCAACCCTGACGATAATAATGCAGATGAGGCCGGAGTAAATCCGGACAAGCAACAACTCCTACGCCAACTAAAGGCTGGCGAGAGCGTGCTGACGAGGGTGAGGCAAGAGAAGAACAAGCTTCAAGACGCCAATACCCAGCTGGGCGAGGAACTTAAAGATGTTCGTGTTCAGCTTTCTTCTGCCGTGAAGGAGAATCGGCGACTTCGACGCGGCATTTTTTAGTAATTTCTTGAACGAATCTTCGAAAAAAGAATTCGGCGAGGAAGTCGATTGACAGAGCTATGTCTGTAGGTCTGCTGACAGGTCGTTTGGCGGAGGAAATGCCCGGTTCAATGGGAGACCTTCTTCCCGAGCTGTTGCAACTACACGAACGATTTCGGCAGGCAATGCAGAGCGTCATCCAGGCTATGTGGCCATCCCTCTCCGTGCCCGAAGGCCTTGAGGAGCTTACAAAGAAGCTGGAGGGAGTGCGGCAGCGCTTCCGGTTGTGGAAGATATCGTCTTGCCGTCAAGGTGCCAGGGAGGCCTGGGCCATGGTGAAGACTCGGTACACGAAGGCTGACCCAAACCACATGGCCGAGGTCGGCCCTATAGGTTCGGACGGAAAGGAGATCCCAGTCAGCTTAGCATATGGCCAGGTGGAGCTGGCTGCAAAGTATTCCCAACAGGACTGTAAATTAAACCGCCTGTTGGATGGTATTGAAGAAGAATATGCCGAGTCGGATTGACTCTGTAAAAATGACATAAAAATGCCTTCTAGCCGGATTGTAGATCATTTGTCATTGCGGACCTTTTCGCTTCGACCTCTGGACCCTATAGTTCGGAGTGTGTCCGAATACCCTCTCGATTATGTAAGAACCGGGGCATGCACGGAGACAAGGCGTAGGGGTCATAAGTGCTTTAGCAGACAAGTGCTCAACTACTTATGTTATATTACATGGTTAGTAAGAAACATCTTCCAGAGAGAATAGTTCCGAACTGCCAGAAAGAGCAGAAAAGCTTCTGGGGGCAAATGAATAAATATGAAAGATCATCTTTTAGTTCACCGACCGAATATTCCCTTAAGAATGCTAGCTTTCGGCTTCACCCAGTCTGAGGTACACATCCGGCTGATCCGGCAGTAACAATCGCAGAGGTGCTCCCTTTACCACCTAGCCGAACAAACGGGAACGTAGGGGTAAGCACAGGAGCTAGGCAACCCAGCTTGGCCAAAACTTAAGTCATATCGATGCATATAATGGTGTATAAAAGGTTCATGCGGAAGCATCACACATGTTTTGGGCATGAGGCCCGTTTTATATAAACTTCTTGGTAAAGAAGCCCCCAGGTATTATGAGCGCAGGTAGCGCGTCGGGTATGTGCGAACAATGCACAGGCAAGCCCCTAAGGGCTTGTGAGAAAAAAGGGGTAGGGAGAAGGAACAAAATCCCGGACTGCCAATAAAAAATAAAACAAAGGGACGGAGGAAGGAAACGAACACAGAGTCCAGCGCTAGGCGTAGAACCTTCATAGGCGTGCTGCATTCCATGGGTTCGGCTCGAGTCGGTTATCCGATGCGTTTCGCAGACGGTATGCTCCGCCGGTCAGTACTTGGTCGATTATGAAGGGGCCATCCCATTTGGGCTTTAATTTATCATTTTTCTTGTCCGGCAGGCGTAGAACTAGTTCGCCAATATTATAGGTTTTGGCCCGTACTTCTCTGCTTTGGTATCTTCGAGCCTGCTATTGATAGAATGCGGAACGTGCTTTTGCCACGTCGCGCTCCTCTTCCAATGCGTCAAGCTGTCCTGCCGATCGAGCTCGGCTTCTCTTTCTTTGTACAAGCGCACTCGAGGTGAGTCATGGATTATGTCGCATGGCAGTACTGCCTCTGCGCCGTATACCATAAAAAATGGTGTGAATCCGGTAGTGCGATTCGGCGTGGTCTGCAGCCCCCAGAGTACGGAGTCAAGCTCCTCTACCCAGTGCGTGTTAGATTCCTTGAGGGATCGCACTAGTCTGGGTTTGATGCCGCTCATAATGAGACCGTTGGCCCGTTTGACTTGACCATTAGTTTGAGGGTGATAGGCTGAAGCATAGTCGAGCTTGATGCCCATGTTTTTGCACCAAAGTTTGACTTCATCGGCTGTGAAGTTTGTGCCATTGTCGGTTATGATGCTGTGGGGGACGCCGTAACGGTGTACGACCCCGTATATGAAGTCTATCACTGGTCCGGATTCGGCCGTCTTTACAGGCTTGACTTCTATCCATTTGGTGAATTTGTCCACCATGACTAGTAGATATTTTTGCTTGTGGGTTCCTCCTTTAAGGGGTCCGACCATGTCAAGCCCCCAGATCGCGAAAGGCCAGGTAATGGGTATAGTTTGTAGGGCGGTAGGCGGCATGTGGCTTTGGTTGGCGAATAACTGGCAACCAACACATTGTTGCACTAAGTCCTGAGCGTCTGCCCGGGCCGTTGGCCAATAAAATCCGGTACGGAAGGCCTTGCTTACAAGGGCCTGGGCTGTGGCATGGTGCCCGCCGAGTTCGGCATGAATTTCAGCCAAAAGGACTCGCCCTTCCTCTTCGGAGATACACCTTTGAAGGACTCCGGTTGTGCTTTTCTTGTAAAGCTCTCCCTCGTGGACTTTGTGCTTTAGATCGCCGCACTATGCAGCGGGCCTCGTTTTGGTCCTCGGGAAGTTCCTGCCTAGTTAGGTAGGCTAGGAATGGTTCTGTCTAAGGGGCAATGACTGCTATTATTGCGTGGGCTGACGCGTTGTTTCGTTGGCGGAGCCCCCAACTGTGTCAGGATGTTCGGTGAGGGGCGGTGTAGTTGTGTCCGGGCTATTGTTTCCGGATTCTCCTTCCCATAATACGGATGGCTTGAACAGCCTTTCTAGGAAGATGTTGGGAGGGATGGCCTCACGCTTGGCGCCAATGCGTGCCAACACGTCTGCTGCTTGGTTATTTTCCCGGGCTATGTGATGGAATTCAAGCCCCTCAAACGGAGCTGACATCTTTAAGATGGCGTTGCGGTAAGCTGCCATTTTCGGATCCTTGGTGTCAAAGTCTCCATTTATTTGGGATATTGCGAGGTTTGAATCCCCGCGGACCTCTAGGCGCTGAATGCCCATGGAGACTGCCATCCGGAGGCCATGTAAAAGGGCCTCGTATTCGGCTGCGTTGTTGGAATCCATGTACATTATCTGAAGTACATATTGGACTGTGTCTCCGGTTGGGGACGTCAGAACGACGCCAGCCCCCAGGCCAGCCAACATTTTGGAGCCGTCGAAGTGCATGATCCAGTTGGAGTATGCGCCGTACTCTTTAGGGAGTTCGGCTTCAGTCCATTCGGCGATGAAGCCGGCCAAAACCTGCGACTTAATAGCTCGCCTTGGCTTGTAGGTTATGTCGAACGGGAGGAGCTCGATGGCCCATTTGGCAATCCGGCCCGTTGCGTCGCAGTTGTTTATAATATCGTTAAGGGGTACTTCGGATGCCACTGTTATGGAGCACTCTTGAAAGTAGTGTCGCAGCTTCCGGGATGCCATGAACACCGCGTACGCTATCTTTTGATAATGCGGGTACCATGACTTGCATGGAGTTAGTACAGTGGACACGTAGTACACTGGTTTTTGGAGGGGGAATTTGTGTCTGTCCGCTTCTCGTTCGACGATGAGCATCGTGCTTACAACTTGATGGGTTGCCGCGATGTATAATAGCATTGGTTCACCCGTGTTGGGCGCGGCCAGGACCGGATTTGTTGCCAGTATGGCTTTTATTTCTTCGAGTCCGGCCGTGGCGGCATCCGTCCACTCGAAGTGGTCGGTGCGCCGCAGGAGGCGATAGAGGGGTAATGCCTTTTCTCCTAAGTGGGAGATAAAGCGGCTTAGAGCCGCCATGCATCCTGTCAATTTTTGTATTTGTTTGAGGTCCTTTGGGGTATCCAATTGTGACAGAGCTCGTATCTTGTCTGGGTTTGCTTCAATTCCTCTACCGGATACGATGAAGCCCAAGAGCTTTCCGGCTGGTACGCCGGAAATGCATTTTTCCGGGTT
The DNA here is from genome assembly GCF_002162155.2 of Triticum dicoccoides. Lineage (NCBI taxonomy): Eukaryota > Viridiplantae > Streptophyta > Magnoliopsida > Poales > Poaceae > Triticum > Triticum dicoccoides. The sequence goes on along the minus strand of NC_041383.1, from coordinate 745,230,353 downwards.
GAGCTTAATGTCATATGTTCGTAGATTGTCGAACGTGAGCCTCAAGTCGTCTACTAGAGTATCGACGTGTTTTGTTTTGACGACCACGTCATCTACGTATGCTTCAACTGTTTTGCCGATCTGGTTGGCCAGACATGTCTGAATCATGCGCTGATATGTTGCGCTAGCGTTTTTGAGCCCGAAGGGCATCGTGTTGAAGCAGAATGGGCCGTATGGGGTGATGAATGCCGTTGCGGCTTGGTCTGACTCTACCATCTTGATTTGGTGGTAGCCAGAGTATGCATCGAGGAAACACAATGAGTCGTGTCCTGCGGTGGCGTCGATGATTTGATCAATTCGGAGGAGTGGGAAAGGGTCCTTTGGATAGGCCTTGTTTAGGTCTTTGAAATCGACACATAGGCGCCAAGATTTGTCCTTCTTTGGTACCATCACCAGGTTTGCTAGCCAGTCCGGATGTTTTATGTCTCTTATGAATCCGGCTTCCAGCAGTTTTGCTAGCTCCTCTCCCATGGCTTGTCTCTTGGGTTCAGAAAAACGCCGTAGAGTCTGCTTGACGGGTTTAAACCCTTTTAGGATGTTCAGGCTGTGCTCAGCCAGCCTGCGTGGGATTCCTGGCATATCTGAGGGGTGCCAGGCGAAAATGTCCCAATTTTCTCGCAGGAAGTTTCTGAGTGCGGCATCTACATCGGGTTTTAGTTGTGCCCCGATGGAGGCCGTTTTTGTAGGGTCCGTTGGATGGACTTGGAATTTGACTATTTCGTCTGCTGGTTTGAAAGAGGTGGACTTGGATCTCTTGTCTAGTATCACATCGTCCCTGTCCACCGTAGAGAGCAACGCAGTTAGTTCCTCGGCCGCTAGGGCCTCGGATAATGCCTCCAGGGCCAGTGCGGCTGTCTTGTTTTCAGCACGGAGCGCTATGTATGGATCACTTGCAAGAGTGATGATTCCATTGGGTCCGGGCATTTTGAGCTTCATGTATCCGTAATGGGGTATGGCTTGGAAAATTGTAAACGCTTCTCGCCCTAGCAGAGCGTGGTATCCGCTGCTGAACGGGGCCACTTGAAATGTGACCTCCTCGGATCTGTAATTATCCGGCGTGCCAAACACCACATCCAGTGTGATTTTTCCTGAACAGCACGCTTCCCAGCTTGGAATTATTCCTCGAAAAGTTGTGTTGCTTCGCTCAATGCGGCTCCAGTCAATTTCCATTTTTCGCAGGGTTTCCTCGTAGATGAGGTTGAGTCCGCTGCCGCCGTCCATGAGTACCTTTGTGAGTCGGAAGCCGTCCACTATCGGACTGAGGACCGATGCGGCTGGTGCTCGGGCTGTCCGGAATTTAGGTTCGGCACTGGCATTAAATGTGATAGCCGTGTCACTCCATGGGTTTATTGTTGCTACTTGGTAGACTTCGGCAAGGTTGCGGAGCATTCGTTTCCTTGCATTGTTTGATGTGAAGGTCTCAAAGACTGTCGACACCGTACTGGGGAGGTATTCTTCGAGTGCTGGAGTTAAAAGCTCCTCGCCACTTCGGGCCACCTGCCGTAGTATCCAACATGCTCTAAGGCTGTGCGTTGGTGTGGCTTCCCCTGAATTATGAATTTTACAGGGTCCATTGAGCCATCCTTCCAGTACGGTCCCATACCCTGTAGAGGGTGTTTGTTTTTTGATGTTTGGCTCAGATGCCTGGCGATAATGCGCCCTTTTGTTTTGGACTGGTGTTGTATTCGGGGCCGGATTGTCCCAGAATTTATCTTCAGTTTTCCGAACGCTTTCAGTCGCACAGTACTTTCGTACTATGGATGTCAAGTCGATGAATCGTGTAATTTCGCAGCGACTTATTGCGTTGAGGATTCCGATGTCCGTGCAGTTGTTATAGAAGAGTGAAATTGCTTCTTTCTCGCGGCAGTCCTTTATCCTGTTCATAACCAGGAGGAATCTGGCCCAGTAGTGGTGTACTGTTTCACCGGGCTGTTGCCGTATTAGGGATAAATCCCGCATAGTTGGGTGGGCGGGTGGAATTAAATCCGGAACCCTGCCCGATGTAAGATTCAGGGGCCAAGCGGTTTCCGAATTCGGAAGCTTGCTTTCTTGGACATTATTCAATGAATCGGGCCTGCTGCCTGACTTTAGGTTCAGGGTTTGGGCGACATCCTCCCCTCCACGGGTGTCCGGCTTGGAGGGATCGGAAATCCGAACACATCTGGTCCTTGGGCGGGCGAAGACTCTCCGCATTGTTCTTCCACCACTTCGACGTGATGGGTGACCTGGGGAGAGTCAATCTCTCTCTGATCGGGTTTAGCCCAATCTGGTCGTAATCAGTAGCAACTCCCAAGGCCGCGATGCGATCCAAGAGCTCGTTCAGGGAGAGGACCTCCATCGGATCTAACTGCTCGGCAAGCTCCTAGCTGATGTGAAGATTGCTTTCGATGGCCCGAGAGGTCATCGTCGGCGCGGCGGCCGGACAGGCTGTCATCAAAAACCTGCCTAGCCGGAGAGTTTGGCCGACAGCCAGAGCTCCTTTAGCAACGACGCCGTCTTTAAAGACGGCATGCGGCATCCTTCCTGATGGTGACGACACAGCAGAACTCTCAATGAAAGCACCAATGTCGGTGTCAAAACCGGTGGATCTCGGGTAGGGGGTCCCGAACTGTGCGTCTAGGCGGATGGTAACAGGAGACAAGGGACACGATGTTTTTACCCAGGTTCGGGCCCTCTCGATGGAGGTAAAACCCTACTCCTGCTTGATTAATATTGATGATATGGGTAGTACAAGAGTAGATCTACCACGAAATCGGAGTGGCTAAACCCTAGAAGCTAGCCTATGGTATGATTGTTGTTTGTCCTATGGACTAGAACTCTCCGATTTATATAGACACCGGAGAGGGCTAGGGTTACACAGAGTCGGTTACAATGGGAGGAGATCTTCATGTCGTATCGCCAAGCTTGCCTTCCACGCCAAGGAAAGTCCCCTCCGGACACAGGACGGAGTCTTCAATCTTGTATCTTCATAGTCCAGGAGTCCGGCCAAAGGTCTTAGTACGGCCAGCCGGACACCCCCTAATCCAGGACTCCCTCAACGCCCCTCCGCCGCATGTCAAGTGTCATGACCTGCTCATCCACGTCGACCTGGTGGAAGATTGGTCACCGTTGTCGCCGCATTCGTCCCACTCCGCGCAGAGTGGCCTCCCATCCTCGAGCTCTGAAGACGGACGCAAGGTGCCGGCGATCTGGCCGGGAACCTGGACTATGCACGTCGAGGACGACCAGGGGCAAAGCCGACGCCACCCTGCCCTGGTCTCGCCATCAGGTTGCGGTGGCATCCAGCTGGGTCCTCGCCGCGACCACGACGACCACGACAAGGAGCACGGCAGACGGCGCTCATGGAAGGACACCCTCCTCGGCCGCGACAAGCTCCCCAGATGCGATGCAGTCCCCGTCACGCGCCAACGAAGCAGCACACCTAAAAGTCGCTGTGGGGGGAAGAGGCACTCCCAGCAGCATGGTAGTGCTGAAAGCAACGCCTCCCCTGCCCCTGCTCCCCAAGCAGCCGACCCAAGGCGGCCCAGTCACAGACGACCCGGTGAAGGCCTTCTTCGACTCTGTGGGCCGGGAACTCCCGGCGCCCGCGCGCGCGGATGAGGTCCAGCAGGAGTTGGACGAATTGATCGCCTCTGCACTCGCTAACCCGCTTGATTTCGCCGCCTGCTGCGCTCCCCCCCCAACGGTCGCCACCAACCTGTAGCTAGGCGCGGTAACGCAACAGGTGATGCAGCTACAGATCAATGGAGGTACGGCTGAGGAGGAACCGCCCCTCCTCTTCGCCACTGTGCCTCCACCCATCATCGCTGCTCCTCCTCCCCGGCGTCCCTCTGCCCCTCCCAAGACCCGTGTCTCCTCTACCCCGACACGGCACAGCGTGCGTCAGGCTGCAAACCAGAGCATGGTGCATGTTGCTCAATGCGCCTCCCTCCTGCTCGTCAAACAACTAGGCTTGCTCGGTCCCAAGGAGAAGATGACGACTGAGGTTGCGGAGGCCCTCATCCCCTGCTTCGACGAGCCACTGATGGACGACGACATTGCAATCATCGCAAAGCTCACTCGCCTTGATCCTGATGCTCTCCGCATTGCGGGCAGCCTCGCCGGCCTGGATGCCGAGGCCACAGCCGCAGTTTAGGTTACTTATGTTAGCATTTCAATCTCTTCAGCCTTGCAGCATGCTTTGTAGTAGTAGTCTTCGTCAGTGGTTGGCCTTAAGCCAGCATGAGTTAGGGTTCATGTTAGTCTCTGTCGGCCCTTCCGGCAGGCTGTTAGTGTTAGGGCTTAGTGGATCGGCTTGCACCGGAGAATTATGGGGCCTATTGGTGGTCTCCGATGCCCCCTTGTATTGCGGCAAATGTAATTAGTTGCTTCCTTCAATAGAATTGTGTTTGCTGGCGAAGAAATTTTTTGTGCTTCATGAATAACAACATTTGCACCATCATGAGCTGGAATGTTAGAGTCCTAAATGCCCCAGCTAAAAGATCTGCAGTAAGAGAAGTGGCAGAGGCCCATCGAGCAGCAATCCTCTGCCTCCAGGAGACGAAGCTGGAAACGTGGACGCAAGCATATGTACGAGACATTGGCGGCTTGGACCTTGAGGGCTGCGCGGTACTGCTTGCCATTGGGACAAGGGGAGGAGCAGTGATCCTTTGGAACAAGAATGTTGTGCGAGTAGACACCCATGCGATCGGCTGCTACTCGATCACGGCAAAGGTGTCGGTAATAGAGGGTGATGGCAGCTTCTGGCTGACCACTGTATATGGGCCAACTGACGATGCAAGAAAGGAAGATTTCCTGGCCGAGATGGTACGAGCAGCACTTTCTATGGGAGAACCATGGATGATCAATGGTGACTTCAATGTAATCTATGAGGCCAGGGACAAGAACAACCTGAACGTGAACCGAAGGCTCATGGGCAGATTCAGAGCGGCACTTGACAGAGCGCATCTCAGTGAAATCAAGTGCAAGAATAGGAGGTTTACTTGGACTAGCGAGCGCCAAGATCCAACCATGGTCAGCATTGACAAGGTATTCTGCAACACCGAGTGGGAGGCTCTGTTCCCAGCACACATGCTCCTCGCTGCATCCATAGCCTGCTTCGATTACCGCCCTCTTGTCCTTGCCAACTCCGTTGCCCCGCGTAAAAGGCCAACCTTCAAGTTTGAATCTTTCTGGCCTTGCTTCCCGCACTTTCAGGAAACCGTGCAGCGAGCATGGCAACGGCCTGTAAACCACGACTGCCCGATCGCACGGCTCAAAGTCAAGTTGAGAAGAACCGCTGCTGACCTGAAGATTTGGGCTCGCACTCTCTTCAGTGATGCAAAAGTTCAGTTTCACCAGGCGTGCGAGATAATTCCGCGGCTTGACGTGGCGCAGGAGCGGAGAAGTTTAACTTCAGCGGAATTTCAGCTACGCCGGCAATTGAAGCAAAGGCTTCTCGGGCTGGCAGCAATTGAGCATGCCAGGAAGCGGCAGAGGTCCAGAATTTCATGGCTGCGAGCGGGAGACGCAAAAACAGCATTTTTTCAGGCTAAGATCAACTCCAGGAGGCGGAAAAACTACATTTACTCTCTGTAGACAGATACAGGCACTGCTGTCGCTCATGCAGACAAGGCAGCGGCTGCACACCAGCACTTCAGCAACCTGCTAGGCGCCCGGATCAGCAGATCTTGCACTTTAAATTGGGAAGGGTTGCATCTCCCCTCCGCCAGCAACCAGGGACATGACAACCCATTCTCTGAGGCTGAGGTTTGGGCAGCGATCGTAGCATCTCCAGCAGAGAAAGTGCCGGGACCTGACGGTTTTTCGGGGACGTTCCATCACTTCTATCGAATTGCGGATGGCAGTTTCGCAGATCTCAACAAAGCCATGATCGCCCTCATCCCAAAGAAAGACAGTGCTGCGTCCATGGGCGACTTCTGGCCTATAAGCCTGGTGCACTCCATTGGGAAGATGATCTCCAAAGTACTGTCTATGCGCCTGGCTACTGTAATCAACAAGATCATCTCGCAGGCAGACGGCATTCCAGAAGAAAAAGTGCATCCATGACAACTATCTCTACATCCAAAACACCATCAGATCACTGCTGCACCGCGCCAAAACCCCGGCCAAAACCCCGGGCACTGCTGCTGAAACTTGACATCAGATCACTGCACCGCGCCAAAACCCCGGCACTGCTGCTGAAACTTGATATCGCGCGAGCTTTTGATAGCGTTTCCTGGGAATACATCATCGAACTCATGTACAAACTGGGCTTCCCCGCGCCGGCGCGACTGGATCACCATGCTGCTTTCGTCATCATCATCGTCGTGCCTGATCAACGGCATCCCTGGCAACCGCATCGACCATCTAAGGTGTCGGTGCGAGGACGACACCTATGGGATCACGAGAATCCCTACTACGGTTGCGAGGCGCGGGTTTGTGAGAAGGGCGGATCAAACAGGTAGCACACGAGTTCTTTATCCAGGTTCGGGCCGCGAGGATGCGTAAAACCCTACTCCTGTCTTGGTGATTTGTTTATCTGTGTTCCTGAGCTAGCAATGGGGCGTCAAGAGCTCCAAAAAGCGAATCCCTCTCCTGGTCGCCCTGGGCCTCCTTTTATAGGGAAAGGGGCCGCCACAGTGGCACACAGGAGGTGGAAAGGGCACAATGATACGAGTTTATCTCTCGCATTACGTGACAAGGCGCATTTAATGCGTCGTGCTTAGGTGTCCCTACTTTATCGGCGGCGGGAAGAGCCCAGTCTTGTCCGTCGCCGATCGCATTGACACGCGCCCTGGCCAGCGGTGCCTGTGGTGCCATGTAGGAAGGCAGGTAGCTGAGGTGGCGCAGCGGTGGGCCTCCACAAAGATCTGCTTGCCGCCACACAGGTGCTTTCCCAACTGGTTGGGTCAGCAGTCGCATGCAAACGACGGTGGAGGTTTTGGAATTGGCGTGGGCCTGACGGTGGCCCTACGGGTGCCTTTAGCAAGGGCCTCGCCGTAGCCCTGACAAGAGTCTTGTCGGGGCCCCGGCAAGTGTCTTGCCGTGGCGCCTGCTATGAGCCCCGGCAAGGCTCCTGCCGGGGGTCTTGTGGTCCTCCTTGGCTGGGATCCCGCCAGGGGTCGTCATCTTCTATAGTGTGAATTTGATCTTGAATGTCTTCACAAAGATCTGCATGCCACCACGGGGATGTCTCCCGAATCCTTGCCCCATGGGGGCAGTGGACTCAAGGGTGAATCGCTCCGTAGGTGTGGGGCGAGCTGCCACGGCAAGGGCCTTGCCGGGTGTGCTAAAACCGCCCCCGGCAAGGATCTTGCCGGGGGAGTCCGCTTCGTCCCCTTTGCTCTTTGTGGTCTTGGTCTTGGCGTCGTTCTGCTCTTTCCGAGCTTCGGTCTTACCTTGGCTTACCTCCCTTGCCTTGCTTGGCGTGGTGGCATCCGTGGCTCGAAATGCCCGTGCACAGTTATAGGGGTACGAAAAGTGTACCCCTCTTTTTGTACACCGACGGGAGCCCCCTCACGTGAGCGTAATCGCGTCGTTGGGCTAGGCCCAAAAATGGTGCGCGGGCAGGCGGGGTAGTTTTTACCGCGATAAGTTCCTTCGCGCGCCGCGCTTCCCTCACCTCCTTCGCGTGGCTCGGCGTGGGGAGGCGTGTGTGACGTGGGCGGCATGCGTGGGGCTGAGCTCGGCGCGCATGCGTCACGTCGCAGTAAAAGGGGGCGATTTCGCACCTTCCCCATAAACGGAGGGAGGCGTGGAGGCTCGGCCCATTTACTGAATGGGGTCGGGGCATGGTATTCAAGGCGCTCACCTCCCCCCCCCCCACGATCACGGGGTGGGGAGAGGTCACCTCACCCATCGCCTCGGTCCTGCATGCCCGCCACGTGGTTCTCACGCGCTCAGGGTGGCGAACGGTGGAGGCGGGGAACCGGGTCGTCGCAGGCCGGGGCAGTGAGTTGGTCCCAGTTCCCTGCGCCTTCCGTGTCTTGATTGGCTGAGTGGGGTGGCTGAGCCCCCATCCTGGCTCTTTATAAAGAGCCCAGGGGGGGAGGAAATGGAGTCCTGCACTTTTCCATCTTCTTTTTTCTTCAGCTTCTGCCCTTCCGCTCCCCCCATCCACCATGGAGAGAGGGGATCCTGGCTCTTCAACGGTGGCGGCAAGGGTCGCTGCTCGACAACGCGCCCTCCCTTCCCCTTTACCCGCGGTGGCAGAGCCAGTCGCAAGGGGAAGGGGGACGGGGCGAGGCCGCGGACGAGGTCGAGGCGCTCAGGGAAGAGGAGAACGGGGCGGCGCGCCGGTCCCGCCTCCGCCAGTAGTTCCTCCCCCCATGGAGGGCCATGTTGGAGATGACCCTTGCGAGTTCTTCGTCAGGCTGCGCCGGTCGCCTCGCCGTCGTCTTCGTCTCCCGACCCCATTTGCGAGCGAGATGGTGCTGGATCCGCCAGAGTCCTTGCAGTTGCACATGAGGGGCTGTTGGATCAGCGGTATGCGAGCTCGCGTCGACTTCCCAGCCCCTCACGTGATGTATCTTGGCCGAGGGTGGAAGACGTTCGCTCATATCCATCGCTTGATGGTGGGGCTTACCCTCCATTTCAAGCTGATGGAGGGCGGCCTCCTCTCCATGAAGGTCTTTGGGGTGCTTCGGGACTCGGGAAAGGTGATGCGTGGAGAGCTCTTCTGATAGCGAAGATTCTTCCTCGGGCGGGAGTGATGAGGAGGACAGCGGCAGCGACGACGAGGGTAGCGGGCAGCAGGATGACGGGTCCGACTAGGTGTCGGGCGTCGCTCCGCGCGGCACCAGCGATCCCATCATCCGTGTCGCCGGCTTCCTGAACTTCTCGGGGTCGTCTCCTTGGGCGGCTGGCGTTGGGAGGCTGCGGAAGAGGAAGAGGGCGGGCGGCAAGGCCGTCAAATCGGAGTACACGGGCACCGATGCCTTCGACGCATGCTGATGTCCTGCTGCCTCGTCTTCGAGCTCTGCTTCCGGCGCTGCCATCACCATCCAGCCTTCGGACGGTCACCGAGATGTTCTCTTGGTGCCTCCTGCCACCCGTAGTTCTCCTAGGCGCTCCCTTTTGCCCTTTTCGCCTCTTTGACCTGCCTCCTGAGGAGAGGGACAAGAAAGGGATTACATGCACCTTATCTCTTTTTAGTCTGTAAGCCTTTAGGCTCTAGCTGAATTTAAAACTTATAATCCCCACTATTCATGTTTTTCATTCCCTATGGGCCGTACCTGAGTGGAATGTTTTTAATGAAAAAGGGGATGCTTGCCAGGTCATTTGTTTGCGGGTAGAACCCACAATGAGGAATAAATCCTTGATATCCTTAAGATAAACATTTCCTTGCCCGGCAATAGGCCCTGCCGTCTTCCCACTTCGCTCGTCCTTTCTCACGCTTTCGGCGGAGGCAGGGATGAGGTGGGTTCAGGCTCCTTGTTTCATTCTTTTGCTACCGCGACTACGACCAAACCTGGCCCCAGGAACGAGCCCTAGGGCCTAGAGTTTTTAGGGGAGCACGGTAGCTTTGGAAAAACGAGGTTTCACATCCCTCAGTCCATGGGGAAACGCATGATAAGGGATGAAGAACTTATCTGAAGCTGTAGCCCCCGGCAACTCTGGTTTGCCGTGGGCAAATCTTTGTACTCGCAGCCCTCGGCAACACTGGCTTGCCGGGGTTTAGATGCCAGTCTGTTCCTCTTTTCTTTCTCGTTCCCAAGTGATCCAACAAGGATATCTGTGAGTCCTGTGAACCAAAGAAGACAAAAGATCGGCAAAGAGACGCACACTCGACCTCTAAGCTAGGGGTTAGCCGCCGCTAAGCACTATCAACCCTAACCAAGGACGAGACTTGACCTAGCATGCATGCTATAACTTAGGGCGCCAGTGCTTCATTTATTTATGCTCAGGGTATGCGCCTGGCTTTGTACAAAGGGTTACATGCATCATCGGCAATGCTTGTACAAAAGGTGGCTTGCCGGGGGGGGGGGCGACAAGCCGTGCCTCATGGGTAAAACTTGCAAAGATGCTCAGTGTTCCAGGAGTTACTCATCGGGACAGCATCTTCGGTCTCCAGGCGGACTGCGCCAGGCCTGGTGACTCGTATTACCCGATAAGGGCCTTCCCACTTTGGCGTCAACTTATTGGAATTCTTGGCCGATTAAACGCGCCGAAGGACAAGGTCGCCTTCCTCAAGGCTCGGGGCATGAACCTTGCGGCTATGGTAGCGGCGCAAGGCTTGCTGGTAGCGTGCTGCTCTTACAGCCGCCCGAAGACGATCTTCCTCAAGGAGCACCGCATCATCTTGCTGCAGTTGCTCTTGCCCAAGCTCGTTATAAGAGAGCACTCGAGGTGACCCGTATATGAGTTCAGTGGGGAGAACTGCTTCCGCCCCGTATACCAGGGCAAAAGGTGTCTGGCCGGTGGCTCGATTTGGCGTCGTCCTGATCGACCAAAGAACCGTTGGCAACTCATCAATCCAATGCCTTCCACTCTTATGCAGCCTGTCAAAGGTCTTGGTCTTCAAGCCTCGCAGTACTTCAGCCTTTGCCCTCTAAGCTTGACCATTGCTTAGTGGGTGAGCGACGGAAGCAAAACAGATTCTGCTGCCGAGATCTTGGATATATTGCATGAAGGTGCGGCTTGTGAACTGGGTGCCTTTGTCGGTGATAACCCTGTTAGGTATGCCAAAACGGCACACCAGTACCTTGAAGAACTTGACGGCTGACTGGGCTGTGACCTTCCTTACTGCCTCCACCTCTGGCCACTTTGTGAACTTGTCGATTGCAATGTACAAGTACTCAAAGCCCCCGACAGCGCGGGGGAAAGGGCCAAGTATGTCGAGCCCCCAGACCGAGAAGGGCCGGGAGAGAGGAATGGTTTGAAGGGCTTGGGCTGGCTGATGGAGCTTCTTTGAATGGAACTGACACGCTTCACACCTGGTGACGAGTGTCGTTGCATCCTGGAGGGCGGTGGGCCAGAAGAAACCTTGCCAGAATGCCTTGCCGGCAAGGGCCCTTGACCCAATGTGGGATCCACAGATGCCTCCGTGTATCTCCGCCAACAGCTCCAGTCCTTCCTCTCGAGGGATACACTTCAATTTCACACCGTTCGGCCACTTTCTGTACAGGACGTCATCGACGAACTGGTACATGGTAGAGCGACGGGCTACTTTCTCCACTTCTTCCTGCTCCTCAGGAAGTTCCCCTGTTTGGAGGAATCGGACGGTATGTTGTGCCCATGCTGGAGCCTGGGGCTCGACGGCGAGGGCTAAAGGCATTTCCTCCGCTATAGGAACGGCTATCTCAACGGCGAGAGCTTGACGCTCCGCCAGAGCCAATCGTCCCGTGGCGGGCTGTCAAGACCCCGACTCGATGTCACATCGATCTAGCCGGTAACACCTCATATCACTTTGCGGCCTCACGCACGGTATCCTCACGGGTGTCGCCTTACCTTTGCCCGGGACCGTTTGCGCCTTTTGGCTCACGTATATGATAGTGTCGCTAGCATCCATATGATAAAGAGCCCGGGCTGACATGACTAGTAGTAAACCCAAAGTGGCACAGACTTACAGGGACAGGCATTCATGACCCAGCTTCGAACGTGTCGGTCATCAGCAAGTGGGTCCGGGCTGTAGCACTGGGCTAGCAGGACTCCGGTAAACCGGGCTGTAGCGGGCTAACAGGACTCCGGTACTCAAAGCGTGACATTTCCCCGAAGGGACAGACACAGGAACGAAGAAGGACACATGCCAGCCAGCCTAAGTGTTCTAGAGCAGTAGCAAGCTACCATGGCTCAGCGGTAACACTAGGAGACATTTCCCGGTAAGAGAGGCTACTAAAGATAAACAACTAGATAGTCAGATCCCACACATACCAAGCATTTCAATCATACACACAATATGCTCGATATGTGCAAATACAACGAAGCATCACAACATGACTCTATGACACAAGTACTTTATTTAAGGCTCAGAGAGCCATACATGACATACACAAAGGTACGGGTCTCACGACCCAACAAACAAGTCATACAGTCATACAAACCAGCAGCGGAAGTAACTTGTCTGAGTACAGACAACTAGTAAAATAAAAGAGGCTTGGGAAGCCTAGCTATACTACAAGGTCCTTCACAAGCTCAGGGTCACCACCTGGGTCTTTCAGCCTACTCGTTGATGTCAACGTCTACATAGAACCCATCAGAAGGGGTTGCAGCGTCTTCTGTAAAAATGTAAATTATAGCAACATGAGTACAAAGGTACTCAGCAAGACTTACATCAGATCCTACATACATGCTTAGTATCAAGAAGGGTTGGTGGAGTTATTGCAGCAAGCCAGCTTTGACTCTTGGCTAGACTATCCTACGAGACTCCAACTTGAAATGGTTTTGCGCACACGAGTCCACTACTCACCAATTCAATACACTACCGAGGATCCGCCTCCGTCTTCCTACGGAAGAGCCATCCTCGGCACTCACACTTATCTTGAGGCTTTTAACAGTTCCCATTTACTTGTCTATGAACTGTATAGGCAACCAAGTAGTCCTTTACCGCGGACGCGGCTATTCGAATAGATTATGATAACCCTGCAGGGGTGTACTTCTTCATACATGTTTCCACCACTTAGCGTCTGCACACGACATGTGCTCGGCAGACTTCAAGCGAAAGCCGACGTGGGTGTAGACCACGACCTACCTAAACACTTAAGCCTCTGGTCCAGGTTTATCGCCTATTCAGGTTCCATCCGCAGGGAGTCCGGCCGAGGTTTCCCATACGGCCCCGAACGATGTGAACAGGGTTCCCGAGATACCTAACGGGTATTCGGTACACCCGGCCACGTACCTACCGCATCACAGCCCACCCCTACGGTCAGCGCTGTCCACGGCCTCCAGTAGGCTACAAACACCAGAAACTACTTGCAACTCCTGGACGGAGAACTAGGGTGAATAAGAAGCCGAGAGGGTCCATTGGTTTCGGGCCCAATGCATGGTAGTAGCTGATTCCTAAATCACACATACAGATCTCAGTGCTTAAGGTCGGCTTCAATGAAACAACCCACCATGTACTCCTACATGGCCTCTCATCGATACCTTTACCAAATCGTGTTCACCACACCACTCTCATTACCGACATAAACATTTCACTCTAGCCCATCACCCAGATGAACCAGACCTGACACGACTCTAAGCATAGCAGGCATGGCAAGGTAGGAACAACACATACATATGGCTCAAACAACTCCTACACATGCTAGTGGGTTTCATCTAGTTACTGTGGCAATGACAGGTCATGCAGAGGAAATGGGTTCAACTACCGTAGCACACAGCAGTTTGAAACGCGTTGTCTTAATGCAGTAAAAGAGAGCAGGAGCGAGAACATGGGATTGTATCGATATGATCAAATGGTTGGTTGCTTGCCTGATGGTTCGATGCACTGATACGGTTCTTCGTTAGGGTAATCACGGTATTCTTCGGGGACAGAACCTGCCGCAGAGAGCACCGATTCACAAACATTACCAAACAGTATGCAACAATATGATGCATGCATGAGACATGGCAAAATGAGTGTATTGGGCTAATGCAACTAAAACCAGAAGGGTTTGAACAAATTTGAATCAAGGATTCAAATTTCAAATTCAAATATGGCCTTTTAAAGTGCTTTTCCTTGTTCTGCTTAAAACATCAATTTAACTTGTTTGATCATGCATGAAAATAGTACAGATGGATAGATTGGATTTTTCTGATCATTTTTCATATATAATTTGTCCAATTTGGAGTTACAGAATAAAAGTTATGAATTTTTGAAGTTTAAATAATATTCTGGAATTTCCTGATTTAAATTAAATCCAGAAAATCAATTACTGCGTCAGCCTGACGTCAGTGTGACGTCAGCAGGTCAACGGAACTGGTCCAGGTCAAACCTGACAGTGGGCCCCGCATGTCAGGGTGATTATTTTAATTAAAATTTAATTAAAACTAATCCTGTTTAATTAACAGGGTTGGGCCCCACCTGTCATTGACTCAGGGGAGTCAACCAGGGCCCACCCGTGGTCAAACCCGGGTCGGCTGCACCGGCGTTTACCCGCCGGCGAGCCCGACGCGGCGGCGGGAGTGGTTTTGGCTATTCCGGCCACCAAATGGGCCGCGGAGATCACCGGAGTGGAGCTGAGGACAAACCGCAGCTCTTGGCGGAGTCCGTTGGGGTCGGGGTGGCCGGAATTGGCGCCGGCGACGACCTTGGCGGCCACCGGGGTTCGGCCGAAGACGAACTTGACGCTAGAGGGTTCGGTGAGGCTCGTGGAGTAGCTAGCTAGGTGCTGCGGGACTTGGTGAGTAAGATGGACACCATCTTGTGGCCGGAGGATGACCGGGAGCACGTCGGCGACGAGCTCCACGGTGGTGGGTGCGGTTGAGCTCCGGGAGGTTGCTACACGGCTCGGGAGCAAGAACGGAAGGGAGGGGAAGATGGCTAAGCTCACAGTGAGTGCGACGGAGTCCTTGGTGCGGCCGGAGATGGACCGGAGCGACGACGGCGTTGAAGGGGATCTCCGGCGACGGTGAGCTCGGGCGAGGTCGGTGCGGTGGTCTCGGGCGTTGCGAGCGCTCGGGGCTCGGCTGCTCGATGAAGTGGACAGCGGCGGAGCTCCTGGACACGGTGAGACGGCGTGGGGTGGTCGGAGGGCGTGGCTACGGCGAGGGGGTGGCGGCGATGGCGTCGGCCATGGCTGGGGCGTGCGAGGGGGAGGAGCTGGAGAGGAGAGGGGGTGTCTGGGGGGTTCGGGGGAGAGAGAGAGACCGATCCTCGACGTCACCTGGCGAGGGGAGCGGCGAGGCGGCGAGCAGGTGCGTGGCGCACGCCGCGGTCGCCGTCGGGCACCTGCCTGCCTGCCTGGCCGGCAAGCAGCTCGCTGGAGCGGTGCTGGGCTGGGCCGGCAGGTGGGCCGGGGCAGGCGCCAGGTAAGTTTTTTTGATTTTCTTCTGTTTTCTGTTTTTCTAATACTTCTGCAACTTTGTTGAATTAAATAAAATACCTAGGCAACTTCAAAAATCACCAAACTATTCCTGGTCCATAGCTGGATTATTTCCAACATGAAACATTTTAGTTTGGAGGTATTTGAGCATTTAAATATTTTATATAATTTTAAATGCCCAAATTCAAATATTTATGAATTAATTCAAAAACCCTAAGATGGCCTAGGAAAATGTGCACCACTTTTGGCAGAGGTTCTGAACCAAGACAAAAATGATGGACATTTTAGAAGGGCATTTCAGGTTCATTGAAAATTATTTTAGTAAACCCTAGCTGGTTTCAGAGGGGACTGGGGGTTCTGTCATCCCCATTTCAAGTTTCTGATGAAAGAATAAACATGATGCAACACTCTAATGCATGACTAGCTAGGGTGTGACAACTCACCCCCACTCAAAAGAATCTCGTCCCGAGATTTGGGTTCCTCCGGGAAGAAGGCGGGGTACTCGAGTCGAAGACGATCCTCCCTTTCCCAAGTTGCTTCATCCTCAGAATGGTGCGACCATTGAACCTTGAGAAACTTGATATTATGACGTCGAGTGGTACGCTCGGCCCGATCGAGGATACGAATGGGGTACTCTCGGTATGTAAGATTATCTTGGAGATCAAGCGTTTCGTAGTCCACTCCACGGATAGGATCCGAGAAGCAACGCCTGAGTTGAGAAACGTGGAAGACATCGTGGACTCTGGAGAGATGCGGAGGTAGTTCCAGCTGGTAGGCAACTTCTCCTCGTTTGGCGAGAATGCGAAAAGGTCCAATGTAACGAGGAGCCAATTTGCCTTTGATACCGAAACGATGGGTTCCCTTCAGAGGGGTGACCCGAAGATAAGCCTTCTCGTCAACCTCGAAAGTCATAGCCTTATGTTTTCGGTCATATTGACTCTTTTGACGAGATTGAGCTGTTTTCAACTTTTCACGAACGATACGAACTTGTTCTTCTGCTTCCTGAATCATATCCGGGCCAAAGAATTGTCTTTCCCCGGTCTCTGACCAGTTAAGGGGTGTTCGACATCGTCGTCCATAGAGAACTTCAAAAGGGGCTTTACCCAAGCTAGATCGATAGCTGTTGTTATAAGCGAATTCGGCAAATGGAAGGCACTTCTCCCAATCCATTCCGAATGAGATAACAGAGGCTCGAAGCATGTCTTCTAGAATCTGGTTGACGCGTTCCACTTGACCGCTCGACTGAGGGTGGAAGGCGGTGCTAAAGGAGAGACGGGTTCCCATAGCATTTTGGAAACTTTCCCAAAATCGAGAGGTGAAAAGACTTCCTCGATCCGAGTTAATTTCCAAAGGAACACCATGGAGGGACACTATTCGGGAGATGTATAAGTCTGCCAGCTGACTAGCGGTTATACTCTCACGAACAGGTAGGAAATGGGCTACTTTGGAAAGACGATCGACCACGACGAAAATAGCATTATTCCCTCTCTTGGTCCTGGGAAAACCGGTAATGAAATCCATGCCAATTTTATCCCATTTCCATTCAGGAATAGCTAGGGGTTGAAGGGTGCTAGCAGGCCGTTGATGCTCTGCTTTTACACGACGACAGACGTCGCAATTAGCAATATACTGAGCAATTTCTCTCTTCATCCTAGTCCACCAGAACCTCTGGCGTAGGTCCTGATACATCTTAGTGCTACCGGGATGAATGGTGAGAGGAGATTCATGAGCTTCCTTAAGGATCAATCGCCTCAGGTTTCGCACTTTGGGAACCACTAGTCGATTTCTGAAGTATACGACCCCTTGATCATTAATGGAGAAGCAATTCGCAATTCCTTTCTGAATGTTTCTCTTGATGCGGGAGATTCCCGGATCTACCTTCTGTGCCTTGATAATCTGATCCGTAAGGGTAGGTTTTGCCACCAAGGTGGAAAGAAAACCTTGAGATACAATGTGAAGGTTAAGCTTCCGAAATTCCTCATGGAGAAACGGTTGACTTTGTTGTAGCATCAGATTGTTACAATAAGATTTACGACTTAGCGCATCAGCCATGACGTTGGCTTTCCCTAGGGTGTAGGTTATTCCTAAGTCGAAGTCTGTGATCAATTCAACCCAACGTCTTTGCCTGAGATTTAGATCCGGTTGGGTGAAAATGTACTTCAGGCTTTGGTGATCAGTGAATATTTCGCAACGGTTACCGAGGAGGTAATGTCGCCAGGTTTTAAGTGCATAGACTACGGCTGCAAGCTCTAGATCATGAGTGGGATAATTCTCCTCATGTGGGTGCAATTGCCGTGAAGCGTAGGCAATTACGTGTCGATCTTGCATGAGAATGCAACCTAGTCCTTGTCGCGAGGCGTCGCAGTAGATAACAAAGTCCTTGGAGAAGTCTGGCGGTACCAGTACGGGAGCAGAGGTCAGGCGTCTTTTCAGTTCCTGAAAGCTGTGCTCACATTGTGGAGTCCACTCGAACTTCTTATCTTTCTTGAGGAGTTCGGTTAGAGGTTTGGCAACTTTGGAGAAGTTCTCGACAAAGCGACGACAATAGCTCGCTAAGCCCAGAAAACTCCGAACTTGCTTGACCGATTCAGGTGGAGTCCAATTAAGGACGGCTTGAACTCGCTCAGGGTTAACAGCAATACCTTTACCAGATATTACATGACCCAAATAGGTCACTTCTGACAACCAGAATTCACATTTAGAAAATTTGGCATCAAGGCGATGCTCTCGAAGTTTCTGCAAC
This sequence comes from Triticum dicoccoides, assembly GCF_002162155.2. Taxonomy (NCBI): domain Eukaryota; kingdom Viridiplantae; phylum Streptophyta; class Magnoliopsida; order Poales; family Poaceae; genus Triticum; species Triticum dicoccoides. Next base: position 745,212,626 of record NC_041383.1, on the reverse strand, counting down.
ACTAGCCTTAGATGTTCGGCATGTTCTTCCTCGTTCTTGGAGTAGATGAGTATATCATCGAGGTAAACCACGACGAATTTATCCAAATACTCCATGAAGATTGAGTTCATTAACCGAGAAAAGGTGGCTGGAGCGTTGGTTAATCCGAAGGACATGACGGTGTACTCGTATTGGCCATAACGAGTAACAAAGGCCGTTTTAGGAATGTCCCCGTTTCTGATTTTGATTTGATGGTAGCCCAACCTCAAATCCATCTTGGAGAAGACTGAGGATCCAGCGAGCTGATCATACAGGTCGTTGATCCTGGGAAGCGGATATTTGTTCTTGATTGTGACCAAATTGACAGGTCGGTAATCTACAACCATCCGGTCCGTACCATCCTTCTTCTTGACGAATAGGACGGGGCAAGCCCACGGAGAAGAGCTAGGTCGGATGAAACCCTTTTTCAAGGACTCATCGAGTTGTTTCTTAAGTTCGGCTAGTTCTAGGGGTGCCATCTTATAAGGTCTTCTAGCAATCGAAACGGTTCCTGGAATGAGGTCTATTACGAACTCAACATCCCTGTCAGGTGGAACACCTGGCAATTCTTCTGGGAAGACATCCGGGAAGTCACGGACTACCGGAACGTCCTCAAGGTCTGGCAAAGGGCTGGCGTTAAGAGAATATAATTGTCGCTTGGCTATTCGGGTCAAGACATTGACTATCTTCCCCGAAGGATGGGTGAGTTGAACAGTCCTAGAGAAGCAATCAATTTGGGCATGATGAGCCGACATCCAGTCCATACCCAAAATGATATTAATATCTGAAGATTTAAGGGCTATCAAAGACGCGAGGAAAACAAGTCTGTCGACTTGGATTTCATTTCCATGGCTTACTCGAGAAGTTTGCCATTTGGATCCCGGAGTTTGAATTACCATAGAGGTTGGCATATCACCGAATGCGACGTTATGCAAACGAGCATAATTTTCAGATATAAAAGAATGAGAGGCTCCTGTATCGAAAAGAACAGATGTCGGGTGGCAATTAACAAGAAGTGTACCGAGAACGACGTTGGGATCCTCTTGAGCTTCTTCGGCAGAAATACAATTGACATGGCCACGTGAAGCGGTGACCGGCTTGGCGTGGAATATTTTTCCTGTCGGCTTGCCACGGCCAACAGCTTTAGCAGATTGATTGGGGTTGGTCTGGGGACACTCACGCATATAGTGGCCAGATTCCCCACACTTGAAACAAGTCACGGAACTGGTACGTGGAGGAGCATTGTTAGTTGGACCCCCATAGGGCTTGGCTGGAGCAGACTGTTGAACGGGGCGAGGCGCCTGGAAGGATGGCCTCGGTGTAAACCTGGGTGGCAGGGCGGTGTTGGGTACCCACACGCGGCGCTTCTGAGGACCAGCACCGGATGAGGAACCCATATCACGGCCATGCTTGCGTGTTGCGTCATAGTCAGTCTGACCAGTTTCAGCACTGATGGCTTTGTTGACAAGTTTCTGAAAAGATGTGCACTCATGCAGACGGAGGTCGCGGCGAAGCTCAGGACTAAGGCCCTTACGGAACCTTGCTTGCTTCTTGGCGTCAGTAGAAACTTCCTCGGTTGCATATCGTGCGAGGTTACCAAACTCCCTTCTGTAAGCATCCACAGACAGTCGGCCTTGGGTGAAACTGCAAAATTCTTCACGTTTACGGTCCATGAGACCCTCCAGAATGTGATGTTCACGGAAAGCCTCACTGAACTCAGCCCAAGTAGTGACATGGCCCGCTGGGCGCATAGCTCCATAATTCTCCCACCATAGACTGGCGGGGCCTTCAAGATGATATGCAGCAAAGGTGACCTTGTCAGCCTCCGCCACCAGCGCGGAACGCAGTTTGTGAGAGATACTGCGAAGCCAGTCATCAGCGTCGAGAGGCTCGACGGAGTGGTGGAACGTGGGTGGATGTAATTTGATAAAATCACTGAGTGACACCACGTTAGTCCTCTGATGGTGTGCCGTGTTCTGTTCAATACGCTCTAACAAACGGTTGGTCTCCCGCTTGTTTCTCTCAGCTTCCATCATAACCTCGGCTAGTGAAGGAGGATGAGGCAGATTTACATCCCTGGCTTCACTGCCTTCGGCCTGCTCTTGAGAAGCAGGGTTAGCGCGCGTGTTGACCATCCTAGGTAAACAAAACAATGATTTAGTCAGGATGATAAAATTCCGACATAGGGTAAAATGTAAGGAATAACTCGAAATGCAAGATGATCATCCGTATGACATGGTAGATACAGAAACTGCTTCTTTATTCCATCGTCATACACACCATACAGGGTTTAGTACAAGACCAAACAAAGTACTATTACGGTGAAAGAGGATTACATCTCATCGAAGGCATTCCAAGCTCCTATACATTATTTTTCTACACCTCCGGAAGGAGTACAAACTAGGTCATATCCCACGAGTCACGCGGGACGATAGACGACACAGCTAGTGCGAACTAGTGATACTACCACTAACTCAGACCGATCCGTAGTAGTCCTCGTAAAAGTCACCTCCATAGCCTGGGAGCTCAACATGATCATCCGGAAACAGACGATCTTGCGGAGCTTGTGGACCATAGGGGCTAGGATGAGGCCTTGGACCAACAAACGGTGGCCTGCGGGGCCCGCGAGGTGGGGTGATGCCTCCTACATCACGCCAAACCATCACGTCTGGCAGAGCGGATCTCACAGGATAGAGATCGCGCATATCTGAATATCCAGCTTGCACCGCCGGTGCGAACCGAGTCAAAGTGGCCCAGTGGTCAGCACGGGTATTGAAGAGCTCTAACCTCAAGGCCCGATTTTCACGGTCCTTATCCTCGAGCATCTCGGCAGTGGTGCGAGTCCGTGAATCCTCCTGGGTGGGGTCAGCATAGATAGCCTGGAGATACCCTTGTGCTCCCGGAAGTGATCCTGGCATATACCGGAAATCAGAGTCCCGAAATATACCAGATCTGACTCGCATAATGGTCATCATAGAGTAGGCGGCGTCCTGCACAGCCATCTCAATGGTAACCCCGAGTCCATAAGAGCAGTGAAGAGGCTCGGTGGATCCAGGATAAGATGGAAATATCCTGATAGTGCAGAGATACTGGCTTTGATTAAAGTCTCGGAATTGCTCTTCGACCGTGTACTCAGGATACCAGCGGTATCCAGCCTCAGTCATTACCCTGACCAACTTGGCAGTATGGCCGGGTACATCTAGGCATCGAGTCAGGCGAACCACTTGATTGAGGTCGCGAGTGGCCATCTGAAAGCACAATCATAATGCAAGGGCATTAGAATTTCTAGCAAAATTTCGGCAGCATAACAGCTGTAAATGCTCAAGAAGGTTCTGAATCCATTCTAACAACATAATGTGGTAGTAGAACTGAACTAGGCTTGTATCCATCAAACTTATAAGGTACTACTGATTAGTAACACGTGATCCTGATAGAGAGAATAGGTCCTAATTCCTTAACCCCTGGTGGAAGAATGGACTGACTCAGATCAGAATGTCATAAGATAAAGGAGTAAAAAGAGCCTTACGTTCCATCCCACAAACAATTCCCCTACATATAACTAAAGAATTTCTAGACTCAACATCGACCAGTTTGGCTTGGAGAACCTACAGGCAGTCCGGCTCTGATGCCAACGCTGTCAAGACCCCGACTCGATGTCACATCGATCTAGCCGGTAACACCTCATATCACTTTGCGGCCTCACGCACGGTATCCTCACGGGTGTCGCCTTACCTTTGCCCGGGACCGTTTGCGCCTTTTGGCTCACGTATATGATAGTGTCGCTAGCATCTATATGATAAAGAGCCCGGGCTGACATGACTAGTCGTAAACCCAAAGTGGCACAGACTTACAGGGACAGGCATTCATGACCCAGCTTCGAACGTGTCGGTCATCAGCAAGTGGGTCCGGGCTGTAGCACTGGGCTAGCAGGACTCCGGTAAACCGGGCTGTAGCGGGCTAACAGGACTCCGGTACTCAAAGCGTGACATTTCCCCGAAGGGACAGACACAGGAACGAAGAAGGACACATGCCGGCCAGCCTAAGTGTTCCAGAGCAGTAGCAAGCTACCATGGCTCAGCGGTAACACTAGGAGACATTTCCCGGTAAGAGAGGCTACTAAAGATAAACAACTAGATAGTCAGATCCCACACATACCAAGCATTTCAATCATACACACAATATGCTCGATATGTGCAAATACAACGAAGCATCACAACATGACTCTATGACACAAGTACTTTATTTAAGGCTCAGAGAGCCATACATGACATACACAAAGGTACGGGTCTCACGACCCAACATACAAGTCATACAGTCATACAAACCATCAGCGGAAGTAACTTGTCTGAGTACAGACAACTAGTAAAATAAAAGAGGCTTGGGAAGCCTAGCTATACTACAAGGTCCTTCACAAGCTCAGGGTCACCACCTGGGTCTTTCAGCCTACTCGTTGATGTCAACGTCTACATAGAACCCATCAGAAGGGGTTGCAGCGTCTTCTGTAAAAATGTAAATTATAGCAACATGAGTACAAAGGTACTCAGCAAGACTTACATCAGATCCTACATACATGCTTAGTATCAAGAAGGGTTGGTGGAGTTATTGCAGCAAGCCAGCTTTGACTCTTGGCTAGACTATCCTACGAGACTCCAACTTGAAATGGTTTTGCGCACACGAGTCCACTACTCACCAATTCAATACACTACCGAGGATCCGCCTCCGTCTTCCTACGGAAGAGCCATCCTCGGCACTCACACTTATCTTGAGGCTTTTAACAGTTTCCATTTACTTGTCTATGAACTGTATAAGCAACCAAGTAGTCCTTTACCGCGGACGCGGCTATTCGAATAGATCATGTTAACCCTGCAGGGGTGTACTTCTTCATACACGCTCTCACCACTTACCGTCGTTTACACGACATGTACTCGGCAACCTTCAAGCGGAAGCCCAACGTGGGTGTCGGCCACGACCTACCTAATCACCTAAGCGTCCAGTCCAGGTTTATCGCCTATCCAGGTTCCATCCGCAGGGAGTCCGGCCGAGGTTTCCCATACGGCCCCGAACGATGTGAACAGGGTTCCCGAGATACCTAACGGGTATTCGGTACACCGTGCCACGTAGCTACCGCATCACAGCCCACCCCTACGGTCAGCGCTGTCCACGGCCTCCAGTAGGCTACAAACACCAGAAACTACTTGCAACTCCTGGACGGAGAACTAGGGTGAATAAGAAGCCGAGAGGGTCCATTGGTTTCGGGCCCAATGCATGGTAGTAGCTGATTCTTAAATCACACATACAGATCTCAGTGCTTAAGGTCGGCTTCAATGAAACAACCCACCATGTACTCCTACATGGCCTCTCATCGATACCTTTACCAAATCGTGTTCACCACACCACTCTCGTTACCGACATAAACATTTCACTCTAGCCCATCACCCAGATGAACCAGACCTGACACGACTCTAAGCATAGCAGGCATGGCAAGGTAGGAACAACACATACATATGGCTCAAACAACTCCTACACATGCTAGTGGGTTTCATCTAGTTACTGTGGCAATGACAGGTCATGCAGAGGAAATGGGTTCAACTACCGTAGCACACAGCAGTTTGAAACGCGTTGTCTTAATGCAGTAAAAGAGAGCAGGAGCGAGAACATGGGATTGTATCGATATGATCAAATGGTTGGTTGCTTGCCTGATGGTTCGATGCACTGATACGGTTCTTCGTTAGGGTAATCACGGTATTCTTCGGGGACAGAACCTGCCGCAGAGAGCACCGATTCACAAACATTACCAAACAGTATGCAACAATATGATGCATGCATGAGACATGGCAAAATGAGTGTATTGGGCTAATGCAACTAAAACCAGAAGGGTTTGAACAAATTTGAATCAAGGATTCAAATTTCAAATTCAAATATGGCCTTTTAAAGTGCTTTTCCTTGTTCTGCTTAAAACATCAATTTAACTTGTTTGATCATGCATGAAAATAGTACAGATGGATAGATTGGATTTTTCTGATCATTTTTCATATATAATTTGTCCAATTTGGAGTTACAGAATAAAAGTTATGAATTTTTGAAGTTTAAATAATATTCTGGAATTTCCTGATTTAAATTAAATCCAGAAAATCAATTACTGCGTCAGCCTGACGTCAGTGTGACGTCAGAAGGTCAACGGAACTGGTCCAGGTCAAACCTGACAGTGGGTCCCGCATGTCAGGGTGATTATTTTAATTAAAATTTAATTAAAACTAATCCTGTTTAATTAACAGGGCTGGGCCCCACCTGTCATTGACTCAGGGGAGTCAACCAGGGCCCACCCGTGGTCAAACCCGGGTCGGCTGCACCGGCGTTTAGCCGCCGGCGAGCCCGACGCGGCGGCGGGAGTGGTTTTGGCTATTCCGGCCACCAAATGGGCCGCGGAGATCACCAGAGTGGAGCTGAGGACAAACCGCAGCTCTTGGCGGAGTCCGTTGGGGTCGGGGTGGCCGGAGTTGGCGCCGGCGACGACCTTGGCGGCCACCGGGGTTCGGCCGAAGACGAACTTGACGCTAGAGGGTTCGGTGAGGCTCGTGGAGTAGCTAGCTAGGTGCTGCGGGACTTGGTGAGTAAGATGGACACCATCTTGTGGCCGGAGGATGACCGGGAGCACGTCGGCGACGAGCTCCACGGCGGTGGGTGCGGTTGAGCTCCGGGAGGTTGCTACACGGCTCGGGAGCCAGAACGGAAGGGAGGGGAAGATGGCTAAGCTCACAGTGAGTGCGACGGAGTCCTTGGTGCGGCCGGAGATGGACCGGAGCGACGACGGCGTTGAAGGGGATCTCCGGCGACGGTGAGCTCGGGCGAGGTCGGTGCGGTGGTCTCGGGCGTTGCGAGCGCTCGGGGCTCGGCTGCTCGATGAAGTGGACAGCGGCGGAGCTCCTGGACACGGTGAGACGGCGTGGGGTGGTCGGAGGGCGTGGCTACGGCGAGGGGGTGGCGGCGATGGCGTCGGCCATGGCTGGGGCGTGCGAGGGGGAGGAGCTGGAGAGGAGAGGGGGTGTCTGGGGGGTTCGGGGGAGAGAGGGAGGCCGATCCACGACGTCACCTGGCGAGGGGAGCGGCGAGGCGGCGAGCAGGTGCGTGGCGCACGCCGCGGTCGCCGTCGGGCACCTGCCTGCCTGCCTGGCCGGCAAGCAGCTCGCTGGAGCGGTGCTGGGCTGGGCCGGCAGGTGGGCCAGGGCAGGCGCCAGGTAAGCTTTCCCCCTTTTTTTCTATTTCTGTTTTTATTTAATATATCTGCAACTTTGTTGAATTTAATAAAATACCTAGGCAACTTCAAAAATCACCAAATCACTCCTGGTCCAAAGATGGATTATTTCCAACATGAAACATTTTAGTTTGGAGGTATTTGAGCATTTAAATATTTTATATAATTTTAAATGCCCAAATTCAAATATTTATGAATTAATTCAAAAACCCTAAGATGGCCTAGGAAAATGTGCACCACTTTTGGCAGAGGTTCTGAACCAAGACAAAAATGATGGGCATTTTAGAAGGGCATTTCAGGTTCATTGAAAATTATTTTAGTAAACCCTAGTTGGTTTCAGAGGGGACTGGGGGTTCTGTCATCCCCATTTCAAGTTTCTGATGAAAGAGTAAACATGATGCAACACTCTAATGCATGACTAGCTAGGGTGTGACACGGGCTCAGTACCCTCGGCAACATCCTTGATGGCTGCTCTGGGGAGCTCGGCGGGGAAGTACTTGCCGGGCCCTGATTTCCTCCTCTTATTCTGCTCTATTGATGGATCAACGGATGGCTGAGTTAGCTGAAGCACAAAGGTACCTGGTTCCATAGGTAGCTTGAGGGCAGCGTGTTTGGACAAGTAATCGGCGATATCGTTCTCCACTCGTGGAACATGTTCAGCCCGTATACCGTCGAAACGCTCTTCCAGCTTTCTCACTTCATCGACGCAGGCCTTCATCAACAGTCTCTGGTAATCCTTGTTGACTTGCATGACGACGAGCTGCGAGTCCCCCCTGAGGATGAGTTTCTTGATTCTGAGGTCCGCCGCGATCCTAAGACCGGCAAGCAGCCCTTCGTACTCTGTTGTATTGTTGGTTCACACCTCCCTGGGGAAGTGCATCTGGACCACGTACTTGAGGTGCTCTCCAGTGGGCGCGACAAGCAGTACGCCAGCCCCGGCACCTTGTAAGGAGAAAGCTCCATCAAAGTACTTGATCCAATTACAACTTGCCCCCTTGCCGGGGAGAGCAGTCTCTTGAGCTTCTCAGTCAGGCGTTGCGGTCCATTCTGCAATGAACTCTGCTAGGGCTCGACTCTGAATTGTCGAGGTGCTTTCAAACTTGAGACCAAAGCTGGACAGTTCCAGTGCCCATTCCACAATCCTTCCCGTCGCACCCGGATTGTGCAATATCCGCTGCAGAGGGAAGCGAGTGACGATAGTGATTTCGTGTGCCTGGAAGTAGTGGCGCAGCTTCCTCGAGGCCATAAGAAGGCCGAAGAGCAATTTCTGCACGCCGGAGTACCTCGATCTAGCCCCCTGCAGGAGGGAACTAACAAAGTAGACCGGGTGCTGCACCATTTTCTTCTTCGACGGCACGTCAACTGGCTGCGTCATCTCTGCATTGGTGGTGTCGGGCTCTGCCGCTGCCATATCCTTGTCGTTGACCTCTCTCTGTGCCACCAGCGCGGTGCTGACCACCTGGTCTGTCGCCGCCAGGTATAGCAGCAACGACTCATGTGGCCTGGGCGCGACTAGTATTGGCGTGGAGGAGAGGTACTTCTTCAAACCTTGCAATGCTGCTTCGGCTTCTTGGCATCCACTCCATCGGGCCCGCCTTTTTCAGGATCTTGAAAAAGGGAAGGGCACGCTCGGCAGACTTGGAAATGAACCTGCCCATGGCGGCGACGCAACCAGCAAGCCGACGCACATCCTTGATTCACTTGGGTGCTTCAATCTGCTCTATAGCTTTGATTTTGTCCGGGTTGGCCTCTATCCCATGTTGTGACACCAAGAACCCGAGAAGCTTGCCGGACGGGACGCCAAAGACGCAGTTCTCAGGGTTCAGCTTGAGATTGATCTTGCGCAGGTTTGCAAATGTTTCTTGCAAATCTGGTATGAGGGTTGCCCTGTCCTTGGTTTTGACCACTATGTCATCCATATAAGCCTCCATATTTCTATGGAGCTGGGGTTCAAAACCAATCTGGACCGCCCTCGCAAACATCGAGCCAGCACTCTTCAACCCGAAAGTCATCCGCATGAAACAATACGTACCACATGGGGTGATGAATGATGTTTTCTCTTCATCTTCTCTTGTCATGAAGATCTGGTGGTAGCCGGAGTAGGCGTTGAGGAATGACAGCAGATCACACCCAGCCGTGGAGTCAACAATCTAGTCGATGCGCGGCAACGGGAAGGGGTCCTTAGGGCAAGCCTTATTGATACCTGTGTAATCAATACACAGTCTCCACTTCCCATTCGCCTTGCGCACCACGACCGGATTGGCCAACCACGTTGGATGGAGCACTCCCCTTACCAAACCCGATGCTTCCAGTTTCTGGATCTCTTCAGTAATGAACTCTTGTCGTTCCAAAGCTTGCTTTCTGACCTTCTGCTTGACAGGCCGTGCATGAGGACAGACAGCAAGGTGGTGCTCAATCACCTCCCTGGGAACACCGGGGATGTCGGAAGCTTGCCATGCAAACACATCGACATTCGCCCGCAGGAACGTGACGAGCGCATCTTCCTATTTGTCGTCAATGGTGGAGCTTATGGTAAAAGCTCCTCCCGTGCCATCCTCATTGACAGAGACCTTCTTGGTTCCTGGTGATACGGCCCTGGGCTTCTTGTTCCCGCCGGTAGAGTTCTCTGGCACGTCCTCGACGGCAGCGCTACACTCCGAAGAGGTGCGCTTGCCGGAGTGGGTGTCCGAGGTCTCACCGGTCTTCTTCTTCTTCTTCCCTCCCGGGGTCCCGGCGGCAGGAGCAGGTGCCCTAGAGGCGGCAGCTGCAAACCAACGCATCTTTCTTGTCGGAGGGGATGGTGATGATCGTCATAGGTCCAGGCATCTTCAGGGTGTTGTAGGCGTAGTGTGACGCCGCCATGAACTTGGCCAGCGCTGGGCGGCCGAGGATCCCGTTGTCGGGCAAGGGGATCCTGGCAACATCGAACACGATCCTCTCCGTCCTGAAGTTTAGGTTGCTTCCAAAAGTCACAGGCAGCGTGACCTTTCCCTTGGGTTGGCTTCTTCCCGGGTTGACCCCCTAAAACATGCCCGTCTCTTCAAGGTCTCCATCAGGAATCTGCAGTTTCTCGATCATGGCAGGCGAGATCAAGTTCAGACCGGCCCCGCCATCGACTAGCATCTTCGTCACCTTGAGGTTACGTATCATTGGTGAAACCAACAATGGCAAGCACCCGACCGTAGTAGTGCGATCAGGGTGGTCCTCAGTGTCGAAAATGATAGGTGTGCTGGACCACTTCAGCGGCCTTTGGGCATCAAACGACGGCTCCGCTGCTGTAATCTCTCGCGCCCACTGTTTAAATCGGCGGTGAGAAGTATGCAGCGAGGCGCTGCCGTCGATGCACATGGCCTCTATAGCTTTCTAAAACTCTTGGTCTCCGGATTCGTCGTCCTCTTCGTGATCGTCGTCTTCTGGCTTTCTGTCACGGCCCCGGGCGGGCCTCTCCTGTTTCTTATCCTTGCCGCGACGGCCCGCCTGGCCGTCACACTTCTTGCCGGACCCCTCAGCACCATCTGGGCCCTTCTCCTTGTCCCGCCTCTCATACTCAGCCCTCTGCTTTTCAGCGAGGAGCTCGACCTGTCGGTAGTCCTGGAGAGCATGGCCCTTAGTGCGATGGATCTTGCAGTATCACTTGTCGGAGTTTCCCGGCTTCTCGGCAGCCGCCAAGGCCTGGCATGCGACGCGCCCGGCAACCTCCTTGCCGGGGTCATCTGCCTTGGTTTTCTTGGTGGAGCCGGCGTCTTCGGATCCCTCGACGGCAAGCACGGCTTTTCCTTTGCGCTTCCTGTTGCGGCGCCGGCCTTTCTTCGCCGGGGCAGCAATATCCTCATCTGAAGAGTCGCTTTCCACGCCGGCATCTTTGCCGGGGTACTTCCTTCCCTCTTCGGCTCGGGCACATTTGTCGGCAAGAACATAGAGTTCTGCCACATCCCTCACCTTGTTCATTGCCAGCTCTTCGCGCATCTTGCGGTTATGCACGTTCTGGTGGAACGCGCTGATGATGGCGGCAGGGTGAACATCAGGGATATTGTACTGTACCCGGCTGAACCTCTGAATATACTTACGGAGACTCTCGCCTCCCTTCTGGGGAATGACGTGCAGGTCGCTTGCCTGGCCATGGGCTTGGTGGCCTCCAGTAAAGGCGCCCACGAACTCATGGCACAAATCCGACCAGGAGGAAATAGAGTCTACCGGCAAGTGCATCAACCATGACATGGCATTGGGTTTAAGAGCCAACGGAAAGTAATTCGCAAGCACCTTATCATCGCGGGCTCCGGCAGCTTGCATCGCGATGGTGTAGACGCTGAGGAACTCGGACGGATGGGTCTTGCCACTGTACTTCTCGCCCACGTCAGGTTTGAAGGTGCGGCGAGTGGGCCACTGGAACTGCCGCAGCTCACGGGTAAAAGCCGGACAGCCTACCTCGTAAGGTAGGCCTCCAGGGCTCCCCGATGCTGGGTGGCTCACAGCAGGCCCTGCTCGCGTGTCTGATTGGTGGCGCGCCCCGCGCCGGCGCTCTATAGTGGTTCGAGCGTATTCATGTTCTCGTTCCTGAAGAACTTGGCGCTGGTCACAGTGGGCCCGCTGGTCGGACGATGCTACGGAGATCTCGTCACCCGTGACGTCGCGATGGGCTGGCGTCCGAGGTACCGGGCAAGGAGAAGGCGAGTGCACCGTGGTCGCGGCGCCACCGGCCCTTCTGCCACTGGTGTGTGGGACTCCGTCGGAGCATCAACCCGGGGGATCCACCGGGCTCGGTTCGTCTTTGTTGGCCATCGCAACAAGACTTCGGATAGTGGCTCTCCATTCGTCGAGTTTCCCCGTGATGGGAGGGAAATCAAGGAGCAACTGCGCGCGTGCCAGGGCTTCTGCTGGTGTTGGTGGCAGCGAAACCTGCATGGATCACGACGCGCTTCGACTTCTGACTATGTCAGAAGGAGTTCTATCATGACCCCGCGGTCGCATGCCATCTTCACCAGCGCCTCGGCGGGCGGGCATGTCTTCTAAATCCCGGGAGCGGCGCTCAGGGATCTTTCCACGGTGATGCCCGGGGTCCTCGGCATGATCACGCCGTTCGTCGCGCGCCGCTTGAGAAGGGCGCACCGTCAGTGTCAACGTGGGAGTCTTGGAAGCCCTCGTGTCGCCTTCGGGCGGGGTGGCGGCGATCCTGGAAGGCCCCTCGCCACCCGCGGAGGGCCTGGTTCCGCCTTTGGATTTGGCGGCGTGCTGCCCGTTACCAGGCGCATGAACATCACCGCCTCCCAAACTTTGGTTGCTGGGACGGTGTTGGTGTTCGCGAACGGCGCCCCGGGTCCTTTCTGCGACCGGTCCGCTGCTCGCCCGCGTCGGGACGGAATGCCCGGCTCCCGATGGCCCAACCGCCACTGTCATCTTCTTCTTGGGCGCCATGACGATGAAGAAGCGTCGAACTAACTGCTAGAGCCGATTCTCACAACTGCGCCCCCTACCTGGCGTGCCAAAGATGTCGGTGCGAGGACGACACCTATGGGATCACGAGAATCCCTACTACGGTTGCGAGGCGCGGGGTTGTGAGAAGGGAGGATCAAACAGGTAGCACACGAGTACTTTATCCAGGTTCGGGCCGCGAGGATGCGTAAAACCCTACTCCTGTCTTGGTGATTTGTTTATTTGTGTTCCTGAGCTAGCAATGGGGCGTCAAGAGCTCCAAAAAGCCGAATCCCTCTCCTGGTCGCCCTGGTCCTCCTTTTATAGGGAAAGGGGCCGCCACAGTGGCACACAGGAGGTGGAAAGGGCACAGTGATACGAGTTTATCTCTCGCATTACGTGACAAGGCGCATTTAATGTGTCGTGCTTAGGTGTCCCTACTTTATCGGGGGCGGGGGAGAGCCCAGTCTTGTCCGTCGCCGATCGCGTTGACACGTGCCCTGGCCAGCGGTGCCTATGGTGCCATGTAGGCAGGCAGGTAGCTGAGGTGGCGCAGCGGTGGGCCTCCACGAAGATCTGCTTGCTGCCATGCAGGTGCTTGCCCAACTGGTTGGGTCAGCAGTCGCATGCGAACGACGGTGGAGGTTTTGGAATTGGCGTGGGCCTGACGGTGGCCCTACGGGTGCCTTTAGCAAGGGCCTCGCCGTAGCCCCGGCAAGAGTCTTGTCGGGGCCCCGGCAAGGGTCTTGCCGTGGCGCCTGCTATCATCCCCGACAAGGCTCCTGCCAGGGGTCTTGTGGTCCTCCTTGGCTGGGATCCCGCCATGGGCGTCATATTCTATAGTGTGAATTTGATCTTGAATGCCTTCACAAAGATCTGCATGCCACCATGGGGATGTCTCCTGAATCCTTGCCCCATGGGGGCAGTGGACTCAAGGGTGAATCGCTCCGTAGGTGTGGGGCAAGCTGCCACAGCAAGGGCCTTGCCGGGTTTGCTAAAACCGCCCCCGACAAGGATCTTGCCGGGGGAATCCGCTTCGTCCCCTTTGCTCTTTGTGGTCTTAGTGTTGGCGCCGTTCTGCTCTTTCCGAGCTTCGGTCTTACCTTGGCTTACCTCCCTTGCCTTCCTTGGCGTGGTGGCGTCCGTGGCTCGAACTGCCCGTGCACAGTTATTGGGGTACGAAAAGTGTACCCCTCTTTTTGTACACCGACATAAGGGGGCTCCGGCAGGGGGACCCGCTATCCCTGTTGCTCTTCATCCTGTGCATCGACCCGCTGCACCGGCTTCTCGAGGCGACCACACGCTCCTGCGCTCTCTCGCCAATCCCCGGCTCGGCGGCAAGGATGAGGACAAGCCTCTACGCCGACGATGCTGTGATCTTCGTCAACCCAGTCCGGCGGGAGGTAGATAGTGTTGGAAATATGCCCTAGAGGCAATAATAAAAGTGTTATTATTATATTTCTCTGTTCATGATAATAGTCTTTTATTCATGCTATAACTGTATTATTCAGAAATCGTAATACACGTGTGAATACATAGACCACAATATGTCCCTAGTGAGCCTCTAGTTGACTAGCTCGTTGTGATCAACAGATAGTCATGGTTTCCTGGCTATGGACATTGGATGTCGTTGATAACGGGATCACATCATTAGGAGAATGATGTGATGGACAAGACCCAATCCTAAGCATAGCACAAAGATCGTGTAGTTCGTTTGCTAGAGCTTTGCCAATGTCAAGTATCTCTTCCTTTGACCATGAGATCGTGTAACTCCTGGATACCGTAGGAGTGCTTTGGGTGTATCAAACGTCACAACGTAACTGGGTGACTATAAAGGTGCACTACAGGTATCTCCGAAAGTATCTATTGTTTTATGCGGATCGAGACTGGGATTTGTCACTCCGTGTAAACGGAGAGGTATCTCTGGGCCCACTCGGTAGGACATCATCATATGCGCAATGTGACCAAGGAGTTGATCACGGGATGATGTGTTATGGAACGAGTAAAGTGACTTGCCGGTAACGAGATTGAACAAGGTATTGGATACCGACGATCGAGTCTCGGGCAAGTAAAATACTGATAGACAAAGGGAATTGAATACGGGATTGATTGAGTCCTTGACATCGTGGTTCATCTGATGAGATCATCGTGGAACATGTGGGAGCCAACATGGGTATCCAGATCCTGCTGTTGGTTATTGACCGGAGAACGTCTCGGTCATGTCTGCATGTCTCCCGAACCCGTAGGGTCTACACACTTAAGGTTCGATGACGCTAGGGTTATAAAGGAAGCTTGTATGTGGTTACCGAATGTTGTTCGGAGTCCCGGATGAGATCCCGAACGTCACGAGGAGTTCCGGAATAGTCCAGAGGTAAAGATTTATATATAGGAAGTCCTGTTTCGGCCATCGGGACAAGTTTCGGGGTCATCGGTATTGTACCGGGACCACCGGAAGGGTCCCGGGGGCCCACCGGGTGGGGCCACCTGCCCCGGGGGGCCACATAGGCTGTAGGGGGTGCACCTTGGCCTACATGGGCCAAGGGCACCATCCCCAAGAGGCCCATGCGCCTAGGGAACCCTAGAGGGAAGAGTCCTCAAGGGGGAAGGCACCTCCGAGGTGCCTTGGGGAGGATGGACTCCTCCCCCCCCCTCTTGGCCGTCGCACCAGATGCCATCTGGAGGCTGGCCGCCGCCCCTTGGGGTGGGAAAACCCTAAAGGGGGCGCAGCCCCCTTCCCCCCTATATATATTGAGGCATGGGGCTACCCATAACACGCGATTTGATCTCTCGTTGGTGCAGCCCTGCCCCTCTCCCTCCTCCTCATCTCCCATGGTGCTTGGCGAAGCCCTGCGGGATTGCCACGCTCCTCCACCACCACCACGCCATTGTGCTGCTGTTGGATGGAGTCTTCCTCAACCTCTCCCTCTCTCCTTGCTGGATCAAGGCGTGGGAGACGTCACCGGGCTGTACGTGTGTTGAACGCGGACGTGCCGTGCGTTCGGCACTTGATCATCGGTGATCTGAATCACGACGAGTACGACTCCATCAACCCCGTTCACTTGAACGCTTCCGCTTAGCGATCTACAAGGGTATGTAGATGCACTCTCCTTCTACTCGTAGCTGGTTTCTCCATAGATAGATCTTGGTGACGCGTAGGAAAATTTTGAATTTCTGCTACGTTCCCCAACAGTGGCATCATGAGCTAGGTCTATTGCGTAGATTCTTTGCACGAGTAGAACACAAAGTAGTTGTGGGCGTTGATGTTGTTCAATATGCTTACCGTTACTAGTCCAATCTTGTTTCGACGGTATTGTGGGATGAAGCGGCCCGGACCGACCTTACACGTACTCTTACGTGAGACAGGTTCCACCGATTGACATGCACTTGGTGCATAAGGTGGCTAGCGGGTGCCAGTCTCTCCCACTTTAGTCGGAACGGATTCGATGAAAAGGGTCATTATGAAGGGTAAATAGCAATTGGCATATCACGTTGTGGTTTTGCGTAGGTAAGAAACGTTCTTGCTAGAACCCATAGCAGCCACGTAAAACATGCAAACAACAATTAGAGGACGTCGAACTTGTTTTTGCAGGGTAAGCTATGTGATGTGATATGGCCAAAGGATGTGATGAATGAATATATGTGATGTATGAGATTGATCATGTTCTTGTAATAGGATTCACGACTTGCATGTCGATGAGTATGACAACCGGCAGGAGCCATAGGAGTTGTCTTTATTTTTTGTATGACCTGCGTGTCATTAAAGAACGCTATGTAAACTACTTTACTTTATTGCTAAACGCGTTAGCCATAGAAGTAGAAGTAGTCGTTGGCGTGACAACTTCATGAAGACACGATGATGGAGATCATGATGATGGAGATCATGGTGTCATGCCGGTGACGATGATGATCATGGAGCCCCGAAGATGAAGATCAAAAGGAGCAAAATGATATTGGCCATATCATGTCACTATTTGATTGCATGTGATGTTTATCATGTTTATGCATCTTGTTTACTTAGGACGACGGTAGTAAATAAGATGATCCCTTACAAAATTTCAAGAAGTATTCTCCCCTAACTGTGCACCGTTGCTACAGTTCGTCGCTTCTAAGCACCACGTGATGATCGGGTGTGATGGATTCTTACGTTCACATACAACGGGTGTAAGACAGTTTTACACAGCGAAAACACTTAGGGTTAACTTGACGAGCCTAGCATGTGCAGACATGGCCTCGGAACATGGAGACCGAAAGGTCGAGCATGAGTCGTATAGTAGATACGATCAACATGAAGATGTTCACCGATGATGACTAGTCCGTCTCACGTGATGATCGGACACGGCCTAGTTGACTCGGATCATGTGATCACTTAGATGACCAGAGGGATGTCTATCTGAGTGGGAGTTCATAAGATGAACTTAATTATCCTGAACATAGTCAAAAGACCTTTTGCAAATTATGTCGTAGCTCACGCTATAGTTCTACTGTTTAGATATGTTCCTAGAGAAAATATAGTTGAAAGTTGATAGTAGCGATTATGCGATCAGTAGAAAGCTTATGTCCTTAATGCACCGCTCAGTGTGCTGAACCCCAACGTCATTTGTCGATGTTGTGAACATTGGACATACACGTTTTGATAACTACGTGATAGTTCAATTAAATGGTTTAAGTAGAGGCACCAAAGACGTTTTCGAAACGTCGCGGAACATATGAGATGTTTCGAGGGCCGAAATTAGGATTTCAGGCTCGTGCCCACGTCAAGAGGTTTGAGACCTCCGACGATTTTCTTAGCCTGCAAACTAAGGAGAAAAGCTCAATCGTTGAGCTTGTGCTCAGATTGTCTGAGTACAACAATCACTTGAATCAAGTGGGAGTTGATCTTCCAGATGAAATAGTGATGGTTTCTCCGAAGTCATTACCACCAAGCTGCTAGAGCTTCGTGATGAACTATAATATATCAGGGACATATATGATGATCCTTGAGATATTCGCGATGTTTGACACCGCGAAAGTAGAAATCAAGAAGGAGCATCAATCGTTGATGGTCAGTGAGACCACTAGTTTCAAGAAGGGCAAGGGCAAGAAGGGATACTTCATGAAACGGCAATTCAGCTGCTGCTCTAGTGAAGAAACCCAAGGTTGAACCCAAACCCGAGACTGAGTGCTTCTGTAATAAGGGGAACAGCCACTGGAGCATAATTACCCTAGATACTTGGTAGATAAGAAGGCTGGCAAAGTCGATAGAAGTATATTGGATATACATTGTGTTAATGTGTACTTTACTAGTACTCCTAGTAGCACCAGGGTATTAGATACCGGTTCGGTTGCTAAGTATTAGTAACTCGAAATAAAAGCTGTGGAATAAACGGAGACTAGCTAAAGGTGAGCTGACGATATGTGTTGGAAGTGTTTCCAATGTTGATATGATCAAGCATCGCACGCTCCCTCTACCATCGAGATTTGGTGTTTGCGTTGAGCATAGACATGATTGGATTATGTCTATCGCAATACGGTTATTCATTTAAAGAGAATAATGGTTACTCTATTTATTTGAATAATACCTTCAATGGTCTTGCACCTAAAATGAATGGTTCATTGAAATCTCGATCGTAGTGATACACATGTTCATGCCAAAAGATAGTAATGATAGTACCACCTATTTGTGGCACTGCCACGTAAGTCATATCGGTATAAAATGCATGAAGAAGCTCCATGTTGATGGATCTTTGGACTCACTCATTTTTGAAAAGTTTGAGACATGCGAACCATGTCTATTGGTATATATGCATGAAGAAACTCCATGCAAATGGACCGTTTGAACTCACTTGATTTTGAATCACTTGAGATATGCAAATCATACCACATGGGCAAGATGACTGAAAAGCCTCGGTTTCAGTAAGATGGAACAAGATAGCAACTTGTTGGAAGTAACACATTTTGATGTGTCCAATCCAATGAGTGCTGAGGCATGCAGTGACTATCATTATGATCTTACTTCACAGATGATTCGAGTAGATGTTGAGAATATTTACTTGATGAAACACAAGTCTGAATTATTGAATGGTTCAAATAATTTCAGAGTGAAGTAGAAGATCATTGTGACAAGAGGATAGAATGTCTATGATATGATCATAGAGATGAATATCTGAGTTACGAGTTTTGGCACACAATTAAGACATTGTGGAAATTGTTTCGCAATTAATACCGCCTGGAACACCATAGTGTGATGGTGTGTCCGAACATCATAGTTGCACCCTATTGGATATGGTGCGTACCATGATGTCTCTTATCGAATTACCACTATCGTTCATGGGTTAGGCATTAGAGACAACCACATTCACTTTAAATAGGGCACCACGTAATTCCGTTGAGATGACACCGTATGAATTATGGTTTAGAGAAACCTAAGTTGTCGTTTCTTAAAGGTTTGGGGCTGCGACGCTTATGTGAAAAAGTTTCAGGAATGATAAGCTCGAACCCAAAGCGGATAAAATACATCTTCATAGGACACCCAAAACAGTTGGGTATACCTCCTAATTCAGATCCAAAAGCAATATGAATTGTTTCTAGAATCGGGTCCTTTCTCGAGGAAAGGTTTCTCTCGAAAGAGTTGAGTGGGAGGATGGTGGAAACTTGATGAGGTTATTGAACCGTCTCTTCAACTAGTGTGTGGCAGAGCACAGGAAGTTGTTCCTGTGGCACCTACACCAATTGAAGTGGAAGCTTATGATATTGATCATGAAACTTCGGATCAAGTCACTCCCAAACCTCGTAGGACGACAAGGACACGTACTACTTCGGAGTGGTAAAGTGATCCTGTCTTGGAAGTCATATTGCTAGACAACAATGAACCTACGAGCTATGGAGAAGCGATGGTGGGCCCGGATTCCGATAAATGGCTTGAGGCCATAAAATCCGAGAACGGATCCATGGACTTTGGTGGACTTGCCCGATGATCGGCAAGCCATTAAGATAAATGGATCTTTAAGAAGAAGACCGACGTGGATGGTAATGTCACCGTCCATGAAGCTCGACTTGTGGCGAAAAGTTTTTCACAAGTTCAAGGAGTTGACTACGATGAGATTTTCTCATCCGTAGCGATGCTTAAGTCCGTCGGAATCATGTTAGCATTAGCTGCATTTATGAAATCTGGCAAACGGATGTTAAAACGAGTTTCCTTACCAGTTTTCGTAAGGAAAGGTTGTATGTAATACAATCAGAAAGTTTTTGTCGATCCTAAGGATGCTAAAAGGTATGCAAAGCTCCAGCAATCCTTCTAAGGACTGGAGTGAGCATCTCGGAGTTGGAATGTTTTCTTTGATGATGATCAAAATTTTGGGTTTGTACAAAGTTTATGAGAAACTTGTATTTCCAAAGAAGTGAGTGGAAGCACTATAAAATTTCTGATGAGTATATGTTGTTGACATATTGATGATCAGAGATGATGTAGAATTTCTAGAAAGCATATAGGGTTATTTGAAAGGTGTTTTTCAATGGAAAGCCTGGATTAAGCTACTTGAACATTGAGCATCAAGATCTATAAGGATAGATCAAAATGCTTAATAATACTTTCAAATGAGCACATACCTTGACATGATCTTGAAGGTGTTCAAGATGGACTAGTCAAAGAAGGAGTTCTTGCCTGAGTTGTAAGGTACGAAGTTAAGACTTAAAGCTCGACCACGACAGAATAGAGAGAAAGGACGAAGGTCGTCCCCTATGCTTAAGACGTAGGCTCTTCAGTATGCTATGCTGTGTACCGCACCTGAAGTGTGCCTTGCCATGAGTCAGTCAAGGGGTACAAGAGTGATCCAAGAATGGCTCACAGGACAGCGGTCAAAGTTATCCTTAGTAACTAGTGGACTAAGGAATTTTTCTCGATTATGGAGGTGGTAAAAGAGTTTGTCGTAAAGGTTACGACGATGCAAGCTTGACAACTATCCGGATAGCTCTGAGTAGAGAGACCGGATACATATAATGGAGCAACAATTTAGACTAGCTCCAAGTAGAACAGTTATTTGGAACAGCTCCAAATAGAGCGTGGTAGCTGCATCTAGGAGATGACATAGAGATTTGTAAAGCACACACGGATCTGAAAGGTTCAGACCCGTTGACTAAAAACCTCTCACACAAGCAACATGATCAAACATAAAACTCATTGAGTGTTAATCACATAGTGATGTGAACTAGACTACTGACTCTAGTAAACTCTTGGGTATTAGTCACATGGCGATGTGACCTGTGAGTGTTAATCACATGGCGATGTGAACTAGATTATTGACTCTAGTGCAAGTGGGAGACTGTTGGAAATATGCCCTAGAGGCAATAATAAAAGTGTTATTATTATATTTCTCTGTTCATGATAATAGTCTTTTATTCATGCTATAACTGTATTATTCGGAAATCGTAATACACGTGTGAATACATAGACCACAATATGTCCCTAGTGAGCCTCTAGTTGACTAGCTCGTTGTGATCAACAGATAGTCATGGTTTCCTGGCTATGGACATTGGATGTCGTTGATAACGGGATCACATCATTAGGAGAATGATGTGATGGACAAGACCCAATCCTAAGCATAGCACAAAGATCGTGTAGTTCGTTTGCTAGAGCTTTGCCAATGTCAAGTATCTCTTCCTTTGACCATGAGATCGTGTAACTCCTGGATACCGTAGGAGTTCTTTGGGTGTATCAAACGTCACAACGTAACTGGGTGACTATAAAGGTGCACTACAGGTATCTCCGAAAGTATCTATTGTTTTATGCGGATCGAGACTGGGATTTGTCACTCCGTGTAAACGGAGAGGTATCTCTGGGCCCACTCGGTAGGACATCATCATATGCGCAATGTGACCAAGGAGTTGATCACGGGATGATGTGTTATGGGACGAGTAAAGTGACTTGCCGGTAACGAGATTGAACAAGGTATTGGATACCGACGATCGAGTCTCGGGCAAGTAAAATACCGATAGACAAAGGGAATTGAATACGGGATTGATTGAGTCCTTGACATCGTGGTTCATCTGATGAGATCATCGTGGAACATGTGGGAGCCAACATGGGTATCCAGATCCCGCTGTTGGTTATTGACCGGAGAACGTCTCGGTCATGTCTGCATGTCTCCCGAACCCGTAGGGTCTACACACTTAAGGTTCGATGACGCTAGGGTTATAAAGGAAGCTTGTATGTGGTTACCGAATGTTGTTCGGAGTCCCGGATGAGATCCCGGATGTCAAGAGGAGTTCCGGAATAGTCCGGAGGTAAAGATTTATATATAGGAAGTCCTATTTCGGCCATCGGGACAAGTTTCGGGGTCATCGGTATTGTACCGGGACCACCGAAAGGGTCCCGGGGGCCCACCGGGTGGGGCCACCTGCCCCGGGGGGCCACATGGGATGTAGGGGGTGCGCCTTGGCCTACATGGGCCAAGGGCACCAGCCCCAAGAGGCCCATGCGCCTAGGGAACCCTAGAGGGAAGAGTCCTCAAGGGGGAAGGCACCTCCGAGGTGCCTTGGGGAGGATGGACTCCTCCCCCCCCCTCTTGGCCGCCGCACCAGATGCCATCTGGAGGCTGGCCGCCGCCCCTTGGGGTGGGAAAACCGTAAAGGGGGCGCAGCCCCCTTCCCCCCTATATATATTGAGGCATGGGGCTGCCCATAACACGCGATTTGATCTCTCGTTGGTGCAGCCCTGCCCCTCTCCCTCCTCCTCTTCTCCCATGGTGCTTGGCGAAGCCCTGCGGGATTGCCACGCTCCTCCACCACCACCACGCCGTTGTGCTGCTGTTGGATGGAGTCTTCCTCAACCTCTCCCTCTCTCCTTGCTGGATCAAGGCGTGGGAGACGTCACCGGGCTGTACGTGTGTTGAATGCGGAGGTGCCGTGCGTTCGACACTTGATCATCGGTGATCTGAATCACGACGAGTACGACTCCATCAACCCCGTTCACTTGAACGCTTCCGCTTAGCGATCTACAAGGGTATGTAGATGCACTCTCCTTCTACTCGTAGCTGGTTTCTCCATAGATAGATCTTGGTGACGCGTAGGAAAATTTTGAATTTCTGCTACGTTCCCCAACAGATAGTCTACTGCAAATTCTAGCTAGTTTTGGCGATGCCACCGGCCTGCGCGTCAACCTCGCCAAATCCTCTGCGGTGCCCATTAGTTGCTCCGATATCGACCTCGATCATGTCCTACAGGGTTTTGGGGGTGCAACAGTTTCCCTTCCAGTCAAGTACCTGGGGATCCCCTTAACGACCGGTAGAACTAGGCTAGTACACCTGCAGTTCATCCTCGACAGGATCAGGGCCAGACTTGCAGGATGGAAGGGCCGGCTTCTTCCGCTGGCGGGGCGCAGAGTCCTCGTGAGATGCGTTAGCCATGCCAACTTTCGCCCTATCAGTGCTGCGTGCGCCAAAGAAGTTCTTCAAGGAGATCGACAGGGTCGGGCGGCGCTTCTTGTGGGTGCACGACCAGGAGATCAGCGATGGCAAGTGCAAGGTGGCATGGAGGACGATGACCACGCCGGAGGCCAGGGGAGGACTGGGCATTCATGATCTTTTGGCCTTCTCTCGAGCACTGCGTCTCCATTGGCTTTGGCTCTGTTGGGCCGACCCATCCAGGCCCTGGGTTGGCACCGGCACCCCGTGTGATGCTGCAGACCGCGCTCTCTTTGCAGCATCCACGGTGGTGACCATCGGTGATGGCCGGACAACCTCCTTCTGGTCCTGCCCGTCGCTCGATGGCCGGCCGCTCCGGCAGGTCTACCCTGCGATCTTTGCATGGTCGAGACGCAATAACAGATCGGTTAGCGAAGCACTGCACGAAGACAGATGGCTCCTTGATCTCAGGCATGGTAGCTTCAATGACATTCTGCCACAGATTGTGCAGATGGCTCGAGCCATAAGGCAGGCTCGGATCACCATCCAGACATGCACCATGGACAGCATCAGATGGACACTGTGCAGCTCCGGGCAGTACACTGCAAGGACAGCCTACAATGCCCAATTTTAGAGTGCAAGGCCAAGCGAGTTCTGAGCTATGATCTGGAAGATCTGGGCACCGGGCAAGATCAAAATGTTCCTCTGGCTGCTGCATTTGGACCACCTATGGTGCAATGATAGGCTGCAAAGGAGACGGTGGGAAAACAACTACTTCTGCCAACTCTCTAGGCGAAACCTTGAAACCTCGGTGCATCTATTCTGGGAGTGCCCAATCTCTCTCAGGGTTTGGAGCAGCGCAGCAAGATGGGGAGGATGTGATGCACTAGATCACGCCTCGTGGCCTCCAGCCGACTCCACCACTGCGAGAATCCAGAAGATCATCAACTTCGCCACCGCCGCAAACAGAAAAGGCATCAAGTCGATGGTGGCTCTTATCGCCTAACACATCTGGATGGAGCAAAACGACTATGTTTTCATAGGAAAGCAACCTTGCGTAAGAAGCATCATAGACGCGTGCAGACGAGATCTCGAGCAATGGAGGCTTGCAGGAGCAGATGTGTTGAGAGCCCCTTCGGGGACGAAACGTGAGATATCAAACAACAGTGCCGGGTAGGGCAGCCAAGTATTTTGCTTGGGTGCATGTACCTCTGAATCTCTCTGAGACTCTGATCACTTGATCACCCTTTGTAGCCTCTCCCTCTGCTAAATCAATGAAAACCAGCAAATGCTGGATAGTTTCAAAAAAAATTGTACCGTTCTTCCTGGTTTTTTTAGTTTTTGTATGATTTTGTTAATTTGCTGCAAGTTCTTGTACTAAAGGTGTAATTAACTCTTAAATTTATATTTTTATTACATGGACATTTTTGTACAATGAGATCAATGGAATGTTAACTAGCGCTAGTGGTAAATTTTAACAAGAGAAGAAAAAAACGTGAAGGAGGAAATGGTGAATGAAGGAAAGAGACAGGAATATGGTAAACAAAAAATGAAGAAGGAAAATACCAAAAAAAACTCAGTGACATGTTGGGTTGGCAATTTTGTGGGAGGCAGTGGTCAGGGCTGTTGTAGGGATTTTATGTCAGTTTAGCACATGGTACCACATGAGCCCTATTGAAGATGGACCGTGTGATCCCTTGCACCATCTTCCCCCAAGCGAGAGTTTTGCTCATGGGTATGGGTACTCGCGGCACCCTACCCAAAAACAATGATCATATATGAGACTTTGTACCCACATGCATTGTGTATCATACCCAAAAAAAACTAGGTAACACCTCACGTGCTGCTGCGGAAATTTATAGCAATGCAACTATCCAAAAATAGAATTAGAATATATGAGAATGATAATGCACTGCATTCTCGCCATATGAATGGTAGAAAACACATTGGTAAATGGTGTGTGGATGCATATTATATTTCCTTGTGACATTCACGTTCAATTATTTGCTCTTGAAAAATAGATTAAAAAGTGATGATGTGGAGGACTTGTGGATGCATGTTATATTGCCTTTTGGTATTCAAGTTTGATTATTTGCTACCAAAAAAATTGATGATGTGTGGGGCTTGCATGCAGGGCCGACTCTAGGCCTAGGTGGGAGGGGCGACCGCCGAGGGCTCAGGCCTGAGGGGGTCATTACTCTATATGTGTATGTTGTAGAAAATATAAAAGAAAGAGGGGTTGAACCCAGTAATAAATTTATAGGGAGAAAAACAAAGAAGGAGAGTAGATGGGCTTTGCCGAACAGGGAAACATAAAACATCGTCAATTATAGTCGCAACACATCATTGAGAGAAATGAGATCCTAACCCACACTTTACTTACCCATTTGGTAATTTACACACACACACCCTCCCCAAAGGACGCGAGGGGGGGGGGCGGTCATTGAGACAACCCTAAGTCAAATCATCAAACCCCTAGGATAGTGTGGCACATCATATAATCCACCTCGTTGATGGATTCACTGCCCACATACACATTGATTCACTTTGCTGATTGCTAGTCGGGACTCACTATTCGAGTTTGCCGCATGTCCACCTACCTCCTTGTCTTCCTCATGCACGCCTGCCACCTGCACATTTGTAGCGAACAGACCTCAAACAGTCTGATCTCTGTGCATCAATGTCATCCCTGGATCGGTAATGCTGACACGCACAGTACTCGAGGATTTATAACAGAGTTGCAATCACACACTTATTACATCGAATGTCTCAAAAGAGAACTTATTACAATAATATGGCTTAAGGCCATCTAAAAATGATAACAGCGGAAGGCTTGGAAGATAAAGTGAGTCCATCAACTCCAACAACATAGCTGAGTGAAAGATCACGACCTAAGGCACCTTACTCGTGGTCTGAAAAGTCTGCAACATAAAATGTTGCAGCCTGAAACGGGTCAGCACATGGAATATGCTGGCAATGTAACACATAGAGTAATGAACAGAATAATGCTATCACTACATACAATATACGGCTGGTGGAAAGCTCTATGGTTACAGTTTTGCATAAAGCCAATTTTTCCCTACAACAAAGGAATAAATTTACATAACTATCATGGTGGTTGTTAAACATTGAGAAGGTTTCTCCAACTCAATCCCAATTAAGCATCATCATTAAACCCAATCAGATTATTTACTTTAGAGTGATGAGATCAACATGATAATCCAAGAACCAGATACTTAAGATGTCCATAACCGGGGACACGGCTAACCATGATTAGTTTGTACACTCTGCAGAGGTTTCCGCACTTTTCCCCACAAGACTCGATCTCCTCCGTTGAATTTCTCGCACTTCATGATGTTTGAGTAACGGATGACCGAGACACAGTCTTTCAGAAGCATTAACTCTTTACTCTGGGTAGACAGTACCAACCTACATCCCCTACATCTGCTAGTCTACCACTGAAAGAGGTCACACAACATACTCAACTATGCTAGAGCCCATAATAGCTTGTGGCTACACACGGAAGTTTCTAGCATGAATAATCTTATGATCCCTTTGAGTCTGGGTGGCGGACCTTAGGATGATCACACGAAACCCCGGGATATCCTAGGACAACACTGGATTCTCCATGTGCCCACAAACAATTCACCCAGATGTGATTTTAAGTTGCCACCTTAAGTAAACCATTAATTAACAAAACTCACATATGTCATGGATACACTCACCCAATCCACGTCTACGAGCATAGCATAGAAATCCTAAGCATAACGTAGAAGTAATCTACCAATGGTTCGATAATAAAAGGGCAGTAGGTTCTACCTCACCAACTACTTCCCAAAACCCACATCTTATTCAGATCCTAATCATGCAATGTTTAAGGATTGTGCTAATGCAATAAAACTAGGTAGTAAAGAGGTATGATCAAAGTGTTACTTGCCTTGCTGATGATCCGCAAAACCTAGAGACTCGTAGTAGCACGCTTCCCACTCCGGGTACTCTATCGTAAGCAAACAATAACATACATAAGTACTCAACTAAATGCACAGGTAACACTCAAATAATAAGGTCTAACCATAAAGTTCAACTTAAGAACTCTGGTTTGCAAAAAGAATCAAATCAAACGGAACACGAAACTCAAACTGCAAAAGAAACAAGATCTGATTACTAATCTGGACTAAAGTCAAACTTTACAGTAGCAAAACCTTGTTCAAGTTGGTTAAACATAAAGAGGGCTTTGAGACGAAGATCTAGGCGCTTGAATCGCCTGATTCCGATAAACGAGCGAAAAGATAAACTAAAACTTAGATTCGGGCTGAAATCACGATCGAAAATAATCGCGGAAAAACCCTGGAAAAAGAAAAACTGACGAACAGGCTAACGAACGAACGCTCGATGTGTGCGGCTAATGGGTGAACTTCGTTCGTTAAAACGAACGTATGAATGGGCGGTCGCTAAATAACTAAACGGGAAATAAAACCGATCTTAAAAAACACATCTAGGTTTTCGAATAAAAACTGAACGGTTTTATAATAAAACTGATGGCTACCTCGGGAGGCGTGACAGCGGCGGCGGCGGCAGCGGGAACTCTGGCAGCGGCGAGCTCCGGCGGGCGGCGGCGGCGGCTCCGGTGGCGGCGGCGAGGCGCGGCGGATCCAGGGCGGGGGAGGCGCGGCTAGGGTTTTGGCTGCGGGGGGGCTCGGGCCTTATAAGGGCCGACCAGGTCGGTGTCCTAGCGGGACACGGCCTGGTTAGGTCGGTGGGATTTTTTTATAAATAATTCCGCGTAGAAAAACGATGAAAAGAAATACTAAACAGACTCCAAAAATGCTGAAATAAATTTTCCCCGTCCTCTAAAAATACGCCGCACAAGGTGAACATTTATTTGGGATTCTAATGCAATTTTGAAAAACGAACTTTTTTCCTAATTCAAATAAAATAGCAAATAAACTTATAATAAAATTCTTATTTGATTTTAATATTTTTCCACCAATATTTCTTTAATTTTGGAAAGTCATTTTATCCCCTCTCTTTTATTTTATATTTGAAATATATGTGAGAAAAATAATTAAAACCAAATGATCCTCTCTTCAAAATTTGAGAAAACTCAAATTTGAAAATAATGAAATCCCCAACTCTCTCCGCGGGTCCTTGAGTTGCGTAGAATTTCTAGGATCAACCAAAAATGCAATAAAATATGATATGCAATGATGATCTAATATATAACATGCCAAATTGAAAATTTGGGATGTTACAAACCTACCCCCCTTAAGATGAATCTCGCCCTCGAGATTCGGGTTGGCTAGAAAATAGGTGTGGGTGGTCCTTCCGTAGATCTTCCTCTCTTTCCCAGGTTGCTTTTTCCTCTATATGGTGGCTCCACTAAACTTTGCAGAACTTGATCACCTTGCTGCATGTGACTCGGCTGGCAAACTCGAGAATCTTCACTGGTTTCTCCTCATAAGTCAAATCATTATTCAGTTGAATCACCTCCAGTGGCACTGTGTCTCTCAGAGGAATATCAGCCATCTCTGTGTGGCACTTCTTCAACTGGGAAACGTGAAACACATCATGAACTCCTGACAATCCTTCGGGCAATTCCAACTTGTAAGCAACTTCTCCCATACATTCCAAAACTTTGTATGGTCCCACAAAAGGTGGTGCTAACTTTCCCTTAACTCCAAAACGCTTAATTCCTTGAAGTGGGGACACACGAAGATATATTGTGTCTCTGACTCCGTAAACTGTCTCCTTGCATTTAGAATATGCATAACTCTTCTGCCTGGACTAGGCTACCTTGAGTCTGTCGCGAATCAGCTTAACCTTCTCTTCCGACTCCTTAATCAAATTGGTCCAAACAACTGATGGTCTCCAACTTCATCCCACAGCAACAGGGTCCTGCACCTCCTTCCGTACAAGGCTTCAAAAGGGGCCATCTTCAAACTGGCTTGATAGCAGTTGTTGTAAGAGAACTCTGCATAAGGCAAATTGTCGTCCCAACTAGATCCATAATCTAGCGACAAGCTCTCAACATATCCTCCAGAATCTGGTTGACTCTCTCGGTCTGTCCATCTGTTTGTGGATGAAAGGCTGTACTGAACTCTAGCCTGGTACCCAAAGTTTCATGCAACTGATTCCAGAACTTTGAGGTAAGGTGGGTTCCTCTATCTGATACAATGGTCCTCGGAACTCCATGCCGACATATGATCCTGGTCATATATATCTTTGCCAACTTAGCACTTGTGTAAGTGGTCTTCACTGGGATGAAATGAGCTACCTTCGTCAAATGATCGACTACAACCCATATCGAGTCATATCCTGAATGATTCCTGGGCAATCCCGTGATAAAGTCCATGCCTAACTTTTCCCACTTCCATTCGGGTATCGGCAATGGTTGTAGCAATCCTGCTGGCTTCTGATGCTCTGCCTTCACTCTGTGACATACATCACAAACTGCTATATACTCCGCAATATCCTTCTTCCTTCTAGGATAGTGAGCAAAATCGACTTACTCGCACAATCAATGTTCCCTCCATACTTTGACAACCAATCCATGCCTAATATAACATCCAGTCCTTGTGACTCCAGTACTATTAGGTCTGAGGGAAACACATAGTTACCAATCCTTAATGGTAACCGATCACACCATATGCTGACCATATACTCTGCTCCTGGCGAGGTTACTAACATGGGTGACCTAAGGGCTTGGGTTGGCAACTTATATTTATCCACAAATCCCATTGAAATGTATGAATGTGATGCACCAGTATCAAAAAGAATGATTGCAGTAAATGACTTAACAAAAACTTACCTATTACTGCATCTGGTTGCGCTTCAACCTCCTCCACGCTAACGTGGTTCACCTGTCCCCTGTTGAAAGGGTTAGGCTTCTTTCCAGAGCTCCCATTGCCATTTCCATTCTTAGCTTCAGGACAGTCCGTTGCGTAATGTCCATTCTTCCCGCACTTGTAGCAAGTAATGTGACTTAGATCTTTCTTGGCGGGCGTTGCTGGGTTGGAACGGTTCTGACCGTTGCTTCCTCCATTCCCATTCCCATTCTTGGGGCCACTATGGTTATGCGGAATCCCTCCATTAGAATTATGGCCTCCATGGTTATGGTGAATGTGTCCTCCGGGTTCGGGGTAAATCGGGGTTTCTACTGAGCTCCAGAATTGTACTTCCCTTGTCCATACTTCCTCTTGCGGCTGGCTATCTGCTGCTGCTTCCCTTCAATCATAAGTGCTCTATCTACCAACTCCTCGTAGTTGTTGAAGTTTGCCACCATCAATTGCATGCTCAGCTCATCATTCAGTCCTTCCAGAAACTTCTCATGCTTAGCGGCATCTGTAGCAACGTCATTA
This sequence comes from Triticum dicoccoides, assembly GCF_002162155.2. Lineage (NCBI taxonomy): Eukaryota > Viridiplantae > Streptophyta > Magnoliopsida > Poales > Poaceae > Triticum > Triticum dicoccoides. The sequence goes on along the minus strand of NC_041383.1, from coordinate 745,182,213 downwards.
GGGGCATAACATGATAACTTACTAAAGTCATCCACATACTGGCCCACTGTGCGCCCTCCTTGTCGCAAGTTGCGAAACTCGCGCTTCTTCATTGCCATAGCTACTGCTGAAACATGGGTAGTGCGGAAAGCCTGTTGGAACTGATCCCATGTGACAGTGTCGATGGGGAAAGTGGCTGTAAAATTCTCTCACCATGATGCTGCGGGTCCATCAAGCTGATGTGCGGCAAAATGCACTCTCTCCTCATTTGTGCACTCTGCAGTGGTCAGCTCCCTTCCTATCTTGCAGAGCCAGTCATCTCCAACAATAGGCTCGGTGCTACTGGAAAACACCAGCGGATTTAGCCTTAGAAAACGAGCTAAGTGGTCAACAGGTGGTGGTGGTGGTGGGTTGTTGTTGTTGTTGTTGTTGCCTTGTTCTGATTCCTGACTAGTAGCTGCATCAGGGTATTCTGCTGCTGGATCAGCTGGGTGAGCTCCGGTGGGAAAGCAAATCCATTGTCACGTCTCGGAGGCATCTGATAGGTTTAGAAAAGATGAGAAAACAGAATAGAATGAGGTCTAGAGGGAAAACACTACCCATATGCTCATGAGACAAACAAAATCAATATCACTTCAATCAATTCAAGCAAGGGCATACAATCGGTCTAACTATTGTTACAAAAGTGCTCGGACTATACTATATACATGGGCAATACTACTACTGATATGGTGGTCGACTAGAAAGTTTGATCAGTGGAAGACTCCATGATATCTGCTCCAGCTTCATCAACATAGTCATCATCGCTATCGTCGGGGTCTGAGTCGGTGTCGTCGATGATGATGTAGTCCTTGGTTTTGTCTTCATTTCCTCCTGGCGTGGGGTCTCCCATGAACACTCCTAGCTTCCTCGTCAGGTCGTCATTCTTCTCCACGAGTATCATCATTTCCTCCTCATATCCATCATGTGTAGACTTGAGTTCTTCCTCCAGTTCCGAAATCTTGGTCATTGCTTTCTTCAGATCTATCATGCCTGCACACATCTTGTTCTCCTGGCGGCGAATGTGCTGGTTTAACTCCTGGATGAATGCTGCAATATATCTATCCCTCCTGGTACTGATCATCTCCTATTGTTCATCACGGCGCCCACAAATCTGGTAGATAGTATCCTTTAGATCCTTGTGGTAAACTTCTCCAATGCGCCCCATGTCGATGTGGGCTGCCATACTCTTTCCTAGACTCCAGGTTGGTGCATCAAAGGAAAACTCTACGGGCTCAGTGACTAGCATGAACGTTCTTCCTGGAACTTGAACTTGAATCATCCAATGCTCCTCTTCTGGTAAAGTGGCGATGTAGGTCCCGGTGAAGCTCTATATTCCTATACTCAGGTACCTAGTGACTTCCTTCAAGTGTCATCCAAAAGGTGTGTCTTCATCCGGTTGCGCGAACTTGTTCCTTGCATCCGCCATCCTATAGAGTAGAAAAGGGAGAGAAGTCAGAAATGAGTAGAGAAGAGTGTACTATGGTCTTAGCTTAGTGGTCGTGTCCTACAGTCAGCGTGTGCTCTAATGCCATCTTGTAGCGACCAGACCTCAAACAGTCTGATCTCTGTGCATCAGTGTCATCCCTGGATCGGTAATGCTAACATGCACAGTACTCGAGGATTTATAACAGAGTTGCAATCACACACTTATTACATCGAATGTCTCAAAAGAGAACTTATTACAATAATATGGCTTAAGGCCATCTAAAAATGATAACAACGAAAGGCTTGGAAGATAAAGTGAGTCCATCAACTCCAACGGCAAATCTGAGTGAAAGATCACGACCTAAGGCACCTTACTCGTGGTTTGAAAAGTCTGCAACATGAAATGTTGCAGCCCGAAACGGGTCAGCACATGGAATATGCTGGCAATGTAACACATAGAGTAATGAACAGAATAATGCTATCACTACATGCAATATATGGCTGGTGGAAAGCTCTATGGTTATAGTTTTGCATAAAGCCAATTTTTTCCTACAACAAAGGAATAAATTTACTTAACTATCATGGTAGTTGTTAAACATTGAGAAGTTTCTCCAACTCAATCCCAATTAAGCATCATCATTAAACCCAATCAGATTATTGACTTTAGAGTGATGAGATCAACATGATAATCCAAGAACCAGATACTCAAGATGTCCATAACTAGGGACACGGCTAACCATGATTAGTTTGTACACTCTGTAGAGGTTTGCGCACTTTTCCCCACAAGACTCGATCTCCTCCATTGAATTTCTCGCACTTCATGATGTTTGAGAAACGGATGACTGAGACACAGTCTTTCAGAAGCATTAACTCTTTACTCTGGGTAGACAGTACCAACCTACATCCCCTACATCTGCTAGTCTACCACTAAAAGAGGTCACACAACAAACTCAACTATGCTAGAGCCCATAATAGCTTGTGGCTACACACGGAAGTTTCTAGCATGAATAATCTTATGATCCCTTTGAGCCTGGGTGGCGGACCTTAGGATGATCACACGGAACCCCGGGATATCCTAGGACAACACTGGATTCTCCAGGTGCCCACAAACAATTCACCCAGATGTGATTTTAAGTTGCCACCTTAAGTAAACCATTAATTAACAAAACTCACACATGTCATGGATACACTCACCCAATCCACGTCTACGAGCATAGCATAGCAATCCTAAGCATAACATAGAAGTAGTCTCCCAAAGGTTCGATAATAAAAGGGTAGTAGGTTCTACCTCATCAACTACTTCCCAAAACCCACATGTTATTCAGATCCTAATCATGCAATGTTTAAGGATTGAGCTAATGCAATAAAAATGGGTAGTAAAGAGGTATGATCAAAGTCTTACTTGCCTTGCTGATGGTCCGCAAAACCTAGAGACTCATAGTAGCATGCTTCGCACTCCGGGTACTCTATCATAAGAAAATAATAACATACATAAGTACTCAACTAAATGCACAGATAAAACTCAAATAAGAAGGTCTAACCATAAAGTTCAACTTAAGAACCCCGGTTTGCAGAAAGAATCAAATCAAACAGAGAAACAAAACTCAAACTGCAAAAGAAACAAGATCCGATTACTAATCTGGACTAAAGTCAAATTTTGCAGTAGCAAAATCTTGTTCAAGTTGGTTAAACAGAGAGAGGGCTTCGAGACGAAGATCTAGGCGCTTGAATCGCCTGATTCCGATAAACGAGCGAAAAGATAAATTAAAACTAAGATTCAGGTTGAAATCGTGATAAAAAATAATCGCGGAAAAATCCTGGAAAAAGAAAAACTGACGAACAGGCTAACGAACGAACGTTCGCTATCTGCGGTTAATGGTGAACTTCGTTTGTTAAAACGAACATTCGCTAAATAACTCTGGCGGCGGGAACTCCGGCTGCTGCGAGCTCCGGCGGGCGGCGGCGGCGGCTTTGGTGGCGGTGGCGCGGATCCGGGGTGGGGCGAGGCGCGGCTAGGGTTTTGGCTGCGGG
>NC_041383.1:745172664-745178222 GCF_002162155.2 Triticum dicoccoides | reverse complement strand
GGCTCGGGCCTTATAAGGGCCGACCGGGTAGGTGTCCTAGCGGGACACGGCCCGGTTAAGTCGGTGGGAATTTTTTTTGATAATTCGACGCAGAAAAATGAGGAAAAGAAATACTAAACTGACACCAAAAATTCTGAAATAAATTCCCCGTCCTCTAAAAATACGCTGGACAAGGTGAACATTTATTTGGGACTCTAATGCAATTCTGAAAAACGCACTTTTTCCTAATTCAAATTAAATAGCAAATAAACTCCGAATAAAATTCTTATTTTATTTTAATATTTTTCCACCAATATTTCTTTAATTTGGGAAAGTCATTTTATCCCCCTCTTTAATTTTATATTTGAAATATACGTGAGAAAAATAATTAAAACCAAACGATTCTCTTTTCAAAATTTGAGAAAACTCAAATATGAAAATAACGAAATCCCCAACTCTCTCTGTGGGTCCTTGAGTTGCGTAGAATTTCTAGGATCAACCGAAAATGCAATAAAATATGATATGCAATGATGATCTAATATATAATATGCCAAAATTGAAAATTTGGGATGTTACAGCATTGCAAGCTCAGCTCGCCTCCATGACCACACAAGTTCATCATCCTCTCCATCTTTTACAAGTATGTCTATGATTCATCAGTTCTCAGTGCCATCCTTAGTCTACATGATATTGGATTTTCAGAGTTATAATTTATAAATTTCTACTTCTATGTATTTACTTTTCTTCATAATTTTGGATAATTAGGTGTTAAATTGTTGCATAAACATTTGTCAAGTGTTAAAAAGGGGAGAAAAGGAAAATGATGTGGTATGTTAATTCAATCACAAAAGGGTTCCTTAAATAAGGCTTCTAGTCATTGTTGATGCTGCAATTATTTCATTGAATAGTCGATTTGACCGGCTGATGAAGTTGAAAAGGTATTTGGTAGATTACCCAATTTTTTTAAAAAAAATATCCAATGTAGTAATCTATAGAAATGTTACACTACTTTTGCAGAAGCATTTTCCCATCTCCCGATCTCCAGTTTCTGCACTACCTCTAGGCTCCACCGCTTCAGCTATCCAATGTGCGCCTCCCTTGCCATGACCTAGCGAATGCCAAGCTTGTAGTTAAGCATTTTTTGCATTGGTAACACTTGTTAGGATGGAAGAAGAACATATATGTATGTACCATGTTGTTGGCTAAGCCTTAGTTGTGGAAGAAATAGTTAATCGATTTAGAAATTGCATCGCAACTATGCATTGATTGTGTTGTATTTTTTAACTAGTTTAAAACCCCGCTTGTTGTTGCCAATATAAGTATTTTCAATTGTAAATGGGTAAGAAGTTATGAAAACAAATGTATGTCCATTGGTGATCATTAAAAGTGGTGCAATTTTGATGCCAACTAACTATTTTAACCAACTATAACTCTACAATGGGATGGTTCCCATGTCCAGGATAGAAGAAGGAGATGCTCAACCGCCATAAAATAGTTAATTAAGAGCCTGATGTTGATTTTCGATAGCAAATTTGATGTTCGTCGTGATTATTACAAGTATTGATATTGTAATACCAAGAACAAAGGCGGGACATGTCACCAGCTACTTAGTGAACATGATAGGACATGTAATATACATTCAAGGGCATAAAAAATAATCTAGCAACATTTTGCAACAATATAGTGATAATCTCCTAGAAACAACTTATATCATCTTGATTTTTCTATTTGTATATATCGAACCATGCACTAGAAACTATTTGAAGATATTTGGTAAACCATTTTATTTAGATGTCCCCACCAACATAGTTAAGTTTATTAAAATATACACGAAACACACATACATATACTATAACCCATGCAAGTGTCACAAAGTAATTTGTGTTGCATGTGGTTTTTAGTTCCTAACATGCATGTGATTAGGTTTAAAGTTCTTTTAATGGAAAATGTCTCAGACTAAATCATAATTTTTTTTACAAAGTATGGGCTAAAGTTAGCACAATGTAATTATATTTTTCTATAATAGACATCACACCTATGTAGCAATGGACAAATATTTATTATTTATAAAAAATTCTTGCTCTTAATTATGTTTAGAAAGCTATGATGATAATTTACTAAAAACATTAACTTTAGTATAAATAAAATTTACTATAACTCATCCTGAGCCAAAAAAATCCATTGGTTTGCAAGATATAGCTAATAATGCATTATTAAAAATCTACTAATGCATATACAACTTAACATCCATGTATTTTTACATGGCATATGAAACTAGTAGAGGTTAATCGCCAAATTGGCCAAGTATGACAACAACGATGGTGTTAGTGGTATTGATTATTATTGCACTACTAGTGATGAATAGGCACCACATGAGGAAGTTGGAGATTACTGTGAATCAGATGATACTGGAAATTCGGCAGAGCATGACTCGAATTATAGGTTTATATGTTGTGCTATTTTGCAACTTGAGGGTCATGTTTATTGTTTAAGTTTTAGTATTAAACTAGTCTCTTCCTTGATTTGTAACATCTGCATTCCATCAACTCTCTTGTTTTTGCCACAAGTTTTGTCTTATTTTGTTTCATCAAAGATAAGTTATGATACTTAGTTAACTATGTGGAGGTAGCCTTATTTCCATTGCAAAAAGAATTCAATTATATACATGTGTACCCGCCAACCACTAGAGAGTAGAAGAGAACTATTCAGCTTTTTATTGTGTGGACTCATCCAAATATTTCTACAACACACGATCTCCTGAATAACTAAGCTTGCAAATTAAAGTGTTATCAATAACACTAAAAATATTGCATGCCCCCATTATTCCCGTACCTGGAAGTTTTTGAAGTATGTAGATTATCATTATCTATAAATAATAATATTATATGTCTTTTGGAGGGAATAATCATACTAACTAAGTGAACGAAGAAAGAAAATATAATCGAAACCTTAGTAAAAAAAGGAGGCACAGACATAAGTCTAAGAGAATTCCATGGTGTGGATGCATGTGACTAGGTTTTATGTTCAATGCATCACAAAGTTGACGAGAACATTGTATCACTTATAAGGGTACATCCATCGGTCATTTACGGCTTCATGGTTGCGACAACATCAAAGAGGATAAGCATGCCATACATATACTGCAACAAACATCATGTAATGCTGAATGATGGCTTGAAAATAGGGCAAGAAATGCACGCCCACATCTGAAATGCAAATAATGAAATTATGGATAAAATGCACAAGATAGAAAAATGAATCAAACACTGAAGGTAGATTTTCCAAGATTTTCTCATCAATATAAAGAGATTATTAATTAAATCTCGTAGGTGAAAGTCTCTGATTAATAATTCCAACATAGTTACTACATCTAACTGTAGTATAAATGACATTGTTGAAATGGAAATGTTCCTCGTAATTTCTGTTGCCTGCATGCTTGGGGGGAGCACTTGATACTTCTTCGGACTAAAGTATATAAACATTGATACTCATTATTTAGCAATATATGTTTTGTAGAATATGGCAGCTTGATAGTCATTATTTGGTATAATATGTTTTGTAGCATATGTCATCTTTCATAGTGATGTTCTACGTTGTTCCACTTATACTAATATCGGCACTACATTATGATCTTATAACATGAGAATGCCTTGATTGGTTTTTGCATAGTCGGTTAACCGTTGTTAAGATTAATTAGGCAATAAATGCTTTAACTGATTGTATGGTTGATTCAATTTAATGGACAACTGAAAGTGCATCCAAATTCAACATGAAGTGAATACATGTATTTCTTGTTAGATAATGACACAGGCATGCACACATTTGTATATAGATTGTTAGATAATAACTACACCTGCACGTGCATTGAATTATGCTTAGTGCAAAAGATCGAAATTTGATTATTTATGTAACATTTTCTAGATTTGTAACAAACATGGCAGTGCTTTTAAATTCATATAGTAACATCAATTTTAGTTGAAATTTTGTGCCAGAAATTTATGATATAAATTCATAACCACTTGCTCATATTTTAGTCAACAACTTGGAAGAAGCTTTTATGCATATTTTTTTGTTTTGACTCAAGTCAACAATCTTGGTGGAAACTCAACATCGAATGGAACCTAGATTTGGATATACACACCCCAAGCTAAATTCCTGCTTCTTGGAGATCTTCGTCATAGAATGGTGGATCCTTTGGACACATCAAAATAAATCATATTTAAGCAAGATGCCCACGATACCATCATTTCCTTTAAGCTTTATTTCTCATTTTGGCAATACCAGATTAAGAGCAAACTAAACCTTAAAGATGATATGCAAGTTTGGTTAGACATGTTATGAAAATTCTCACAAGTTGTCCATTCCAATGGAATGCAGCGATTCGGTGCCCAGACTCACCTGCACCATGTCAGATAATAATTCACAAAAAATTCAATAAACTCCAAAAAAGTTCCAATTGTGTGGTAGATAATTTATTGCGTGAGGTACGCTCCAATTTTCAGATCATTTGGACGTCTGAGTAGCTCTCGGCAAAAAACACAAATTTGGGGTCTGTAAAAAAGTTTACTGTTCTCACCCGATTTGTCTTTTTTTGCTGAGAGCTACTCAGACGTCTAAATCATCTAAAAATTGGAGCATACCTCACACATCAAATTTCTACCATGCAAAAACCATTTGGAATTTTTTAGTATTTGTTTTGATTTGTTTCTTCAGTGCGGATCGCTTTCATTGCCTTTCGACATTTTGATTTGTATAGATGAGCCTGAGCTCAGATCGCTTTCATTGCCTTTCAACATTTTGAATTAAATTTTAACCTCTTTGAGTACTTAATATTATGTACATCAATGTAAAAAGTACTATGAGTTAGTGTCTGATACTTCTCTAACGTGTCTATAATTTTTATTGTTTCATGCTATTGTATTATCAATCTTGGATGCTTTATATCAAGTGTGTTAGTAGTATGATCCAATCGATTGGTTTGACACCAGGGTGCTCATGATTTATATTTATGCGGTGAAGGCAGAGTCATGCATGTTGGGGAACATGGTAATTTCAAAATTTTCCTACGATCATGCAAGATCTATCTATGTGATGCATAGCAATGAGAGGGGAGAGTGTGTCCATGTACTCTCGTAGACCAAAAGTGGAAGAGTTAGTTAACCCTGTTGATGTAGTCGAACGTCTTCGCGATCCAACCAACCCAAGCACCGAACGTACGGCACCTCCGCGTTTAGCACACATTCAGCTCGAAGACGTCCCTCGTACTCTTGATCCAGTTGAGGCCGAGGGAGAGTTTCGTCAGCACGATGGCGTGGTGACAGTGATGATGAAGTTACCGGCGCTGGGCTTCGCTTAAGCACTACGACGATATGACCAAGGTGTGTAACTGTGGAGGGGGCACCGCACACGGCTAAAACAATTATCAACTTGTGTGTCTAAGTGGTGCCCCCCTCCCCCGTATATAAAGGTGTGGAGGAGGGGAAGGGCCGGCCCTCTATGGCGCGCCCAAGGGGGGAGTCCTACTCCCAACGGGAGTAGGATTCCCCCTTCCCAAGTTGGAGTAGGAGAGGAAGGAAGGG
>NC_041383.1:745119107-745172386 GCF_002162155.2 Triticum dicoccoides | reverse complement strand
GAAACCATTCCGATGTCCAAACATAGTCGTCCAATATATCAATCTTTATGTCTCTACCATTTTGAGACTCCTTGTCATGTCCGTGATCACATCCGGAACTCTGAACTACCTTCGGTACATCAAAACACATAAATTCGTAATACCAATCGTTATCGAACGTTAAGCGTGCGGACCCTACGAGTTCGAGAACTATGTAGACATGACCGAGACACGTCTTCGGTCAATAACCAATAAAGGAACCTGGATGCGCATATTGGTTCCTACATATTCTATGAAGATCTTTATCGGTCAAACCGCATAACAAGATATGTTGTTCCCTTTGTCATCGGTATGTTACTTGCCCGAGATTCGATCGTCAGTATCTCAATACCTAGTTCAATCTCGTTACCAGTAAGTCTCTTTACTCGTTCCGTAATACTTCATCCCGCAACTAACTCACTAGTCACAATGCTTGCAAGGCTTATAGTGATGAGTATTACCGAGAGGGCCCAGAGATACCTCTCCGAAACACGGAGTGAGAAATCCTAATCTCGATCTATGCCAACCCAACAAACACTTTCGGAGACACCTGTAGAGCACCTTTATAATCACCCTTTTAGGTTGTGATGTTTGGTAGCACACAAAGTGTTCCTCCGGTATTTGGGAGTTGCATAATCTCATAGTCTGAGGAACTTGTATAAGTTATGGAGAAAGCAGTACCAATGAAACTAACACGATCAAAATGCTAAGCTAACGGATGGGTCATGTCCATCACATCATTCTCCTAATGATGTGATCCCATTCATCAAATGAAAACTCATGTCTATGGTTAGGAAACATAACCATCTTTGATTAACGAGCTAGTCAAGTAGAGGCATACTAGGGACTATATGTTTTGTCTATGTATTCACACATGTACTAAGTTTCCGGTTAATACAATTCTAGCATGAATAATAAACATTTATCATGAATTAAGAAAATAAATAATAACTTTATTATTGCCTCTAGGGCATATTTCGTTCAATGCCATGCTAGCATGATAAAATGAGTTGGGATAACATTCATTAAGGATCATATATTTTGAAAAAGTAATGATATATTTCTTATATTCATGGATATTATTATGTTGATATCAATTACTTCATCATTTCTCAATATTCATACCGTAAAGAGATTACATGATACACATGCTACGTAGCATTCAACATCAAAAATTCTTTTTTTATTACTCACCGCCATTGCTCTAATTTTTATTTGCCTCTCTTTTTCATCTCCATCCACTTGTCTAAAAAACAAAAATATTTTGTGTGCTATCTTTGATTGTGCTACAATATGCCTTCTATTTGCTTGCATCTTCGCTTGCTAAAAAATATTGATGGACCCTCATCCACTTGCTAATATTTTCAAAAAATCCAATTATGATAAACATGTTGCTAGTGAGTTGAGTGCACTTGGTTACCTTTATTAAGTTTTCCTTGAAAATCGTGAATCTAAAAATTGTGACGAAGTGTTAAAAGAGGAAATTTATAAAGTGATTCATGATAGCTCCTTGGATGAAAAGCATGATTGCAATGACGTTATTATAAATTCTATTAATGTCAATTGTGTTAAAGATATGCAAAACTACAAGCTTGGGGATGATGGTTTTATTATGTCCACTACTCATTGTAATGATCATGATTGGCGTTATACTTCTTATGGTCTCGGACATTTATTCAAGCCTCATGCTGAATATGTTATTGATAAGAATGTTTGCAATAATACTGAAAGTGGGTTTGGAAGAGTGTCAACTTTAGGTAAAAATAATCCCACATATTCAAAGAGTGTTAAATCTTGTGAATTTTTTGGTAAAATTTGGTTTGGAGAGGTCATGACTTTAGTTAATGTTAATCCCACTATCTCAGAAGATTATAGAAATTTCATGCATGTGGTTCACAAAAGGTATATTTTATATGATAGCTATATTGTTGAGTTTGAATATGATCCTACATGTAACTATTATGAGAGAGGGAACTTTGGTTATAGGAATTTTCATGTTCAATTACCTCTCTTGAAGTTCAAACTGTTAGTATTTTGTTCTTCTTCCTTGCATATGCTAGGTACTTTTTGTCTTGATAATTTATTTTTCTTATAAAAGGCCTATGCATAGGAAGTATGTTAGAGTTAAATGTTTTTATTACATGTTTTATGATGCTCTCTATGTGCTTCAATTATTTTCTTTCATGCGAGCATCACTGAATCTTAAAGTCCATCTTAATGGTTATAAAGGAAGAGCTTGTTGGGAGACAACCCAACAGTCTTCATTTAAAATTTTGTTTGCAGACATGATTATTGCTACTATAATGATTATGTTTTTATCGCTAATTAGGGTTTGTGCCAAGTGAAGACTTTTCGATGACTTGGTTGTAGTTGACTTGATTCTGTGAAAAAATAGAAATTTCTGCTCCCAGCCCAGGAATTACTAAAATTGACTAGAATGTTCCTTTGATTTGAAATTTTTACACATGATTGATCTAAAAATTGCCCACGTTGTCCAAATTTTTCAAAAAATTTAGACTTACAGAAGTATGATTTTTATCCAGATCATTACAGACAGTTTTATTTTAGATAGATTCTGTTTTTATTGCATAGTTTGCTTGTTTTAATGATGATATGGATTATATTAGGGGTACAAATCATGGAGAAGTTAGAATATAGTAGGTACTATGCAAGAATAAATTATGAATGAGTTTATAACAGCACCTAAACTTTATGATATGTTGTTATACTAAGGATCTCACGAAGTTTTGTGTGAGATCATGATGGATGAAGGAATAAGGAGCACCAAGACCGTAAGCTTGGGGATACCCAAGGTAACCTAAGGTAATATTGAAGGAAGACCCAAGCGGCTAAGCTTGGAGATGCCCTGGATGGCATCCCCTCTTTAGTCTACAATCTACCGGCATGTTACTTGGAGCTACATTTTTGTTCAGCACATGATATGTCACAGCCTTTGCTTGTAATTACTTACATGAGTGAGCATCATGCATCATGTTAAATTCAAGAAACTTGAATTGAGGAATTTTCAAAGCCTCGGAAAATATTAAGTAAAGGGCAAGAACCCTGAAAATGCATTCAATGTTTCCAAAATGGCCCTAAATAATGTTGTTATATTTTGGAAAAGGTTTTGAGCCCAACAAAAAAGGATGAACATTTTTATGGAATATTTTGGTACTTTGAATTTAAATCATTATGCTATTTGAATTTGAATTTGAATTTATATTCATATATCTAGAATATATTTCAAATACTATGAAATAATTTGTGTGCATTTGGAAAAGTCCAGTTAAGCCACATAAATATTTACAGGAAGTTTGGCACTAGTTTGAATCTCTATTTTAATTTTAAACAGTGGCAAAATAAAACAAAATAGAAAAAACAGAAACTAAATAGAAAAAAACGAAGAGGCAGAAGACTTACCTGGCGGCCCACCTAAGCCGGCCCAGCCCACTGGCTCTGCCAGTCATCCCCGTCCTCTTGCCAGGAGGATAGGGGTGTGTGGCAAGAGCACACGGACACACGCCGACCACCTCCACCATGCCTGCGTGCCTCCTCGACCGCCTAGGCGTCCCTGGAGACGCCACACACACCCCTGGCCTCTCTCTCACTCTCACCTGTGCCTCTCCCATCTCCGCTCTCTCTCTCGCCCGGACCCGGATGCACCCGAGGCCGCCGACAAGCACCGCTACAGCCACAGCCGTCCCCGCGCCTCTCAGTGTTGTCCCCGCCATCCTCCTCGATGTCGTGAACCTTCCCCCTCAACAAGCATAAGCCCGGACGCCATGCACCGCCGACTATGCCATCATCCTTGCCCTCTGCATGTGACGACCGCCATCGTCGATTCACCGTCTCTGCTGCCTCCCTGATCCAGCTAAGCTCCGCCTCGACCCCACGGTGAGCTTCATCGTTTTCCCCTGCTCCCTGAGCTCGTCCTGGTCCCCTAGCCGAGCTAGCCACCAGAACCGAGAGCTCCTTGCTGCTGACCATGAAGCCACCGAGGCTAGAGCAAGCTCCGCCCGCGTCTGAGCGCTCCATCGTGCTCAGCACGTTTCCAGGAGCTCCGAACACCCAGCCCCCCGTCTTGTAGTGCCCCGTAGCGACCAACCTGTCGCTGGCCGAACTCTGGCCGCCGCCTTCGTGGTCGTGGTCGTCGTTTCCGGCGACCCCACGGCCTCCTGAGCAACCAGCTAGATGCGGGCATGTGCGGGCTATCTTCTGGTGGCCTTCGCACGTCCACCCTCCGCCTGTATAGCAGCCCCGCCGAGCTTCCACCATAGTTTTGGTTGCCGTCGGCGGAACACCGGTAAGAGTTGATGTTGTCTACTACGCAACCTTCTTCTTGTAGACGTTGTTGGGCTCCAAGTGCAGAGGTTTGTAGGACAGTAGAAAATTTCACTCAAGTGGATGACCTAAGGTTTATCAATCCGTGGGAGGCGTAGGATGAAGATGGTCTCTCTCAAACAACCCTGCAACCAAATAACAAAGAGTATCTTGTGTCCCCAACACACCCAATATAATGGTAAATTGTATAGGTGCACTAGTTCGGGGAAGAGATGATGATACAAGTGCAATATGGATGGTAGATATAGGTTTTTATAATCTGAAAATATAAAAACAGCAAGGTAACAAGTAATAAAAGTGAGCGAAAACGGTATTGCAATGCTTCGAAACAAGGCCTAGGGTTCGTACTTTCACTAGTGCAAGTTCTCTCATCAATAATAACATAATTGGATCATATAACTATACCTCAACATGCCACAAAGAGTCACTACAAAGTCACTAATAGCAGAGAACAAACGAAGAGATTATTGTAGGGTACGAAACTACCTCAAAGTTATTCTTTCCGATCAATCCATTGGGCTATTCCTATAATTGTCATAAACAACCCTAGAGTTCGTAGTAAATAATACCTTAAGACACACATCAACCAAAACCCTAATGTCACCTAGATACTCCAATGTCACCTGAAGTATCCGTGGGTATAATTATACGATATGCATCACACAATCTCAGATTCATCTATTCAACCAACACAAAGAACTTCAAAGAGTGCTCCAAAGTTTCTATAGGAGAGTCAAGACAAAAATGTGTGCCAACCCCTATGCATAGATTCCCAAGGTCACGGAACCCGCCAGTTGATCACCAAAACATACATCAAGTGAATCAATAGAATACCCCATTATCACCACGGATATCCCACACAAGACATACATCAAGTGTTCTCAAATCCTTAAAGACTCAATCCGATAAGATAACTTCAAAGGGAAAACTCAATCCATTACAAGAAGGTAGAGGGGGAGAAACATCATAAGATCCAACTATAGTAGCAAAGCTCGCGATACATCAAGATCGTGTCAAATCAAGAACGAGAGAGAGAGAGAGAGAGAGAGAGAGAGAGATCAAACACATAGCTACTGGTACATACCCTCAGCCCCGAGGGTGAACTACTCCCTCCTCGTCATGGAGAGCGCCGCGATGATGAAGATGTCCACCGGTGATGGATCCCCCCTACGACAGGGTGCTCGAATAGGGTCCCGATTGGTTTTTCGTGGCTACATAGGCTTGCGGCAGCGGAACTCCCGATCTAGGTTATTTTCTAGAGGTTTGGGGATTTATAGGACAGGTTGGTGTCGAGAACAAGTCAGGGGTCCCACGGAGAGTCCACGAGGCACAGGGGCGCGCTCCAGGGGGTGGGGGCGCCCTCCACCCTCGTCGGCCCCATGGGACTCCCCTCCGATAACTTTTTTTCTAGTATTTTTATATTTTCCAAAAAGAATCTCCGTTGATTTTCAGCGCATTCCGAGAACTTTTATTTCTGCACAAAAACAACACCACGGTAGTTCTCGTGAAAACAGCGTCACTCCGGGTTAGTTCTAACCAAATCATACCAAAATAATGTAGAAATATTATAAACATGGCATGAATACATAAAAAATTATAGATACATTGGAGACGTATCCGCCGACGTGATGCGGTCATTAGCGCTAATGCCCCCGCTAATTAGCCACCTCACTGCCACTGACAGCGGGCCCCACCGCCGGTCAAACCCAGTCAGCGCTGGATTTGACCGGGTTTGTCAAGTGAGTCACTAACCAATGGACCCCACTGGTCAGGTTTGACTTGGACCGGCTCCTATTGACCTGCTAATGTCACTCAGACATCATGCTGACGCAGTAAAGGATTTTGTGGATTAAAACTAATTCAAAAAATTGCAGAAAATGTTATAAACTTCAAAAAATCATAGAAAAATAACCGTAGCTCAGAATGAAATAATTTATATATGAAAAATTATCAAAAAAATCAATCTATCCATCTGTACCATTTCCATGCATGTTTGAGCAAATTATGCCTGCTGATTACGTCAAACCAATTAAATGGCATTTGAATAATCACATATGGAGTTTGAATTTGAATCTTGTATTAAAACCAACTCCATTTAATCTGGTTGCTAGTTGCATTAGCTCAATCAACAGCATATTACCATGTCATTATCATGCATCATATTGTTGCATTGCATTGATTGTGTTCCCTCTTGTTTGCCGGTGTTTGTCCCCTCTCAGTAGACGTTGTTCAGACGATGAGTTCGATGACACCGATGAAGAGCTACTACTATCTTCAGAAGTGCTAGGCAAGCAAAACCCCCTTCATCACTCCGATACAATCCCACTCTCTCGCTCCTACTCTATTTTACTGCATTAGGACAACAACGTTTCAACTATTACATGATGCGGTAGTTGAACCCCTTTCCTCTGCATGACCTGTCTTTGCCACAGTAAATAGTTGAAACCCACTAGCATGAGTAGGAGTTGTTTGAGCCATGTAGTGCCTACTCATTCATTCTTGCTTGTTATGCCTGCTATGCTTAGAGTTGTGTCAGGTCTGGTCCATCCGGGATGGATTGGAATGGTGATGAACATGTCCTACTATGTGTGAGCTAAGTGTGTGAACATGATTTGGTAAAGGTAGCGGTGAGAGGCCATGCAGGAGTACATGGTGGGTTTTCTCATTGAAACCATCCTCAGGAACTGAATTCTGTGTTTGTGATCCAAGAATAGCTACTACCACACATTGGGCCCTGAAATATGACCCCACTCGACTTATTAACCCCATTGTCCTCTGTCCAGGAGTTGCACGTAGTTTTTGGTGTTTGTAGTGTGCTGGAGGCCGTGCGTAGTGCTAACCGGAGGGGTGGGCTAAGATGCGGTAGGCAAGTGGCACGGTCTACCGAGTCACCAGTTTGGTGCCTCAGGAACCTTGCACACATCATTCGGGGCCGTAGTGGAAACCTCGACCGGACTCCCTGCAGATGGAACCTGAATAGGCGATAAACCTGGACTAGGGACTTTGTGGTTAGTCAGGTCATGGTCTACACCCATGTCAGCTTTCGCTTGAAGTCTGCCGAGCACATGTCGTGTGCAGATGCTAAGTGGTGGAAACATGTGTGAAGAAGTACACCCCTGAAGGGTTACAAATGATCTATTCGAATAGCCGCGTTCGTGGTAAAGGACTACTGGGTTGCTTATGCAGTTCATAGATAATTTGTAGTGGATACTCAAAAATGCGCAAGATAAGCGTGAGTGCTGTGGATGGCCTTCTCGTAGGGAGACGGGAGCGGATCCATAGTGGTGTATTGATATGGTGAATATGTGGACTCATGTGTGCCACCTCAAAAGAGTTACCAACAGTCATAGTACAAGATAGCCACCGAGTCAAAGCTGGCTTGCTGCAGTTAAACTCCACCACCCCCTTTGTTGATACTGATGCATATGTAGCTAGTTCTGATGTAAGTCTTGCTGGGTACATTTGTACTCACGTTTTCTTAATTTATGTTTTTGTAGAGAGACTTCAGTCTCACTAGTAGTTCCGCGTGGACCTCGACATTTAGCTTGTTACCTCAGCTACGATCTTGTACCCTTGGGAGGGTCTTGTAGATAGTCAGGCTTCTCGGCCTTTTTCATTTGTAGTTGTTTGTACTCAGACATGTTATTCTTCCGTTGCCTGTATGCTCTGTATGTTGGGTCATGTGACCCATGATTGTAATTCTTACTATGTATGATTCTTCAGAGCCTTCTGAATAAATACTTTGAGTCGTAGAATTTTGTTGTGATGCCATGTTGTATTTGCACATATCGAGCATATTGTGTGTATGATTTTGAAATGCTTGGTATGTGTGGGGATCTGACAACCTAGTTTTTTATTCTTGCTAGCCACACTTATGGGGAAATGTCTCCTAGTGCTTCCACTGAGCCATGGTAGCTTGCTACTGCTCCGGAACACATGGGATGATCGGCATGTGTCCTTCTTTGCTCCTGTGTCTGTCCCTTCGGGGAAATGTCATGCGTTGTTCCTTTAAGTCCATGTAGCTTGCTACGACTGGGTTTCATACGCTGATGACTGACATGTCCAATGCTGGGTCATGTATGCCTGTCCCTATAAGTTAGTGCCGCCTTGGGTTTATGACTAGCCATGTCGCCCCGGGTTCTCTATCATATGGATGCTAGCGACACTATCATATACGTGAGTGAAAAGGCGCAAATGATCCCGGGCCAGGTAAGGTGGCACCCGTGGGGATACCATGCGTGAGGCCGCAAAGTGATATGATGTGTTACATGCTAGATCGGTGTGACTTCAGGACCGGGGTCCTGACATGATATGAACTTTACTTGGAGCGTCTTCATTGACTTCAGGACCGGTACCCATACTCAATTGAGCCGGCGTGGGGGCCCCAGCCTGCGTCGTCGATGTAGAGCTTGCCGCGACGACTCTTGGTCATCCGGCCCACAGCGTATCCCTTGATCCCTTCGAAGTTTCTCTTCAAGAACTCAAATCCACCGTGCGTTGGCCCCACGGTGGGCGCCAACTGTCGTGGAATTGTCACGTCAGATGTCCTAGCATAAGGACTTAGTCGTATAGCCATCGCAACTAGGAAGCTTAAAGGGGTTAAACGGGACAAAGCACACGTGGTTTATACTGGTTCGGCCCCTTGCGGTGAAGGTAAAACCCTAGGATCCAGTTTTGGATGGGATTGCTTATGACTCGATAACCAGGTAGCGAATCCGCTTGACCTAGTTCTTGATCTGATGTTCCTTGCCCTGAACCACCGCCGGGTCGTCCCTTTATATACAGAGGTCGACGCCCAGCGGCTCACAGAGTCCCGACCAGTTTATAAGCAGTGTCCAGCTCAGTCTCTCTCTATTCCTGTCTTACAATACAAGTTATACATACATGGCGGTTTATCTCTACAGGCCTAAAGTCGCCTCTGGGCCTTGGGCCTTTAAGTGAGCCGCCATCCTCAAGTGTCTTCAGTGGGTTTCGTCATAGGTGTGACCCGGCCCCTCCTGGGCGGGTCATGCCTAATAGTTATATCCCCTACAGCATGCGAGTAGTACTTTGCTTTGAGGGCTAAAGTAGTACTTTGTTTCGAGGGCTAATATGCTTTCACAATAAGTATATGAGTTCTTTATGATTAATGTGAGTCCATGGATTATACGCACTCTTATCCTTTCGCAATTTGCTAGCCTCTTCGGCACCATGCATTGCCCTTTCTCACCTCAAAAGTTGGCTCAAACTTTACCGGTGCATCCAAACCCCGTGATAGGATACACACTCTATCGCACATAAGTCTCCTTATATCTTCCTCAAAACAGCCATCATACCTACCTATTATGGCATTTCCATAGGCATTCCAAGATATATCGCCATGTAACTTCCACCGTTCTGTCACATGACTTGTGTGTTCATCATCATATTGGTGTGCATGATCATATAGAGCTGACATGATATTTGTGGCACAACCACTGCTCATCATTATTATACATGTCATGCTAGATCATTGCACATCCTGGTACACTGCCAGAGGCATTCATATAGAGTCATATTGTTCTAGTTTTATCGAGTTGTAATATCGAGTTTTAAGTAAATAAAATTTTGATGATCATCATTATTAGAGCATTGTCCCAGTGAGGAAAGGATGATGGATACTATGATTCCCCCATAGGTCGGTATGAGATACCGGACAAAAAGTAAAAGTAAAATAAAAAAGAGGCCAAAAAGAGCCCAACAAAAAATAAGAGAAGAAGAGAGAAGGGGCAACGTTACTATCCTTTTACCACACTTGAGCTTCAAAGTAGCACCATGTTCTTCATATAGAGAGTCTCCTGAGTTATCACTTTCGTATAGTAGTGGGAATTTTTTATTATAGAACTTGGCTTGTATATTCTGATGATGGGCTTCCTCAAATGCCCGAGGTCTTCTTAAGCAAGCAAGTTAGATGCACACCCACCTAATTTCCATTGAGCTTTCATACACTTATAGCTCTTAGTGCATCTATTGCATACCAATCCATACTTCTCGCATTGATATCAATTGATGGGCCTCTCCATTGCCCGTTGATCAGTTGTGTTGATGTGGGACTTTCTTCCTTTTTGACTTCCCTTATTGATCTCTATCGCCGCATTCTATTCCAACTATAGTGTTATATCCATGGCTCACGCTCATGTTTTGGGTGAAGTTGAAAATTCTAAAGCGCGTTAGAAGTACGATCCAATTGCCTGGTTTGACACTGGGTGCTCATGATTTATATTTATGCGGTGAAGGCGGAGCCATGCCATGCTAGCATGATAAAATGAGTTGGGATAACATTCGTTAAGGATCGTATATTTTGAAAAAAGTAATGATTATATTTCTTATATTCATGGATATTGTTATGTTGATATCAATTACTTCATCATTTCTCAATATGTATACCGTAAAGAGATTACATGATACACATGCTAGGTAGCATTCAACATCAGAAATTCTGTTTTTATCATTCACCTACTCAAGGACGAGCAGAAATTAAGCTTCGGGATGCTGACACGTCTCCGACGTATCTATAATTTTTGATGTTTTGATGCTATTATATTATCAATCTTGGATGCTTAATTTTATATCTTTTTTGGGACTAACCTATTAACCCAGCGGCCAGTGCCAGTTCCTGTTTTTTTGCTTGGTCTTGGCTTTCCATAAAATCATTACCAAATGAAGTCCAAACACGATGAAACTTTACTATGATATTTTTTGGACCAGAAGGGACCCTAGAAGGTTCGGGACAAGGTTGGAAGACGTACGGGAGAGCCACGAGCTCACAGAGCGCACGCCCTGAGCTCGTGACTCCCACGCAACTCCATTTGACCTAATTCCACCTCTATAAATTCCCAAATATTCCCAAACCAATAGATAGCCACCCAAAACACTTTTTACGCCGCTGGAAGCTTCTGTTCTTCTGCGATCCCATCTGGAGACCTTTTCTGGTAGTTTTCCGGAGGGGGAATCGATCATGGAGGGCCTCTACGTCAACTTTGCTACCCTATCGATGATACGTGAGTAGTCCACCACCGACCTACGGGTCCATGGCTACTAGCTAGATGGCTTCTTCTCTCTCTTTGGTCTTCAATACCATGTTCTCCCCGTTCTTCTTGGAGTTCTAACTGATGTAATCTTCTTTTGCGGTGTGTTTGTTGGGATCCGATAAATTGTGGGTTTATGATCAGATTATTCATTGAAAGTAATTGAGACTTTTCTGAACTTTATTATGCATGATTATGATAGCTTTGTATTTCTCTCTGATCTATCTGTTTGGTTTGGCCAACTAGATTGATTTATCTTCACTGGGAGAGGTGCTTTGTAATGGGTCAAATCTTGTGGTGTTGCCACCCAGTAACAGAAGGGGTAGCGAGTCACGTATTTGTATTGTAGTCACTAAGGGTAAACAGTGGAGTTTATTCATATTGATTCAGTTTACTTTGCCTATATCATGTCATCGCTTCATGCATTACTCTGTTTGTCATGAACTTAATGCCTAGAGAGGCAAGCATAAAAGCGCTCCCGAAGTGGAGTAATAGTAGTAGATGCAGAATTGTTTCGGTTTACTTGACACGGACGTGATGCCTATATATGTGATCATTGCAATGAATAACATCATAATTATGCGCTTTTCTATCAATTTCCCAACAGTAATTTGTTTATCCACCGTATCATTGCCATGAATCTATGTGTTCGAGAGAGAAGCCTCAAGTGAAAACTATGGCCCCCGGGTCTACTTAATCATAATACAAAAATCCAAAAATACTTTGCTGCAAGTTATTTACTTTCTTTTTACTTTACTTTTCATGTATCTACCGCTATTAGAAAAAATCCTTGTAAGTAACAAGTTCAAGGGGATTGAAAACCCGCTTGCCCGCGTTAGATGCAAGTATTTGCTTTTGTGTGTGTAGGTGTTGAAGATGAGAATTTGCGTGGTTCACCTGTTGGTTCGATAACCTTGGTTCTCACTGAGAGAAATACTTATCCACTACTATATTGCTTCACTCTTCCTCTTCGAGGAAAATCCCAACGCAACTCATAAGTAGCAGTGTCTGCCGCCAAACCATCATATTAAAGGTTGTAGGAGGTATGTACTTCAACATGCATATTGATGTTTTACACTTCTGTGCTATTTCATTGATGAATTTATTTTTCTATACCTCATAGATGCATTCAAGATTGAACATGAAAATTTTATATAAAGCGCTACTTGCCAAACATATTTTTATAGATCTTTCATATACTTTGAAACATAATATTTTCGTAGTTTTCACATGTTCCTACCAGATGCTTCCTCTTTATGGCCTCTCCTTGGTATTAGAGATGTGCAAATAATACTCGCCCCAGATATAATGCAAAAATGTGTTGGTAGCTGATCAGAACAAGCAACCCAGCGCGCTGCTGCAGGAATAGGTTGCAATAGATTGTGACGAGATTTGGTTAGATGGAACATTAATATTTTAACTAATTAAACTAGAACTCAAACTACAACATCTATTTGATAGTTTTATCTTTACCTAATAATAAAGCAAATTGGGTTTCTTTCGTCCGTCATGGAATTTTTCAGAAAAGTCTCTATATTTCAGAGAATTCAACCCGCAATCCTGTTTTAAGTTGAAACGAATCGTTTTTTTCATATTTTACACAAAAGTCCTTGTGTTTTGTTGAAATTAACCCGCATTCCAGATTTAAGTCACACCCGAACCGTTATTTTCCATTTTTCGTAAACCCCTTGATGTTTTAGATAATTCATCCGCGGATCATATTTAAGTCAAACAATGTTTTTTTTAAATCATCCATATCTTTTAAACCGTAACTCCGATTTAAACATGATATATATGAAATTTGATTAGAAAAATATGTAGAATATGAATATGAGATTATTTTCACCTGTTAAGTATTTTTAAATATTATTTTGGAATATATTTAAGTCAAATAAATGATTTTCTAAATTATCCGTATCTTTTAAACCGTAACTTCAATTTTAACATATTATATATGAATTTTTATTAGAAAAATATGTGGAATCTAAATATGATGTTAATTTTACCTGTTAAATATTTTTAAAATATCATTTTGGGAGCAAACTTATAATTTATAGCGTAAGATCTGTTTTCCTTTCGTACCGGCGGCGACCCGGATTGCAAATAAACACCCCACTATAACAATATAGGGAAAAGAAAACATCAATAACTACACATGCATACCTCTGAAAAATGTCGCAGGGGAAAACAACAGATTTCTCATCGCGAGAGTGAGAGAAAGCGAGAGAGAGAGAGAGAGAGAGTGAGAGAGAGAGAGGAAGAGAGGGAGAGAGAGAGAGAGAGAGAGAGAGAGAGAGAGAGAGAGAGGAAGAGAGGGGTCGTTCAGCCTAGTGTTCCATCTGTTCAGCCTAATATTGGGCCGTACAGTTGTACATCTTTCTTCCTATCAATGCACGAGACGCAAACTTTGCATTTTCTCGCAAAAAAAAAGAACTTTTCATTTGCTATTTCTCATTTCTTATTGCAAACTTAAACCACATTTCAATAACTTTTCGGCATCATATTAATTCAAATCTTGACGTCAACAATTTGAACATTCCAACAACATTCAATCTTGTTACTTTCTAATTTTAAATTCAAGCACAACAAATGGTTTGAATGAAGCAAATCTTCTATATCTAAATAGCCAGGCTCCACTAACTATTTCTCTCAACATGCAACCATGCCACATCATCGCACAACATGCATGAGAAAAGAATCACTCCCACTATCATATGTCTCTCAATATGCAAGATGCCACTTCATCATGAAACATGCATGGAAAAAAGATCATATCAACACGCAAAAATACATGAGAATTTTCGTTCTATTATATTTAATAAACATTTTACAATTATATAGTAATAGAACATAATAAGATTACTATTCCGTATAACGGATTACATTGAAATATGTTGTAAAAAAATCACAACAACATGCGGGGTATCTAGTAGTCAAAATAAACATGAACGACATCATGCGTGTTCATGATCACGCGTATTTTTTATTATTAAATTTCTAAAAAAATCATGAGATATACGAATAAAGTTCACGCATTCCAAAACTATGTTTCTTGAATTCTTGTTAATAAATGTTTATACAATGTAAATAATGTTCGGATAAATTTAATAAAGTTTCGTACCGTTAAAAACATGCTTATGATATTTCTAAAAAAATCAAACATTTAAAAAATATGTTCCTATTTTTTAAAATGTTAATACAAACTAAAAATTGTTAACGTAATTTACAAAATGTTTCATACCATTAAAAATCAACACATGTTCGAAAAATCTTCAACGAGTACTCAGAAAATGTTCAAACGTATTTATAAAAATATTCCTCCTATCTTTGGAAAATCTTCAACATGCATAAAAATGTTTCACATGTATAAAATAAATATACAACTTTTATTAGAAAAAGTAGACATGTATTTATAAAAACAAAGATTAAAGGAAATAAAAAGAATAAAATGGATAACACAACGAAGAAACATAAGAAAACCAGAAAAACACAGGAAAACCAAAAAATCACTGGAAGCTTCTAACACCGGTCAAAACCGATCAACAGAACGTTGTCGAAGCTTTTAAATGGGCCATCGCATTAAGGCTAGCGTGCCCCATTGCGCCAGATGCGGGGTGCAGTTTATCTTGGGTTTGTTTAGATAAATTTAAATAATATATTATTGCAAGATGTAAATAATCTATAGAATTTTTATAAATTCTGCTAACTAAGAATGTTCGCAAAATTACAAAAAATAACACAAATTTTCAAAAAAAAATTGATTTTCATATTTTGGAATATTTTCGTAAATGATTAAAATTTCAAAAACATTTAAAAATGTATGTGCAATTGAAGAAACTTTCCTGCATTTGAAAATGCTTATTAGTTTAATAAACCATTCATGAATTTAGAAAAAATTTCCTGGATTGAAAAATGCCCTGTATTTTGATAATTATTTTTTTGAATTATAAAAAATGCTCCCGAATTTAAAAGACGTTCTCAAATAATAAAAATGTTCAGGTATTTTAAGAAATGTTTAAACAAGATTTTAGAATCTTATATATATTGAAAAATGTTTGTGAACTTTAAAATAGTAAGAAAAGGAAAACCTTTAACTAGAAATGACAAACAGGAAAAAAGAGAAAACAGATAAATCAGAAGAAAACAGATAGAAGAAAGTAGAAAACCCAAAACGAAAGAGTCATGGAAAGGAAGAAAAACTTCTAACGTTCGCCTAAGCGCTCGAGTTGTCCTGCTCCATCCCCTCCACCCCCACCTCCTTAAAAAGAAAAACAATTAGTCTGTCTCACAAAGAAAGTCAAAAATTAGTCGCAATGAGCGGTCATATGAAATTTTTTCGTGTTGACCGTGCTTGGCAGTGACGTACCTATCAAGGCTTTCAAGCATATCAAAATGGAGGCCCATGCGCAGGAGAGTTGGCTTAGGACAAGGCCCAGGAACTGGTCTTCCCAGGCCTGCAACCAGAAAACCCAGTCCCTAAAAAAAAGTACCAAGCAGGAGGGATGTTGGGTCCATTAGTGATAGTATGTAGATTTGGTCCACCAGAAGTACGTTGGGCCGGCCGAGAAGCCACACAAAAAACACTAGTTGGGTGAATCATTCTCCAAGGGTTCATGCAAATAGTCCTAAGCTCAAGTTTTTTTAGACAAGGTCCTAAGCTCAAGTGAAAAAATAATCCGTCGATCATGGGTTTCACGTGGTTACTAACCACCTACCACCCGAAGGCCCACCAAAGACAGCACATCAAAGGGAATTGAGGTAGACGACATCGAGATCTAGACCGGAGCGTCACAAAAACAATGCCGCACCATGAATGCCTCCAACGGCTGCCATCTGCGCACCACTGCAAATACTCTCCTTATCTCCATCCTTAAGAAGACCTGATATATACATCAAGAAAGAGCAAATAGTAAAGATAACACTAACAGGAGATCTGACCTCGTGTTTTTCAAAGGTAATATGTTCCTTTTGGTCCAAATGCCCCAGCAAACAACAGCAATGCATATCATATAAAACTTGTGACACCCTAGGTAAGAAGGAATAATATAGCCACACTACGCTTTGCCAGAGAAAGGAGGGGCAACAAGTAGCACCAATAATGACCTATAATAATTCCCCAAGTAGCTCTAACCATGTTACAAACAAAGGATAAGTTTTTTCTTGAGAGGTACAACCATAGAATAAGTGCTTAGCAAATTCTACACCAGTGCAAAAAGAACAAGTAGGGTTTCCGGGTCAATTACGCTTGTTTTCATGTTTTTTTTTTGAAAAGGAGGATTGCCCCCGACCTCTGCATCAGCATGATGCACACGCTTGTTGTCATGTTGTATGTGTGTATATACTCCCTTTAGCCCATTTTTTGCTACGGTGCAGGCACGCACTGGTCCATAATGCGCTAAGCCTGTAATGCATACAACCTTGTATCACAATTTATTGATCGCATAGAACATGCAAACTCATATTTGTAAGACTTTGGGAGCAAACACCCAACCATCCACATATCCGTTACTGCATATATACAACATATGGACTAAAAGTTGCACACCTTCAAAGTTTGCAGTGTAACAGTGTAAGGCTTAGTAGTATGCAAGTTAATTTAGGTGAAGATTTGCAAAAGGTTAAGCACCTACTTCCTCCATCTCAAAATAAGTTTCTCAATTTTAATACAACCTGTTTTTCTGTTCCCCTGCTATGTGGTTTAAATTGGACAGAGTCCACAGTTACTCGAATAATGGATGCATCCCATGAGAAGAAGGAGCTTCCTTTAGTCGATCAAATCAGACTTGTTCAGCAGGCAATATCGTTGCTTCTTTATCGTGTTCCATCTCCCCGTTAACTTTTTTGCTCCTCGCATTCTTCTCCTCCTCATCTGCAGATTTCCCTGTCACCCACGCCATGGATCATCATAATCGGCTCGCCACATGGCCCAGTCCGATTCTCCTTGCTTTTACCCCACAGCACGCTGTACAGACCTCCAACGAGAAGAATTCCACCCAAGATACTGCCAAAATTAATGAAAAAGAAGAGTAAATGAAGTGGAGTTTCGCAAGGATAGACTGATAGACCAGTTGTGCAGCTGAAAGCTTAGTCGTCGATGGTCGCCACGTACCTGCCGAGGTGAACAATCTCCCCGAGGAAGAAGGAGGAGCAGAAAATGGTGAAGACGAAGCAGAGCGGGTTCCACACGGCGAGGAACACCGGCCCTCTCATGTCGGCGCACCATGCTTGCAGGTAGTACGACACTCCCGTCACCACAAACCCCTGAATTTTTGAACCATACATCAATCAATCCACCACTCCATGCATCCATCCATAATCCATTGGCAGCACTATCAAGACAGAGAATTGAGAAGCCTTACGGTGTAGAGGACGGCGACCAATGTGACGTCGAACCCCAGCTGCCACCTGGAGAAGTCCCTCTCGGCGACCGCCGCGACGACTAAGCACTGCGCCGCGCTGAAGACGCACTGCGTCGCCGTGACGAGCAGCTTGTGGGGGAACTCCTTGAGCAGCGCGGCCTGCAGGACGATCCACAGGGACCACGTCACGTTGACGAGCACCATGAGCAACGTGCCCAGGATCCACGTCCCCCTCTTCGCACCAGCCTCTCCGTTTGCAACAGCAAAGGCGCGGTGATGGTTCACCGGGTCCAGGGACGGACCCACGTAGAAGGCGATGACGAGCACCCCGGCGAGGCAGAGCCCGACGCCGGCCACCTTGGCCATTCCCGAGGGGCTCCTCAGCTTCACCACTTCCATCCTGTGGCCAAGTGTACATGTCACTTATGTACGTACTAACAACTTCTCCCTTTGTATCAAAATTAATATAGGATATTTTTTGATACTCTCTTCGTATCAAAAAACATCTTATATTTTGATACGGAGGGAGCAAGTAGCTTAATCATGTAGTAGTAGTTGGCTGGATCAATTGGTACGTACCTCAGCAGTAGCGCTATGAAGAAGGTGACCACGGGCATGGAGTTGCTGGTTGCAGACCCCACGGTTGCAGATGTTAACTTGAGGCTCACATTGTACAGATTCAAGCTAAATGTAGTCCTGAAAATATCGATCAGTCATTCATCTCCAATTAGTTGCACATACACTGCTAGTAGTAATTAGGTGCAGCGATTGATGAGATGGACAAGCAGCATGCGTTGCTTACTTACCCGAGTAAGGCATAGAGGAACAGCTTCATTAGCAACTGGAACGACATTAACCGCATGTTTTTCCTGGGAATCAGTTTGCAACTCATCATCGACCTTACTTGCATGCATGGTTCCCTTGCTAGAAGTATAGCTCAAGTAGTACGAGATAGATAGTTAGCTCTGAGGCAGTACCTTTCGAGGACAATGGCAAGAGGCAGCAAGAGAAGAGACGCGGCCGCCTGGCGGTAGAAGACGAAGACGTAGGTGTTGAACCCCTGGTTGTACGCCGCCTTGGAGGTGACGAGCATGCCGGTGGCGATGACCTGTATGATCACCGCGATGACGTACGGCTTCTTGCCATTCACCTCCATGCCGGCAGCGAGCTTGAGCTACCACGGCTCTGCCAGGTACCGAATAGATCAGATCAAAGTGTGGTCAGAGCGTGAATCGATTGTCGCCTCTCTGTCCTGTGATGGTGTCTGAGTCTCTGCAGCTACTTATGATGCCACACCAATGCAAGCTACACTGAGCTGGAGTAGTAGCATCGCAATCTGATTTTCTTTGGCTTGTTTAGGCTAGGAAACAACCTGCACTTCTCGAGTCAATACTCAATAGTACTCGGTACCTCCCAGCTAATTCGAAGGAGAGATCTAGTAAACATGAATATAATCCTAGCCATTAACCGTCTTGAGTCGAACTGATTTTCTTTGGCTCAGGTTTTTCTTTCTAATAAAGGGTATGTTTATTAACCCATAATGTCATATCAAGAGAATACAAGTATTATGGATATGCACCCGGTTTCTACATGACGAGGATACACACAACCAACACAAAAGCACACACAAATGACAAAAAGGGAAAACGTGACCCTCAAAAGTCTCGTCGAACCAAACTAAAGCATACAGTAGCAACCATCAACATCAAATACCACCAATGACAGCACTCGGACTATGAGTAAAGTGCTTCAGCAACGACGCGTTACAGCGTTAGATCCATGCACGGAGATTAGATTTTTAGTTTTCACCCTGAAGAGTAAATCCGAGCAAACTCATAACATGGTCTGTCTCAGTAACAACACAAACATGCATGCTCCATGGTTTATCTGCGTGCATGCCGACTCAAGTGTGAACTTGGTCACACTGATGTGCGTGATTGTTCGCGTTGTTAAGTATATTTGGAGTACTTAAGATTTCACAGAAAGGAAAGGCGACCTTCTAAGCAGCCAGTCAAGTCTAGCTAGGAAAGTCAAATTAACAATGCCTCGTGCCACATGTTGTGCTCCCGACCTGTCGATCGATACATGCAATCTTTCTAAGCATAATTAAGTAGTCTCGTGCTTGCTGCCCACTAATCATTAGCATTAAGCCTTTGTTTCAAGTATAGTAGAGCAAGTATAGTAGATCCTAGTCAGCCGGCTATAACATTCACCACGTCAACAAAATCCTACATGGATGAGTGAGAAGGGAAGAGAGAGAGTACAGCGGGCTCTTCAGCTATCGCCGGGCTGCAGCACAGTGTACGAGAAAAAGGAGGCTGCATGCAGCTCCTTTTTTCCTCGCTGCCAATTACTGTTCGTTTCTCTTTCTCCCAACCTGCATGCATTGAATACTATAACCAGTCTAATAGTCCACATATAGCCAGCTTATTATACAAGCGTACTTATGCAAAGACTTTATGTGACGTGGAACAGCTATACAGCCGGCAGCAGGCGTTTCTATTAGCCATGCTCGTAGGAGCACCACCCGCTTCTTCCAAGCGATGAGATAATTGGTCTATCATTGGACAGTGTGGTGACGTAGCAAGCATTATTGTACTCAACGGTTCATATAAGATTATTTCCTGAATGTAGTATCTCCGCTCAGCAGATTGTGATGGCTCTCCTTGTCATCGATACTTTTTTATCTCATCACACAGTTCGGAAAGACAGACGTCTGTGGCCGGGTGTGCGCGTGGCCGCGTTGGGCTATCGCCCAGCCGACTGAGGAGCCTTTGGGCAACAATTTATCTCTATGAGGGTGCTTCGTTAGGGAGACTTGTTATGTCTGTGTTTATTTCTTCTGTGTATTGAGGGGTGCTAACGAGTTTATTAACTTCATGCTGAATGGAGTGGTCGACTGAAAGGTGTTCGATCGGGTATGTTGTGATGCACCAATAATTTCAAACCTCCTTTTGATGACGACTCTTTGAGATTGATGCAAGCTGATGCGGGGAATGCAGACTGTCTGAAAAGAATCCTTTTGGAATATTGTGTTATGTTAGGCCACTTTAAGCAATGATTTTAGAATCCGATTCAATAGAAAATGAGAAAAATATGCAAGCAGCTGGTTAGTAAACATAAATCTAGCATTGTTTTTCATCCCCAAATACAAGAGCGAAAGAGAAGAAGATTATATGTAGTCTGGATATTATGGCTGAAGCTTTAACAGATAAACACTTGGGGCTCTCATCAACTGTGGGAGCTGATAGAAGTGACTCCTTTCAATATCTTGTTGATCGGGTACCGAAGAGAATAAAGTGGATGGAAGGAAAAAAAATTACCATTGGAGGGGAAGAAGTGCTATTGACGGCTGTATCACAAACCATACCAACTTTTCCGATGTCCATGTTTAAAATCCCCCAAAAAAGATGTATAAAGGGATTATTGATGGTACATCTAGTTTTTGGTGGGGCGATGATGTGGATACAAAGAAAATGCACTAGTTTGTGTGATGGAATGGAAGAGTATTAGATGGAAGATGTGTGTATATCGGGGAATAAAAGGAAGTACGGGCTTCAAAGATATAGGTTTAAATTTACCTCTACACCAGCTAAGCAGGCATGGAGATTGGTTGACGATCCAGATTCCTTATGTGCTATGTTTTTGAAAGCTAGATATTACCCAACCGGAGATTTGTTGAATGTTGAGTCTAAGAATGGGAGTTCTTTCACTTGGCAAAATAGATATATGGAAAGATGAATGGATTCCAAATTGTGCTACAAGGAGAATTATCAAATGAGAGGACTGAATGCACAGTGCACACCACCGGGCCCACCACCACCAATGACAACCACCAAGGCTACAGCCGGGAAAGAACGGGTGTGGCTCTCCTTCCTCAAGCATTGCTTCTAGCCCCAGACACTTCCTAGTGACTGGTGCAGCTCTCTTTCCTCAAGCATTGCTTCTAGCCCCAGTCACTTCCCGGTGACGGGTGCAGCTTTCCTTCCCACGGTGGAAATTCCGTCTTGCAATGGCTTTCCACATCTTCGTTTCCTGATCTGATAGCTTTTGGGATCTTTCCCTGATAGGCCGGGCGAAATCCCCACTCGGCTTACTGTAAGTGCATCTAGTGCCACCCCTAGTTGGTTTTGGAGTATCGACGACAAACTTGGTTGAGGGACTAATGTGTTTGTGAGAATTGCAGGATAATATAGATAGTAGTCCCTCATTGATTTGGTTTACCTACCGGAGATGGCCCCTAAAAATGTGTGAAGACATTGAAGACAATGGTGGTTTGTGAAGCTATTCACGTTGAACACTATGACATGAGAAGACATCGAGTGAAGACTATGGAGCGCAAAGACTTAGTTGTTTCGTTGTTTCCCTTTCTTCTTTGTTGAGTCATAGGAACCACCGCACTGTTAAGTGGGGTCCAAGTGAACAAAGTCAGAGTGACTGAAGTGATGCTCAACCAAATCCTATGTCTTCGAGCAAAGACAATGAGAGCAAATCTTATCCAGAGTCGGATAAGTCAGCTTTACTTGTAGCCCAAGTCAAGCTGTCGTGTGTGTTTGAAATCTGACCGTTGTGACACGTGTCAGTTCCTTAGTGACCAAGGGTCATTTCGAACAAATCAGGTCGGGTTGCCGAGTGGCTATAAATAGCCCACCCCCTACACCATAAATTGGTGGCTGCTTAAAGTTAGTACACGACTTTTGTTGTTGAGAGCAACCCACCGCAGCTTTCCAGAGAGATTCCTTGCAAGGACAAAGCCCAAACCACCCAGAGCCCAAAGAGTGTTTGGCATCACCAAAGTCTTTCTGTCCGCGTGATCTGAAGACTTGTTACACTTGAGGACTGTGAATCCTCCAGCCGGTTAGGCATCGCGTTCTGAGCATCCAAGAGTCATTGTGGATTGCCGGTGAACAAAGTCTGTGAAGGTTTGAAAGTCTACCTTGAAGGCTTACTAGAGTGATTGGACGGGGACTAGGTGTCCTTAGCTCAAGGGGAATAAGGTGAAGACACAGTCTTCTGAGTTGAATCTCAGCCTCCCTAACTAGACGTACAGTTGTCACAGCAACTGGAACTGGTCGAACAAGTCCCTGTCCTCTTGAAGCTACTGGTTCTATCTCTCACTTCTCTCTACTTACAGTTTGTCTTCGTGAAGTCATTGCCTGCTTGCATTATCTGTTTGACTTCACTGTGTGACTATTTGTTCTGATCGGCTTCATACTATCTTCCACCTTGATCCATACTACCTAGCTGCTAATAGTCTTCGTGCTTTCACTTCATTGAATACTTGACCATGGCTTGTCTAGTGTAGTCTACCTTCCGCTGCATACGAATAGTGTCATTTCTATTGTTTGTCTTCGAAACTCCCATGTTTTGAAGACTTTCATAAAAATCGCCTATTCACCCCCCCTCTAGTTGATAACTAGCCCTTTCAATTGGTATCAGAGCAAGGTACTCCCTTGTTCTGTGTGATTCGGTTTAACCACCTGGAGTTTTAGCTATGTCGACTGCAGGGATAATCAAAGTCTCCGCTGCGTGCCCCATCTTCGATGGCACTGAATATCCCTACTTGAAGAATAGGATGCGCATGCATCTTGAAGCCATTGATGTCGATCTATGGTATGTCGTCAAGAACGGCGTTCCCAAGACTAGTGAAGGTGTCACCCCTGCCGACGTCAAGAAGTTCATTCAACTGGACTCTACCGCCAAGAACATCATCTGTGGTCATCTGACCAAAGGACAGTATGGCCGTGTGAGTGCTCAATGTCGAAGCTAGTCTGGGACTGGCTCTCCAAGGTCAATGAAGGCGTCTCAACTCAGCGAGATCAACGGATCAGTACTCTCCACAACCTCTTCAACCGCTTCAAGAGACACGACAATGAGAATGTCCAGCTCACATTTGATCGCCTCATTGATATCACAAATGAGCTCCAAGCACTCGGCGCCACTGAGATTACAAGCAGGAAATAGTGAAGACACTACTGAGATCTCTTGACAGCTCATTTGACACCTTAGCCCTGATGATACAAGAACGCACTGACTTCAAGTCTCTCGATCCGTCTGAAATACTTGAGAGGCTCAACACACATGAGTACCAGCTATCTAAGAAACGAGATATCTATGGCCCCAACTATGGCCGAACTCGCGCTTTGAAGGCAAAGGCTGCTGCTTCCTCATCTGAAGAAGAATCTGACTGGAGTTCTGGTGATCCTGAAGACATTGGAAAGGAGCTTGCTATGCTTGTGAAGAAGTTCTAGAAATTCACCAAGAAGAAAGGCTTCAGAAAGTCTTCACGATCCAGCTCAAGGAATGATGAAGCTTATGCCTATGACCACAAGAAGAGAACCTGCCACAAGTGCAAGAAACCTGGTCACTACATCTCTGAGTGTCCACGGTGGGACAATGAGAAGAAGAAGAAGAAGAGCAAAGAATATGATTCTGATGACAAGAAGAAGAAGAAATCCTCAAAGTCTTCTTCCAAGTCTTCTTCCAAGTCTTCATCACACAAGAAGAGCTCATATGGCAAGGCCCGTGCTTTTGTTGGCAAGGAAATGGATTCAAAGGAGGAGTTTGCTTCTGAGGAGGCGGAGGTGGAGTCCGAGGAGGAGTCTGAATCTGGTGTTGCGAGTCTGGCTCTAGCTACAACCTACGTCGCCAAATCCATCTTCAACACTGAAGACAATGGCTCCGTCACCAACGCGGATGATAATGACAAGGACAACTCGCCTCCCACCTACTGCTTCATGGCACGTGGTGCCAAGGCAAAATCACGCGATGCTTACTTTCAAACATCAAGTGAAGATGACTCTAATGGTGAATCCAAACCTAGTTACAAAACACTTGCTAAAACTGCAACTGAACAACAGAAAGCTATGGAACATACTCAAAAACTGTTAGACAAAAGCGATGACCTGTTGGATGCAGAAATGACCAAGTCTCAGTCCTTAATTGAAGACATAAAAAATCTTCATGTTAAGTACCAGGAACTTGAAGGTCAACATGAATCGCTCTAAACTTCTCATCAAAAGCTTTCCTATGATTATCTTCAAAGGAAGCAGGAACTTGAGAAATTGAGATCAGCTCATGAAGATATTCAAAAGGAGAACGAGTCACTTCGCGCTCAACAGATCAGTCCCGCTCAGGAAGGATTTGAACCACCATGTCTAAAATGCATTGAGCGTGATAATGCTACCTCTGTTGCTGAATGTTCCACTGCTACTACTGTTGCAATATCTTCAACTGCTGATGTGGTAACTAACCCCTCTAATGAGGATACCACTACTATTGTTGATGAGAATGCCAGGTTGAAGACACTGCTTGAGACAGGGATGTACGAAAGTCTCAAAGGGCATCAGACATTATGTGATGTCCTCAAAAAGCAGATTCTGAATCGAAACCGTAGGAAAGAGGGTGTTGGGTTCGAGAGGAAAATGAATGTTGATGGGTCTTACTGGAAGCCTGAGCAGTACCCCAAAACCACATGGGTTGCTGCAAAGGAACCTTCAGTAGATCCATCCACCTTGTCTGGTTTCACTTGTGCTAACCCCATTATCATTGATGAATCCTTTGATGCAAACTATAAACTGTTTAAGAATCAGAATGGTGAAGTGTTTGCCAGGTATATTGGTACTAACTGCAGGAACGGGCCACCTATGAAGAAGATATGGGTACCCAAAAGCTGTCTTGAGAATCTTCCAGTGAATGTCATCATGACAGCACCTGTGAAGAAGACAAACCCCATACCAAAGGCTTCATATGGTCCAAAAGCTTCATACAGACCGAGGACTCATCTGAGTCACCCTAACGTCAATGTTTTGCAGGGAAATCATACTCAGACCCATGAATATGTGCGTGTTTCCTCAAACCGCTCTGTTCATAGAACTAAGAACTTTTTTGCTTATTCCTCTGAGTATTACTCACCTCCTGCAAGGCTATTTACTAGGGCTCCAAAGCTGAAATTCTCAGATGCTGCACTTAGACTCATTGCTTCTAAGCTACCCCTGAAAATGTGGGTGGTTAAGAAAATTTAACTCTCTTTTGCAGGGAAAGGTCTCCAACCGGAAATCAAAGGCGTCCAAAACTAATGCTGGGGACCTTAAACATCTTGTGGGGCGCAAGATAAAATGCCCAAATGGTCTTACCATGCTATGACACCTCGTGCTTCAGAATGGATTATGGATAGTGGATGCACAAACCACATGACTGGCGATCGAAGTCTTCTGATGGATTCAACGCTACGTCCATCATACAAGAGTCACATCACATTTGCTGACACTGGTGAAAGCAAGGTATTGGGTCTAGGTAGAGTTGCAATATCAAGGGATCAGCACATGGATAAAGTAATGCTTGTTGAATCGCTTGGTTTCAACTTAATGTCTGTCTCAATGTTTTGTGACTTAAACATGATTGTGCTATTTGGAAAATATCGATGCCTTGTGCTAATGGAATCTGACAAGTCTCTAGTCTTTGAAGGGTATCGGAAAGATGACCTGTATATGGTAGATTACTCAGCAGGACCACAGATGGCCATATGTCTTCTAGCAAAAGCTCCAGAGTGCTGGCTTTGGCATCGAAGGCTAGGGCATGCTGGCATGAGGAACTTGCACACTCTCGCGAAGAAGAAGCATGTCGTGGGCATCGAAGGTGTCAAGTTCAAGAAGGATCATCTGTGTGGTTCCTGCGAAGCTGGAAAGATGACTAGGG
This sequence comes from Triticum dicoccoides, assembly GCF_002162155.2. Classification (NCBI taxonomy): domain Eukaryota; kingdom Viridiplantae; phylum Streptophyta; class Magnoliopsida; order Poales; family Poaceae; genus Triticum; species Triticum dicoccoides. Next base: position 745,145,925 of record NC_041383.1, on the reverse strand, counting down.
CCAAGCATCCCTCGAAGACAATCATGACTACATCTCAACCCTTCGAGCTGCTACACATGGACTTATTTGGCCCTACTCACTACTCTAATCTCAATGCTACTGCTTGCCTCTATGGTTTTGTCATTGTTGATGATTACTCTAGATATACTTGGGTGCATATAATTCTCTATAAGACTGAAGTGCAGGATGTCTTCAAACGCTTTGCCAATCGTGCCATGATGAACTATGGCATCAAGATCAAGCACATCAGAAGCGACAACGGCACTGAGTTCAAGAACACCGGGATTGACCTCTATCTGGATACTTTGGGTATCACTCATGAGTTCTCTACTCCTTACACTCCTCAGCAGAATGGCATCGCAGAGCGCAAGAATAGAACTCTTATTGAGATGGCCCGAACGATGCTTGATGAGTACAAGACTCCACAGAAGTTCTGGCCTGAAGCCATTGACACTACATGCCATGTCATCAACCATGTTTATCTTCACAAGCTTCTGAAGAAAACATCATATGAGCTCCTAACTGGTAAGAATCCAAATGTAAGCTACTTCAGAGTATTTGGTGTTAAGTGCTGGATCGAGGATCCACATCACACTTCAAAATTTGCACCGAAAGCACATGAAGGTTTTATGCTTGGTTACGGAAAGGATTCGCACTCCTACAGAGTCTTCAACCTCTTTCACTATAAAGTGGCTGAAACTGTGGATGTGCGGTTCGATGAGACTAACGGCTCGCAAAGAGAGCACCTGCCAAATATGGTAGATGAAGTACCTCCAAGTGAATCAATCAAGCAGATGGGAGTTGGAGAGATCATACTAACTGAGAATCAGACTGAAGAAGAGCTTATCATTTCTACACCTAATCAACCTGAAGACAATGCTCAGCCTGAAGACAATCCCCTAGAGAATGACATTGATCAGCAAGAGCAAAATCTTCGTCCTGTTCATCCTCGTGTTGCAAATGAAGTTCAGATTGAGAAGATAATTGACAGCTTAAATGCACCTGGTCCACTCACTCGTTCAAGAGCTACTCAAAGAGCAACAAAGCTAACCAATTTATGTGGGCATTTTGCATTCATCTCAATCTCAAAACCCCAGAAAGTCGATGGAGCCTTCATGGAACCTGAATGGATTCAAGCTATGCAAGAAGAACTTCAATAGTTCAAGCTGAATAATGTGTGGGAACTGGTCAAGCGTCCTGATCCTCGGAAGCACAATATCATTGGCACCAAATGGATATATCGCAACAAGCAAGATGAGCATGGGCAAGTCGTCAGAAACAAGGCTCATCTCGTTGCACAAGGTTACACTTAAGTGGAAGGAATTGACTTTGATGAAACATTTGCTCTAGTGGTAAGGCTTGAAGCCACTCGCATACTACTAGCCTATGCAAATCATCACAACATCCTTCTGTATCAAATGGATGTGAAGAGTGCTTTTCTCAATGGAAAGATAGAACAAGAAGTATATGTCGCACAACCTCCTGGCTTTGAAGATCCAAAACATCCTGATATGGTATACAAGCTCAACAAGGCATTGTATGGCCTCAAACAAGCCCCTCGTGCTTGGTATGATACGCTCAAAGACTTCCTGAAGAGAAAAGGCTTCAAACCTGGTTCACTAGATCCTACACTCTTCACGAAGACATATGATGGTGAACTGTTTGTGTGCCAAATCTATGTGGATGACATTATCTTCGGCTGCACCAACAAGAAATACAGTGATGAGTTTGGTCACATGATGCAAGGGCAATATCAGATGTCCATGATGGGCAAGCTGAAATTCTTTCTGGGTCTCCAAATCCATCAGCAACGCAACGACATCTTCATATCTCAAGAAAAATACCTCAAAGATTGCTTGAAGAAGTTTGGAATACAAGACTGCAAAGGATACATGACGCCAATGCCAACCAAAAGTCATCTGGGTCCCGACGCCAATGGTAAAGAGTTCGATCAAAAGGTATACCGCTCCATGATTGGTTCTTTGCTTTATTTATGTGCATCTAGGCCAAATATAATGCTTAGTGTTTGCATGTGTACCCGATTCCAAGCGGCACCAAAGGAATCACATCACTTAGCTGTGAAGCGAATTCTTTGATATTTGGCTTACACCCCAACATTAGGATTATGGTATCCAAAGGGCTCAGAGTTTGATCTAGTTGGATTCTCATATGCTGATTATGCTGGTGACAAGGTTGATCGCAATTCCACATCAGGCACATGTCACTTTCTGGGACGATCTCTTGTCTGTTGGTCTTCAAAGAAGCAAAACTGTATATCTCTCTCCACTGCTGAATCTGAATACATTGCTGCTGGATCTTGATGTTCTCAGCTTCTCTGGATGAAGCAAACTCTCAAGGACTATGGTATCCACCTGAAGAATGTGCCTCTCTACTGCGACAATGAGAGTGCCATCAAGATTGCCAACAACCCAGTTTAGCACTAGAACAAAGCACATTGAAATTCGTCATCACTTTCTCAGAGATCATGTTTTGAAGGAAGATATTGATATCATTCACGTCAAGACAGAAGAGCAATTGGCTAATATCTTCACAAAGCCCTTGGATGAGAAAAGGTTTTGCAAGTTGCGGTGTGAGCTAAATATCTTGGAATCCTCAAATGTCCTGTGATTAGGCACACATCCTAACACTTATGCGTTTTGATGACTTAGATGTGCAACATACGAAGTAATGTATATCTTCAGTCAATGAAGACAAACACTCTAAGTGTGAATACATTAATGCGGAATTTGACTTTGGAGCACCATGATAATTATGCGCCGTGTCTGGGTCTAATACTTCCTATATGGTGGGTAATGCCACCACCAAACTTTTGTTTGAAGTGTTTCCCTTGGCGTTATATTGGTGAAGCCTTCATATTTGATTTATCTTCATCTTGTTGATTTGGTCTTATACTAGTTATTGAAAGCGCTAGTTATCGACTAGAGGGTGGGTGAATAGGTGATTTTTATCAAAGTCTTCAAAACGTGAAAGTTTCGAAGACAAACAATAGAAATGACCTAATTGATATGCAGCGGAAGATAAACTACAACAAGCAAGCCATAGTCAAGTATGCAATAGTGTGAACGTACAAAGACTAATAGCAGCTAGGTAGTAAGGATCAGGATGGAAGATAGTATGAAGCCAATTAACGATAGTAGTCAAGCAATGAAGTCAAACAGATAAGACAAATAAGCAATGACTTCACGAAGACAAACTCAAAATAAAGGAGGGAAGGGATAGAACCAGTCACTTGTTGAAGACACAGGATTTGTTGGACCAGTTCCAGTTGCTGTGACAACTGTACGTCTGGTTAGGGAGGCTGAGATTCAACTCAGAAGACCGCGTCTTCACCTTATTCCCCTTGAGCTAAGGACACACAGTCCTCGCCCAATCACTCTGGTAAGTCTTCAAGGTAGACTTTTGAACCTTCATAGACTTCGTTCACCGGCAAACCACAATGACTCTTGGATGCTCAGAACGCGACGCCTAACCGGCTGGAGGATACACAGTCCTCAAGTGTATTAAGTCTTCAAGTCACACAGACAAAAAGACTTCAGTGATGCCTAACACTCTTTGGCTCTGGGTGTTTGGGCTTTGTCCTCGCAAGGATTTCTCTCTCAAAGGCTTCGAGGTGGGTTGCTCTCAAAACGACAAAAGCCGTAAACTAACTCTGAGCAGCCACCAATTTATGGTATAGGGGGTGGGCTATTTATAGCCACAAGGCAACCCGACCTGATATGTCCGAAATGACCCTGGGTCACTAAGGAACTGACACGTGTTCCAACGGTCAGATTTCAAACACACACGACAACTTTACTTGGGCTACAAGCAAAGCTGACTCATCCAGCTCTGGATAAGATTTGCTCTCATTATCTTCGCTCGAAGACATAGGATTTGGGTTGAGCATCACTTCAGTCACTCTGACTTTGTTCACTTGGACCCCACTTAACAGTACGGTGGTTCCTATGACTCAACAAAGAAGAAAAGGAAACAACGAAACAACTCAGTCTTCGCGCTCCATAGTCTTCACTCAATGTCTTCTCATGTCATAGTCTTCAGTGTGAATATCTTCACACACCACCATTGTCTTCAATGTCTTCATACATTTTTAGGGGTCATCTCCGGTAGGTAAACCGAATCAATGAGTGACACTTCCTGCGTTATCCTGCAATTCTCACAAACGCATTAATCCCTCAACCAACTTTGTCGTCAATACTCCAAAACCAACTAGGGGTGGCACTAGATGCACTTACAATCTCCCCCTTTTTGGTGATTGATGACAAACTGGTTGAAGTTTTCAACGGGAAAGAAGTATGTGAAATTGTAAAGGATAGGGTATTGTCTTCATAAGTGGCAAGGGCTCCCCCTGAATATGTGCATATAAATAATTTGCTTTTGGAATGCAAATGCACGTGGCAGGTTGTACTTGTGGATATCCTCTTCAACTTATGAAGATAATTCATCATGCACGAATAAGAGAATGACATGCATAATGAGAAATGGCCGTCTGCAAAATGATCTATCAACTCATAAGTGCTTGAAGACTATCAACTCATAAGTGCGGAATGATCTAAGTGTGGAAGTTATCATCGCACATGAAAGAGCAAATAAGTAGCAGACGACCATCGAGTTTAAGTGTTACAACTCAAAGAACAAAATGTATCAAAAGCAAGAGTTGTAAACACTAGGAAAAATATAAAGCAACTGCCCTTATGAACCCGCTTGAAGACTATCAACTCATATGCTTCTCCCCCTTTTGTCAGTAATGACCAAAAAGGTTTGAAGACATAGAGCATCTACTCGTCCTCATGAGGAGTAGGTGAAGCAGTAGGGTTGTTGTTGTTGTTTGGCGGTGCAGACAAACTTGGTGCAGTGTCGATGCATGCAGAAGTAGGGGGCGGTGAAGTTGCATCGTCTTCATCATTGATCACATTGGCATTTACAGTTGCCACGGAGGAAGAATAGTCAGAGTCTTTAAGAGATGGAGTTCTACGTAGGACATCATTCCATGGAGGAGTGGAGTCAAACTTGAATCTCTCAGTGAAGCCATCGTCTTGAAGATCTGCTTCAGCACTGAGCAGGGTCAAACTCTTCCATGATCACCGACAAGTTTCGTGAGTGACAAATGCATTCTTGGTGGCAAGGTTTCAAATGCGATTTACATCCACCAAGAGGCTTTGCATCTGACGCTTGAGCCAAAAATGATGCTTATCTTGTTTCTGATGCAGGGCCACAAGAAGTTCTCGGTCATTTAGGACCCGAGAGCGCTTCCGAGGCCTTTGAGCAATTGTACTCTCAGTAGCTTCAGTTGGCGCACGATGAGGTAGACGAGTGTTTCCAGCCATTGGATAGACACGAGTTACTGCTTGGACTCCTTCCATAGGCTGAGTGAAGCTTTGGTGTTCAACATTGTGAAGACAAAGAGGCTTCTTGGCAGGCTCAGGGTATATGGCTTCAACTGACATATCAACCTCTGGTAGGAAGATCACATGATTGCTAGCAGAGGGCTGATAGTTGATAGCAGAATGTTGCTTGATGAGGCGCATGACCCATGGAGCATAGAATTTCAGTCCAAAAAGGTCAGATCCAGATGCAGCCAGTTGCCGAAGGAAGAAATCTTGTGCATTGAAGCTGATGCCATTGAGGATGTAAAAGACCAATGTCTTCATGGCTCCTTCAAGTTTTGCAGCTGATGAATGTCCTTTGATCGGCCATAGAGTCCACCTGATGATGTGATATATAGTGCGTGGCAGATACTCAAGGTCATCAACAAAGAACTCCTTTGGATATTCAGTGTCATGTGGCAATGGCTTCATCATGCTCAACATCTGGCTCATGTTTGGTTCTGGCTTGTGGAAGATGCTCTCCAGTGCATTGCGGTGGTTTTGACAACCAGGTTCATACAACTCTCCGGGAGTGGATAGGCCTGTAAGCTCAATGATGTCAAGAGCTTTGGCTTCATGATGAACATTTCCTTTCATCCACTCGAGAACCCATGTCTTTGTATCTCTGTTGTAGCCGCGAATGTGGAGGGTATCATAGAATTGAAGTAATAGTTCTTCATTCCAATGTTCTTTGCCTGTCACAAAGCTGAGCAGACCAGCATCACAAAAGCAGTCAAGTGCTTCTTCTAAGCATGGCAGTCCAGCAATGGCTTCAGTGTCGAGGCGCATATGAGGGAAAATGCGTCCTTGATCATACAGAACGCAGGAGTAATAGCTTCGTTGTTGATGACTCCAGAAACGATCTGATGATATTCTTGGCCTTGTGTAGGGGTTCTTTGAGCTGTCAAAGAATGTGTTGTGGCTTTTGAAGCCATTTGCATTGAAGGACCCGACAGATGTGGCAGTACCTGGAAACCTTGGCAGTCTTGGCTTTGGCTTCTGGACCTGAGGCCTATGCTCAATGTGATAGTCAAACTGAGGACCAGAGACATTAGGCGGAGGGACCAAAACGGGCCATCTTACTGTGATTAGCTTGCCATGGTTGTATGCTTGCTCAATTGTATAGGGCCTTGGTGGCGGAACAGGAGCAGTGGCAGCAATAGTGGCTTCGGGCTGCACAACAAAAGCTTCAGGAGCATTTTCAGCATTGACTTCTGGTACGGTGCTTTGGACAGGCTCCACATTAGCTTTAGCCATGACTATGTCATTGGCTTCATTGGTGTTGGTGGTGGCAGCCTCAAGGTTTTCAACCTCCACTTGATGAGCTGGAGGGTCAGGCACAGACACGTTCACTTCATGAACAGCTTCTTCAGGAATGGGGGGAGTAGGGACACCTTCTTCTTGAAGTTCATCATCGGCTGATGCAGCTGGATTGTCTTCAGCAGCTGGGGCTTCAGACATGGAGACATTCACAGTTGGAGTGGCTTCTGAAAACACTTGACGTGCAACAGGTTGATGGTGCACTTCTCCTTCTAGAACGCTCGGAAGAGGGACTTGAGGCCTTGGTCCTTTGTGAAGCCTTTGTAATACAGGCGACGCCTTTGGAGATGGAGTAGGCAGGTCCTCATGCTCTTCAACTTGCACGGATGGTGTGACTTGTTGTTGTTGGGGAGTACTGGGGGAGTCTTGTTGTTGCGGGCGATCAGCCCATGAAGCATCCTGAGCAATTGGCGTCAGAGGACGACAATGCTGATGATTTCGCTATTCGTAAGAACAGGCGATGATACCACATTGTATTCAATTTGAGGAAGAACTTCATCATCTTCAACATTGTCATGGTGACCAATGTCTTCAGCAGTGATGGGATCAACTGCTGGAATCTCTTCAGCTTCAGGAGCCTCTGTGGAAGCAGGCTCATGAACAGTCATTCGTAGTTCTTGGGTTGCAGATGCAGGACGAACCACTAAGATGGGTTCAACAACAAGGGGCTCTGTAGGAGCAGCCCAATTTTTCTTGGTCTTGCGCTTCTTCTTGGAGGGAGCAGCATCAGAGGCTTCTGAGGTTTTCCTTTTTCTGGCTTCAGGCTCTGCAGCCCTCGTCTTCTTCTGTTCTGAAGCGGTTGACGTGACTTTTGGCTTCGAGCCAGTCATGCTGCTTGGGAAGACAATGCGAGGTTCATCTTGCCTTGAAGGTGTAGGTTGGACAGCTGGTAGCTTCTTCTTCTTTGCAGCCATCCTGGGGTCGATGCCAGGACGACCAAGAGCCTTGCGCTTCTCAATCTCATTGTAGGCAAGCACACACTTGCCAGCCAGATTTTTCATGCGCTCACGAGAGCCTCTAGCTTCTTCACGCTTCTTGTGAAACGCCTCTTTGAGCTTGTGAAGCATGATCTTGAAGTTCTTGACATCTTGCACGCTGAGCTTGGCCACATGCTTCTTGAACTGAGCCTTTTCATAGTCAATCTTGTGCTTCAGTTCGACGATGCACTGAGCAATAGCTAGCTCAGAAGCAATGGCGCCATTGAAGGCGACGCTGAGGCCAATTGGAAGTTGCAGATCATCAAAGCTGAGATTTGGTGTGTCAAACCATTCATCAATGAAGTTATGGATGACTGCCACATCAAAGAGAGGCAAATTATTGAAGATCTCTGCTTCTTCCTTGCTCTTGATCAGTTTCTCAAGAGCATCATCTACAAGATCGTCATCGCTGGACAGATCAATGTGCTCTTCACGCAGAATAGCAGCAGGAGTCAATGTCTGATCAGTACTCTTGATGATTTTATTTTTCTTCTCCATCTTCTTGGAGATGCGTGAAAGATCTTCAGACTGCACACTGTCTTCAGGAGGTGCAGTGGCCAGTGGCTTCACACGAGAAGCTTTTGGAGGTGCAGCTGATGTTGAAGCCTTAATTTTCTTTGGCTTCTGCAGCCTTAGAGGAGGAGCTAGGGCTTCATCAGAATCAGCATCATTATTAGAATGATCCACTTTGGCACCTTGTACCAAGATGTAAGAGATGAGGCCATCAAGGTTTGAAAAGGGGCCGATTCTATTTTCTTCCGCTTCACGTGTGCCATCATCACGGGGAGCAGAGGGACCAGGATTGAAGTCTAATCGCCATGACTTCTTGTTTTCCTTTTCCGATGCCTTTGCATGCTGGAACTTGCGCTTGAAGAGATTATCGTCGCGATACCAGGGCAATGATGATGGATCGGCATTCTCAGGTTGTGGTCGACGGACCATACAAGGATAGAATTCTTGTGCAATGGCTTCAGCTTTGTTCTTGGGGGGAAGGCCTCGATAGAGAATATCACCCCAAGGACTCTTGATAGCATTCTTCTCAGCGTACTCCTGGGTCACGAACTTGTACTTGAACCATTGTTCAGCCCAATAGCGTCGAATCCATTGGATTCGTGTCTTGCGCTGATTATAATCCTCTTCAGGATCTGTCTTGTAAAGTTCTGCAAGATCATCAGGCAGATCCTTTGATATTCCCCCTCGATGCTGTCTGCCACCCTTCCTTACAGATTTCTCCGTAGCCATGAACTTCAAACTGAATGGTTTCAATATGTTCAAAGGCTTCAAAGGCTTTCGCTTGCTGGTCAGACAGGAACTGGCTTCGGGAGATTCAATGTGTTGCTGTAAGAATTCTGCAAACGAATGCAGACTATGAGAACCTAGGGATTCTTCCATGGACATGTACCTGTGACAGCATTAGAGATGCGAGGGAAGGGGAAGAGGTCATATGCATTCTCAGAAGATTTTGAAGATAAATCAGTTTGAAGACATTGACCTCATGTTGCAAAGACATTCACTTATATGTTGAGAGTTGGTTCCAGATTTGTACGAATCCGTGAATAAGTACAAGTGAGGAATCTAACTAGATATGAAGCTTAAGTGAATATACTAGGCAGTATGAGATGCAGACAGAATAGATCTAACTTTGTATAGACAGAAACCAATTTTGGTAAATTGGGTGAATCATTGAGGATCAAAAAGCTAGTAAAAATAGAGTTATATTTACCACACAATGAACTGCTAGATGGTATGAATAGGAGACCGAGCAGTTCAATCCACCGTGCCCTAACTTGGCGACGAAGGACACCTACGGCGGCGGCGGAGAGGACGATGCCCGCGGCAGGCGTGAGGACGGCGTCGGAGAAGTCGCGGCAGCTAAGCGCTTCGTCACCGGCGTCGTCGAGAGCTAGCGGTGGCGCTAGGGTTTTGACGAGGTGGAGAGGTGGAAGAAGGTTTTCTTGACCGCAGGGGCACGTATTTATAAGAAGGTGCACGGCACAATGCAATTACGTAGGTGCCCCTGCCTGTTCACATCTGAGGAACACGTGGCTAGCATGCAACATACTCAGAGTTATCCCACGTTCCCACGCCCGCCAAGTTTGTCGGATGGTCGTTCCGGCTTCTCCGGATTTCAATCAATAAGGATGAATCATTTAACAGACTTAATATTTGTCTCTGTGTCTTCTGCTGACAAGGATGCAGAGAAGACATTCGACAGTTTCAATAGAATGCATATGATTTGGACAGATAGAGTTTGAGATAGTAAGCATAGAGAGATTAGGGTCCGATCACATTCACTTAGTTCAAAAGATTCAACAATGAAGACATAGCTATAAGTGAATGTTGTAGAGGACAGAATCCTAGTATATATATATATATATATATATATATATATATATATATATATATATATATAAGCAATCAAATCAACCTAGTGAAGTAAATCATGAAGATTAGTTGAAATTTTGAAGTCAAATCAAATGCGAAGATATTCAACAATAATGCCATGAGTGAAACACTTCAAACCAAGAAATTTGGTGGCGGCGTTACCCACCGTATAGGAAGTATTAGACCCAGACACGACGCACAATTATCGTGGCGCTCCGAAGTCAAATTCCACGTTAATGTATTCACACTCAGAATGTAAGTCTTCATTGATTGAAGATATACTTTACTTCGTGTGTTGCACATCTAAGTCATCAACATGCATAAGTGTTAGGATGTGTGCTTGATCATAGGACATTTGAGGATTCCAAGATACTTAGCTCACACCGTAACTTGCAAAACCTTTTCTCATCCAGGGGCTTTGTGAAGATATCTGCCAGTTGCTCTTCAGTGTTGACGTGAATGATGTCAATATCTTTCTTCATGACATGATCTCTGAGAAAGTGATGACGAATTTCAGTGTGCTTCGTCTTCGAGTGCTGAACTGGATTGTTGGCAATCTTGATGGCGCTTTTGTTGTCGCAGAAGAGAGGTACTTGTTTCAGATTGACGCCATAGTCCTTGAGAGTTTGCTTCATCCATAGAAGATGAGCACAACAAGATCCAGCAGCAATGTATTCAGATCCAGTAGTTGAGAGTGATACACAGTTTTGCTTCTTTGAAGACCAACAGACAAGTGATCATCCCAGAAAGTGACATGTTCCTGATGTAGACTTGCGATCCACTTTGTCACCAGCATAATCAGCATCCGAGAATCCAACCAGATCAAATCTTGAGCCCTTTGGATACCATAATCCGAGTGTTGGGGTGTAAGCCAAATATCGAAGTATCCGCTTCACAGCTAAGTGATGCGATTCCTTTGGTGCCGCTTGGAATCGAGCACACATGCAAACACTAAGCATAATATCTGGCCTAGATGCACATAGGTAAAGTAAAGAACCAATCATGGAGCGGTATACCTTTTGATCGAATTCTTTACCATTGTCATCGGGACCAAGATGATGTTTGGCTGGCATTGGCATCGTGTAACCTTTGCAATCTGGCATTCCAAACTTCTTCAGACAGTCTTTGAGATATTTTTCTTGAGATATGAAGATGCCATTCCTTTGCTGACGAATTTGAAGACCAAGGAAGAACTTCAGCTCACCCATCATGGACATCTGATATTGCTCTTGCATCATGTATCCAAACTCATCACTATATTTCTGGTTGGTGCAGCCGAAGATTATGTCATCCACATATATTTGGCATACAAACAGTTCACCATCATATGTCTTCATGAAGAGTGTGGGATCGAGGGATCCTGGTATGAAGCCTTTGCTCTTCAGGGAGTCTTTGATTGTATCATACCAAGCGTGAGGAGCTTGTTTGAGACCATACAGTGCTTTGTTTAGTTTGTACACCATATTAGGAAGTTTTGGATCTTCAAAGTTAGGTGGTTGAGCAACATACACTTCTTCTTCAATCTTGCCATTGAGGAATGCACTCTTCACATCCATTTGATATAGCAAGATGTTGTGGTGATTAGCATAGGATAGCAGTATGCAAATAGCTTCAAGCCTAGCCACGGGAGCAAATGTTTCATCGAAGTCAATTCCTTCAACTTGAGTATATCCTTGAGTAGTCATCAACAATGACGAAGCCATAGAGACACGCTGTTGTTGTGAGGGTAGAGTAGTGAGTAGGGCCAAATAAGTCCATGTGCAACAGCTCGAAGGTTTGAGATGTCGTCATGATTGTCTTCGAGGGGTGCTTGGCCCTCGTCATCTTTCCAGCTTCGCAGGCACCACACAAATGATCTTTCTTGAACTTGACACCTTCGATGCCTATGACATGCTTCTTCTTGACGAGTGTGTGTAAGTTCCTCATGCCAGCATGCCCCAGCCTTCGATGCCAGAGCCAGTATTCTGAAGCTTTTGCAAGAAGACATACGGCAAGCTGTGGACCTGCTGAGAAATCTACCATGTATAGATCACCTTTCCTATATCCTTCAAAGACTAGAGACTTGTCAGATTCCATTAGTACAAGGCAACGATATTTTCTGAATATCACAATCATGTTTAAGTCACAAAGCATTAAGACAGACATTAAGTTGAATCCATGGGATTCAACAAGCATCACTTTATCGATGTGTTGATCCTTTGAGATTGCAACTCTGCCTAGACCCAATACCTTGCCTTTACCAGTGTCAGCAAATGTGATTTGACTCTTGTCGGATGGACGTAAGGTTGAGTCCATGAGAAGACTTCGATCACCAGTCATATGATTAGTGCATCTGCTGTCCATAACCCATTCTGAAGCACGAGGTGTCATGCCCTACAGTGCAGTTAGGAGGATAGGCTTCACAAGGTATGTTGTGAAGCATAAGCATTTGACGCACACTAGGATTATCACAGCTTAGATGAAAGTTAGAGCACACAGTATGACAGGTAAGCGATTCATATGTGGAATACATAGTAAGTCATTTTATCATGCTTCCCTTTGTGTTTTAGGTGCCCAACAATAATATCGGACACCTTTGATTGCTGGTTGGAGACCATATTCTGCAAAAGAGAGTTAATTCTTCTTCACCACCCACATCTTAAGGGGTGGCTTAGAAGCAATGAGTCTAAGTGCAGCATCTGAGAATTTCGGTTTTGAAGCCCTAGCAAATAGCCTTGCAGGAGATGAATGATACTCATATGAATAAGCAGAGAAGTTCTTAGTCCTACGAACATGGCAGTTTGAGGACACACGTTCATATTCATAAGTTTGAGTACGATTTCCCTGCAAAACATTGGCGTTAGGGTGACTCAAGTGAGTCCTGTATTCGTATGAAGCCGTTGGACCATATGATGCCTTTGGTCTGGGGTTTGTCTTCTTCCCAGGTGGTGTCATGATGACATTCACTGGAAGATTCTCAAGACAGCTTTTGGGAACCCAGATCTTCTTCATAGGTGGTCCATTCCTGCAGTTAGTACCAATATACCTGGCAAACACTTCACCATTCTGATTTTTGAATAGTTTATAGTTTGCATCAAAGGATTCATCAATGATAATAGCATTAGCACAGGTAAAGCCAGATAAGGTGGATGGATCCACTGAAGGTTCCTTTGCAGCAACCCATGTGGTTTTGGGATACTGCTCAGGCTTCCAGTAGGAGCCATCAACATTCATTTTCCTCTCGAACCCAACACCCTCTTTCCTAGGGTTTCTGTTCAGAATCTGCTTTTTGAGGACATCGCAAAGTGTCTGATGCCCTTTCAGACTTTTATACATCCCTGTTTCAAGCAATGTCTTAAGCCTAGCATTTTCATCAGCAATAGTAGTGGTATCCTCAGCAGAGGGGTTAGTTACCACATCAGTAGTTGTAGACAAAGCAACAGTAGCAGCATTGGAACATTCAGCAACAGAGGTAGCGTTATTACGCTCAATGCATTTTAAACATGGTGGTTCAAATCCATCCTGAGCGGAACTGATCTGTTGAGCACGAAATGACTCATTCTCTTTTTGAAGATCTTCATGAGTCGCTTTCAATTTCTCAAGCTCTTGCTTCGTTTGAAGATAATCATAGGAGAGCTTTTCATAAGTGGTTGAGAGCGGCTCATGAAGACTTTCAAGTTCTTGATACTTAGCATGAAGATTTTTTATGTCTTCAACTAAGGACTGTGAACGTGTCATTTCCGTGTCCAACAGGTCATCGCTTTTGTCTAACAGTTTTGGAGTATGTTCCATAGCCCTTTGTTGTTCAGTAGCAATTTTAGCAAGTGTTTTGTAGCTGGGTTTAGATTTACAATCAGAGTCATCTTCACTTGATGTTTGAAAGTAAGCATCACGTGACTTTACCTTGGCACCGCGTGCCATGAAGCAGTAGGTGGGAGCAGGATCGTCCTTGTCATTATCAGCGTTGGTGTGGGAGTCATTGTCTTCAGTGTTGAAGATGGACTTGGCAACGTAGGCTGTGGCTAGAGCCAGACTTGCAACGCCAGAGTCGGACTCAGCTTCAGATTCCACCTTCGCCTCCTCAGAAGCAGACTCCTCCTATGAATCCATTTCCTTTCCAACAAAAGCACGAGCCTTGCTAGATGAGCTCTTCTTATGAGATGAAGACTTTGATGAGGACTTTGAAGAAGACTTTGAAGATTTCTTCTTCTTCTTGTCATCAGAGTCATATTCCTTGCTCTTCTTCTTCTTCTTCTCATTGTCTCACTGAGGACACTCAGAGATGTAGTGCCCAGGCTTCTTACACTTGTGACATGTTCTCTTCTTGTTGTCTTGAGTGGAAGCTTCATCATTTCTTGAACTGGATCATGAAGACTTTCTGAAGCCCTTCTTCTTGGTGAATTTCTAGAACTTCTTCACAAGCATAGCAAGTTCCCTTCCAATGTCTTCAGGATCATCAGAACCGCAGTCAGATTCTTCTTCTTCAGATGAGGAAACAACTTTTGCCTTCAAAGCACGAGTTCGGCCATAGTTGGGGCCATAGATATCTCTTTTCTCAGAAAGCTGGAACTCATGTGTGTTGAGCCTCTCAAGTATATCAGACGGATCGAGAGTCTTGAAGTCAGGACGTTCTTGTATCATGAGGGCAAGGGTGTCAAAGGAGCTGTCAAGAGATCTCAACAGCGTCTTGACGATTTCATGCTTGGTGATCTCAGTGGCGCCGAGAGCCTGAAGCTCATTTGTGATGTCGGTGAGGCGATGAAACGTGAGCTGGACATTTTCATTGTCGTTTCTCTTGAAGCGGTTGAAGAGGTTGCGAAGAACACTGGTCCTTTGATCTCTCTGAGTTGAGACGCCTTCGTTGACCTTGGACAGCCAGTCCCAGACTAGCTTTGACGTTTACAGAGCACTCACACGGCCATACTGTCCTTTGGTCAGATGACCACAGATGATGTTCTTTGCAGTCAAGTCTAGTTGAATGAACATCTTGACATCAGCAGGGGTGACACCTTCACCAGTTTTTGGAACACCGTTCTTGACGACATACCAGAGGTCGACATCAATGGCTTCAAGATGCATGCGCATCTTATTCTTCCAGTAGGGATATTCAGTTCCATCGAACATGGGGCAAGCAGCGGAGACTTTGATTATCCCTGCAGTCGACATAGCTAAACTCCAGGTGGTTAAACCGAATCACACAGAAGAAGGGAGTACCTTGCTCTGATACCAATTGAAAGCGCTAGTTATCGACTAGAGGGGGGGTGAATAGGCGATTTTCATCAAAGTCTTCAAAATGTGAAAGTTTCGAAGACAAACAATAGAAATTACCTAATTGATATGCAGCGGAAGATAAACTACAACAAGCAAGCCATAGTCAAGTATGCAATAGTGTGAACATACAAGGACTAATAGCAGCTAGGTAGTAAGGATCAGGATGGAAGATAGTATGAAGCCAATTAACGATAGTAGTCAAGCAATAAAGTCAAACAGATAAGACAAATAAGCAATGACTTCATGAAGACAAACTCAAAGTAAAGGAGGGAAGGGATAGAACCAGTCACTTGTTGAAGACACAGGATTTGTTGGACCAGTTCCAGTTGCTGTGACAACTGTACGTTTGGTTAGGGAGGCTGAGATTCAACTCAGAAGACCGCGTCTTCACCTTATTCCCCTTGAGCTAAGGACACACAGTCCTCGCCCAATCACTCTGGTAAGTCTTCAAGGTAGACTTCCGAACCTTCACAGACTTCGTTCACCGGCAATCCACAATGACTCTTGGATGCTCAGAACGCGACGCCTAACCGGCTAGAGGATACACAGTCCTCAAGTGTAATAAGTCTTCAAGTCACACAGACAGAAAGACTTCAGTGATGCCTAACACTCTTTGGCTCTGGGTGTTTGGGCTTTGTCCTCGCAAGGATTTCTCTCTCAAAGGCTTCAAGGTGGGTTGCTCTCAAAACGACAAAAGCCGTAAACTAACTCTGAGCAGCCACCAATTTATGGTATAGGGGGTGGGCTATTTATAGCCACAAGGCAACCCGACCTGATATGTCCAAAATGACCTTGGGTCACTAAGGAACTGACACGTGTTCCAATGGTCAGATTTCAAACACACACGGCAACTTTACTTGGGCTACAAGCAAAGTTGACTCATCCAGCTCTGGATAAGATTTGCTCTCATTGTCTTCGCTCGAAGACATAGGATTTGGGTTGAGCATCACTTCAGTCACTCTGACTTTGTTCACTTGGACCCCACTTAACAGTATGGTGGTTCCTATGACTCAACAAAGAAGAAAAGGAAACAATGAAACAACTCAGTCTTCGCGCTCCATAGTCTTCACTCAATGTCTTCTCATGTCATAGTCTTCAGTGTGAATATCTTCACACACCACCATTGTCTTCAATGTCTTCATACATTTTTAGGGGTCATCTCCGGTAGGTAAACCGAATCAGTGAGGGACACTTCCTGCGTTATCCTGCAATTCTCACAAACGCATTAGTCCCTCAACCAACTTTGTCGTCAATACTCCAAAACCAACTAGGGGTGGAACTAGATGCACTTACAATTATATACATATTTGTGTTCTGTCCTCTACAGCATTCACTTATAGCTATGACTTCGTGTTGAATCTTTTGATCTAAGTGAATGTGATCGGACCCCAACCTATCTATGCTTCTACCTCAACTCTATCTGTCCAAATCATATGCATTCTATTGAAAACTGACTATTGTCTTCACTAAGACCTTGTCAGTTGAAGTCAATCTGACAAACATTTATATCTGTTTTTAATGCTATATCCTTATTACCTGAAAGCCGGAGAATTCAGAACGACCACCCCGACAATCCAGGCACGCATGGGAACATGGAACAACTTCCAAGGTGTTGCATGCTTGCCACATACCCTACAGATGTGAACCGCCAGGGGCACCTGCGTAATTGCGATGTGCCATCTCTTTCCTTATAAATACCCATCACATCTCGGTCAAAAATTCTTCTTCCATCTCGCCACCTCTCGCAAACCCTAGTGCCACCGCTAGCTCTTGACGACGCCGGCGACGAAGCGCTTAGCTGACGCGACTTCTCCGACGCCGTCCTCACGCTGGCCGCGGACCTCGTCCTCTCCGCCGTCGCCGTAGGTGTTGTTCATTGCCACGTTAGGGCACGGAAGATCGAACTGCTTGGTCTGCAACTTCGCTCCGTCTAGCAATTCTTCGTGTGGTAATTAAAATTCACTTTTTACCGTCTTTTCGATCTGATAGATTCATCTTTCTTTACCAAAAGTGCTTTCTAGATCCCCAAAGTTGAATCTATCTCTTTCTGCATCTCATTATATGCCTAGTCTATTCACTTATGCTTCTCTACAAGTTAGATTCCTCACTTGTACTTATTCTTGGATTCGTACAAATCTGGAACCAACTCTCATCAAATAAGTGAATGTCTTCGCGTTATGAGGTCAATGCCTTCAATCTGATTTATCTTCAAAATCTTCTGAGAATGCATATGACCTCTTCCCCTTCCCCCGCACCTCTAATTCTATCACAGGTACATGTCCGTGGGAGAATATCTTGGTTCTCATAGTCTGCATTCGTTTGCAGAATTCTTACAGAGTCACATAAATTCTCCTGAAGCCAGCTCTTGTCTGACCAGCCGACGGAAGCCTTTGCAAGTACTGAAGCGTTTCAGATTAAGCTTCATTGTCACTGAGAAATTAGCAAGGAAGGGTGGCAGACAGCACCGTGGGAATACGTCCAAGGATTTGCCACCAGATTTGCACGAACTATACAAGACAGACCCTGAGGAGACTTATGGTGAGCGCAAGAATCGAATCCAATGGATTTGAAGATATTGGGCAGAGGAATGGTTCAAGTACCGATTCGTCACAGAAGAGTATACAGAGAAGAATGCCATCAAGCGACCCTGGGGAGATATACTGTACAAAAATCTTCCTCCCAGGTCCCAGACTGAAGCTATTGAGCAAGGCGTCTATCCGTGCATGGTTCGCGGACCGCAGCCAGAGAATGCTGACCCTTCTTCTCTGTTGTGGTGCCTTGAAGACAATCTGTTCAAGCGCAACTTTCAGTTTGCGAAAGACTCTGCTACGAAGAACAAGAAGGCATTCGAACTTGACATCAACCCAGGTCCATCTGCTCCTCGAGAAGATGGCACCGGTGAAACCAATGAAAACAGGATTGGCCCCTTCTATAACCTCGATGGCCTCATCACTCACATTGCCGTTCAAGGAGCTAATGTGGATCATTCTGGTGATGATGCTGACACTGATAATGCACCAACTTCTCCTCCTAAGACGCAGAAGCAAAAGAAAGCTAAGGCTTCAAAATCGAGTCCTACACCAAAAGCTTCTAGAGTGAAGCCATTGGCAACTGCCCCTCCTGCTCCTAGTAACGCATCTGAAGATCTCTCTCGCATCTCCAAGAAGAAAGAGAAGACTCAGAAGAAAAATCTTCGAAGTTCTGGTCAAGCCCTAACACCTGCTGCCGTTCTGAGGAACGAGACTGAAGCCATTGATCTGTCAATAGATGATGAGTGCGGTGATGATGCTCTTGAGCAGCTGATTAAGAGCAAGCAAGAGGCGGAGATCTTCAATGATCTGCCCATCTTTGATGTGAACATTTTGGACAACTTCATTGATGAGTGGTTTGACAACCCGCATCTTAGCTTTGATGATCTTCAGCTCCCGATTGGCATCAGCGTCGCCTTCCAAGGTGCAATTGCTCCTGAGCTGGCTCTGGCTCAGCGGATTGTTGAATTGAAGAACAATATTGACTATGAGAAAGAGCAGTTCAAGAAGCATGTGGCCAAGCTCAGCGTGGCTGATGTTCAAAACTTCAAGGTGATGCTGCATGACCTCAAGGAGGCATTTCGCAAGAAGCGCGAAGAAGCCAAAGGTTCAAGAGAGCACATGAAGAATCTAGCTGCCAAGTGTGTTCAAGCTTACAATGAAGCTGAGAAGCGCAAGGCACTTGGCGTCCTGGCATCGACCCCAAGATGGCTGCCAAGAAGAAGAAGCCTACTATGGCCCAAACTGAAGCACCAAGGCGGGAAGAACCTCACATTGTCTTCCCTGCCAGCATGACTAGCTCGAAGCCCAAGGTCCCCACAGTGGCTTCAGAACAGAAGAAAACTAGGGCAGCTGAAGCCGAAGCCAGAAAGCGCAAACTCAAGAACACCACTGATGATGCACCACCAACCAAGAAGAGAAAGACCAAAAGAGAGATCGGGCTGCTCCCAAAGAGCCCCTTGTTGTCGAGCCCATTGCTTTTGCTCGTCCTGCATTTGAAAATCAAGAGCGTCAGTTGATTGTTCATGAGCCTGCTTCCACAGAGGCTCCTGAAACTGAAGAAGTACCAGCCGTTGACCCCACCACGGCTGAAGACATTGGTCCCCAATACAATGTAGTAGATGATGAAGTCCTTCCTCAGATCGAGCGCCCAACGGTATCATCGCCTGTTCTCACGAACAGCAAACTCATCAGTATTGGTCGTCCTTTGACGCCAATCTCTTATGATGCCTCATGGGCTTATGGCCCCCAACCACCAATGCCAAGTCAAGACTCACCAAGTACACCCGTCCTCCACCAGCGCAAGTCACCAACCCAATGGTGAATGATGACAATTTCATGGAGACTACACCATCACCAAAAGCGTCGCCCGTGTTCAAACGGCTTCGCAAAGGCCTGAAGCCATCAGTCTCCATGACAACCATCACAGAAGAAGCTTCAAACTAATCAAGCTCAATGGCACGTCAAGTGTTCCTAAAGAAAATCCCTCTGTGACGGTTCCCACGTCCGAAGCCAATGTTGCTGAAGACAATCCGGCTGCATCACCTGATGAAAGACAAGAAGAAGAGCGTGTTGCTACTCCCCCCACCTACCAAGAAGTTGTTCTCGAGGAGAACGTGTCTGTGCCCGACCCTCCAGCTACTCAAGTGGAGGTTGAAAATCCTAAGGCGGCCACCAACAACACTACTGAAGCCAATGACGTTGTCATGCCTGAAGATAATGTGGCGCCTGCAATGAACATTGTGCATGAAGCCAATGATGCACCTGCAACAAATGTGCAGCCTGACGCCCTTGCTAATGCCACTGCTCCTGTTCCACCACCAAGGCCACACACTATTGAGCAAGCATTCTATCAAGGCGAGCTGGTCATTGTCAGATGGCCAATTCTAGTTCCTACGCCTGCTCCCGACCTCAGTTTGACTATCATGTGGAGCACAGGCCTCAGGTTCAGAAGCCAAAACCAAGGCTGCCAAGGTTTCTAGGTACTGCATCTACACTAGGATCGTTCAATGTCAATGGCTTCATTGCACACAACACCTTCTTCGATAAAGCCAAGAACCCATATTCCAAGCCAAGAATATCATCTGATTGGTTCTGGAGTTATCAGCAGCGCAGCTACTACTCTTGTGTTCTATACAATCAAGGGCGCATATTTCCTCATATGCGTCTGGATTCCGAAGCCATTGCTGGCCTGCCCTGCTTAGAAGAAGCCCTTGACTATTTTCGGGATGCAGGCCTTCTCCAGTTTGTGAGAGTTAAGGAGAAGGAATGAAGAGCTTCTGCTGCAATTCTATGCCACTCTCCACATTCGCGTCTACAATAGGGATCCGAAGACATGGGTCCTTGAGTGGATGACAGGCAATGTCCATCATGAAGCCAAAGCTCTTGACCTCATTGAGCTTACTGGCCTATCCACTCCAGGTGAACTCTATGAACCTGGTTGTCAGCTTCACCGCAATGCGTTGGAAAGTATCTTTCAGAAGCCAGAGCCTAACATGAGCCAAATACTGAGCATGATGAAGCCACTGCCACAGGATGCTGAATATCCCAAGGAATTCTTTGTTGAAGACCTAGAGTATCTGCCCCGCATCATCTATCACATTATCAAGCGACCTCTATGGCCCATCAAAGGACATTCTTCCTCAGCAAAGCTCGAAGGCACAATGAAGACATTGGTCTTCTACATTCTCAATGGCATCAGCTTCAATGCTCAGGATTTCTTCATTCGCCAATTTGCTGCATCTGGCTCAGACATATTTGATCTGAAATTCTATGCTCCTTGGATTATGCGACTGATCAACTTCACTCTGTTGTTGACTATCAGCCCTCTGCACACAATCATCTCATATTTCTACTAGAGGTTGATATGTCCGTTGAAGCCATCTACCCAGAGCTTGCCAAGGAAGCACTATATCTTCACAATGCAGATCGTCAGAGTTTCTCTCAGCATGTTGAAGGTGTTCAGGTTGCTTCTCATGTTTATCCTCTGGCCGGCAACACCCGCCGTGCACGCACTGAAACCACAGAAAGCACTATTGCTCCAAGGACTCGGAAGCGATCTCGTGTGCTCAATGAATGAGAGCTTCTCGTGGCCTTGCATCAGAAACACGACAAGCATCACTACTGGCTCAAATGTCAAATGCAAAGCCTCTTGGTGGATGTCAATCGCATTCGCAACCTTGCCACCAAGAATGCCTTTGTCACTCATGAAACCTGTCGGAGGTCTTGGAAGAGTCTGACATTGCTCAGTGCTGAAGCTGATCTTCAAGACGATGGCTTCACCGAGAGATTCAAGTTCGACTCCACTCCTCCCAGGAATGTTGTCTTGCGTCGAACCCCATCTCTTGAAGATTCAGAGTACTCCTCCTCCGCAGTGACTGTAAATGCCAGAATCCTTGATAACGCCGATGATGCTACTTCACCACCTCCAACCTCAAAGCATATCGACACTGCACCAAGTTCGTCTGCACCACCAACCATAACGACGACCCTGCTGCTTCACCTACTCCTCATGGGAACGAGTAGAAACTATGTCTTCAAACCTTTTTGGTCCTTACTGACAAAAGGAGGAGAAGCATATGTTGATAGTCTTCAAGCGGGTCCATATGGGTGGTTGCTATACTTTTGCCTAGTGTTTACAACTCTCGCTTTTGATACATTTGGTTCTTTGAGTTGTAACACTTAAACTTGATGGTCGTCTGCTACTTTTTCTGCTATTCTGTGATGCGACGATAAATTCCGCATGTGCGATGACAAATCCCGCATGAAGTCATTTCGCAGACGTCCATTTTTCATTATGCATGTCATTATTCCTGTATATCTGTTCATGCATGATGTATTGTATTCATATGGTGAAGAGGATCTCCACAAGTACAACCTGCCATGTGCATTTGCATTCCAACGCAAAATATTTATATGCACATCTTCAGGGGGAGCCTTTTTGCCACCAATGAATACAATATCTTAATCCTTTACAATTTCACATACTTTTATCCCCGTTGAAAACTTCAACCAGTTTGTCATCAATCACCAAAAAGGGGGAGATTGTAAGTGCATCTAGTGCCACCCCTAGTTGGTTTTGGAGTATTGACGACAAACCTGGTTGAGG
Organism: Triticum dicoccoides; assembly: GCF_002162155.2. NCBI lineage: Eukaryota > Viridiplantae > Streptophyta > Magnoliopsida > Poales > Poaceae > Triticum > Triticum dicoccoides. The sequence continues at coordinate 745,123,472 of NC_041383.1, read as the reverse complement.
GACTAATGTGTTTGTGAGAATTGCAGGATAACACAGGTAGTAGTCCCTCATTGATTCGGTTTACCTACCGGAGATGACCCCTAAAATGTGTGAAGACATTGAAGACAATGGTGGTCTGTGAAGCTAGTCACGTTGAACACTATGACATGAGAAGACATTGAGTGAAGACTATGGAGCACGAAGACTTAGTTGTTTTGTTGTTTCCTTTTCTTCTTTGTTGAGTCATAGGAACCACCGCACTGTTAAGTGGGGTCCAACTGAACAAAGTCAGAGTGACTAAAGTGATGCTCAACCAAATCCTATGTCTTCGAGCAAAGAAAATGAGAGCAAATCTTATCCAGAGTCGGATAAGTCAGCTTTACTTGTAGCCCAAGTCAAGCTGCTGCGTGTGTTTGAAATCTGACCATTGTGACATGTGTCAGTTCCTTAGTGACCAAGGGTCATTTCGAACAAATCAGGTCGGGTTGCCGAGTGGCTATAAATAGCCCACCCCCTACACCATAAATTGGTGGCTGCTTAAAGTTAGTACACGACTTTTGTTGTTGAGAGCAACCCACCGCAGCTTTCCAGAGAGATTCCTTGCAAGGACAAAGCCCAAACCACCCAGAGCCCAAAGAGTGTTTGGCATCACTAAAGTCTTTCTGTCCGCGTGATCTGAAGACTTGTTACACTTGAGGACTGTGAATCCTCCAGCCGGTTAGGCATCGCGTTCTGAGCATCCAAGAGTCATTGTGGATTGCCGGTGAACAAAGTCTGTGAAGGTTTGAAAGTCTACCTTGAAGGCTTACTAGAGTGATTGGACGGGGACTAGGTGTCCTTAGCTCAAGGGGAATAAGGTGAAGACGCAGTCTTCTGAGTTGAATCTCAGCCTCCCTAACTAGACGTACAGTTGTCACAGCAACTTGAACTGGTCGAACAAGTCCCTGTCCTCTTGAAGCTACTGGTTCTATCTCTCACTTCTCTCTACTTACAGTTTGTCTTCGTGAAGTCATTGCCTGCTTGCATTATCTGTTTGACTTCATTGTGTGACTATTGGTTCTGATCAGCTTCATACTATCTTCCATCTTGATCCTACTACCTAGCTGCTAATAGTCTTCATGCTTTCACTTCATTGAATACTTGACTATGGCTTGTTTAGTGTAGTGTACCTTCTGCTGCATACGAATAGTGTCATTTCTATTGTTTGTCTTCGAAACTCCCATGTTTTGAAGACTTTCATAAAAATCGCCTATTGACCCCCCCTCTAGTCGATAACTAGCCTTTTCACTTATAGATGCTGATGGTGGCGACACCTACGGGTGTCGTTCCCTTCTTGGAGGCGCCACCATGATCTTGTCTCTGTGACCCTTTTCGAGTAGGAGGGAGGACTCTGGATCCGGTTCACCAGATCAGACAGCGGCGGCATCTTGTCGTCGTTTCCCTTCATGAAGGCTCCGTCTTTGTTGCTCGAAGTGCGCTCGGTGTTGGATGGAGTTGTTTGGAAGCTATGTCGAGTTAGGGTTGCTAGTCAAGGCGTGGGCCTCCCGGTGCAATGTACGTCATCGATGGCACTTCATCCATGGCTTCTCCCTCCGGTCCAGCTAGGTCCTATACAACCCACTTGCCGATCCTCTAGGCGCTTGAGGTGGGAGGTACGTTAATTCAGACTGTCCTAGAGTCGTGGTCATGAGATGGAGGTTTCTAGCGTTGGCCGTGATGCGGTCTAGATGCCCTGTATCTCTTCTCTTTGCCTTCTCAGACAAAGTTTGAGCTAGGAGAGTTGTGTGATGTACGTGTTGTATTCGTTTATCCTCTTCCCACACCTAGCGTGGTGCCCCTGCCTTCTCTCGTGTTTGTTACTGTTGTTTCTCTCCCTTCTATCAACGAAATGATATGCAAGCTTTGTGTATGCAAAAAGAGAGGATCGAATGCCCTGTCTAGAGTGAGTGAATAGCATAAAAGTGGGATGAAGATTTAATTATTCCTAGCACAAATCAGTGGATGAAGATTTGATAAGGAATATGTTCTAGCCGATTGATGTGCATAGAATTTTAGCTATTCCTTTGGCGTCTTAATTATCATACGGAAGATTTTGTTGCATGGTTGTTAATTCTTTCTGATTGCTTCTTTGTTAAAGATGCATACCATGTTGAGTGGGACGCATAGTATCGAAGTAAATTCCATCAAGGGATGCAAGCACAAGGTACTAGACTAGATGTCATCATATTTGGCTAGAGATAATGGTTACATCGTCTATAAGGAGAGATACAATTTTTTCCATGGGCTCCTCAATCCAATCCCTAGTCATGGAACATCTTGCTAATATAGCAAGCTCATGGTCTACTTTGTTCGCTTCTCTATTACAATGTTGAAAACTAGTAAGAGGAAATTCACAAGCCATAAAAAAGCAATCCTAAAAAATTGCAACTGCCGCTCCTGTACAATGACCTCCGTTCTTCATTGTATTAATTACTTCCATGTTGTCAGAATAAATAATGAGGCGATTGCAACCCGCATTTTGTGCCAGTAATAGGCCAAACCTAAGTGCTAGCGCTTTCACTGTCAGAGCATCCACACAACATTCAATCTTGCAGTTTCCACCTACAATGAAATTTCCTTTGTCATCCCTGATAACAGCACCCATTGTGCCCTTTAGTTGGTCATGATCAAAAGAAGCGTCGACATTCAATTTAAGAAAATCCATGGGAGGTCTACTCCATCCTCCATTCTTTCTATTTGCCTTCGGTGAGTAGGCACTTACATAATTTGATGCTATAGCCCGAATCCCAATTGTGGTTTGTGATGCCTCTTGCGGCTTACCATCATGAACTAGCTTCCGTCTATTCCATCATAAGTACCAAGTAGTTATTGCTATCAGCTCCCGTGTATTCTGGGAGCTCAGTAAAGGTAGTTCATGGTCAGGCAGAAGAAGTAATACTTCAGGACTGCCTCTCCTGCGCGGTCCACACCGCAAGCTTTTTTAACCACTCCATACAGTCCCAAATTTTTCCACACTTCTTTTGCCTTTTGGCATAGAAACAACACGTGTTTAGTATCCTCTGACCCATTCGTACATGTTGGGCAAATGGGCGAAATTTTTATGTGTCTATTCGCCAGCGTCACACAACAGGGTTGGCCTTTGCCGGACAAGCTAACTTCCATATCTTGCCCCAAACAGGGTTAGCCTTCCTTCTACCCATGCCATTTGTATACTCCCTCAATTCCCTTATACAAGGCCACTATGAAGAATACAGTTTCCATCTATACAAGGCCACTAACAATAATCAACGAAAAAAAATTAATGATGTTTCCTCGTATTACCAACTTGTTTTATATTTGCATGCATGTAGTCATAATGACACTATGCTACTTCCTTCTCATTCCTTCCTTGCATGCATATGGGCGTCCTAATGATCCCGGTTAACGAAAAAAACTTGGCTTGCAAAGCAGTCATTGAATTTTATCTTGGTACCTGCGATTTGAGTTTGTGGCCTTGTATAAGGGAATGGAGGGAATATTTCAATTTCCTTGCATGTTGTTTACACCATTCTTCTAAATAAGCTGATCGTACAGTGAATAAACCGTTTTTAGTGTAGCTCCAAGCAACGAGATCTGGCATATTGTGCATCATCGGTAGAGGAATCGCCAGGACTCTTTGAGCATCAACTGGCCACAATGTTTGGCTCACCAAATCCTCATCCCAAAAATTTGTCACTGGATCAATAAGGGCTGAAACTTCCGTCAGGATATTCCCTCTTCTAGGTGTAATGATTCTCCTATTTGCACTTCAGGATCCATGCATCTCTCCATATATCAATATTTTATCCATTATCAACCCTTCATATATAACCATTCTTGAGAGAGTCCACTCCAGCCATAATACTTTGCCAAGTAAAAGAGGAACCATGTTTTAAACTTGCGTTCATCAAATCACCCTCCGGGGAATATTTAGCTCTTAAGATTGTGGCACATAACGATTCAGGATTATCTAGGAGACGCCAGCCTTGTTTAGCTAACAATGCTAGATTAAAACAATGTATATCCCTGAATCGCATTCCTCCTTGATCTTTTGGAACACACATCTTCCACCATGTCATCCAGTGCATCCTTTTCTGATTATCTCTACTGTTAACTAATTTAGTATGCTGCACTAGGGGCCAATAGCTCCTGTGCGACATTTTTGATGTGAATTGGCTTGAGTGCGACGTTGTTCGAGCGAATGGCTGTGGTGCGACACATTTGAGCAGGTAAATAGCCCAGGGCCACATGGGGTGTTAAATGTGGTTAAATTGGTCGTCAACCAAGCCCGTTTATGTTAGGACATGTGGGTCCAACTTAGTTGCTCCTCAAAACAGCTGACCGTGCCCTGTCACCCGACCGTGCCGG
>NC_041383.1:745084643-745118782 GCF_002162155.2 Triticum dicoccoides | reverse complement strand
GGATCTTCCGTTCTCAACGGCGGCGGCGGAGCCCTCGTTCTCAACGGCGGCGGAGCCTTCGTCCTCAAAAAATGGTGAGTGAGAACCCTAGTCCCCCTCCCGTTCCTCTCTCGGCCCCGTAGATCTCAGCTCGTTTCCTCTGTTTTTGCTTGTTGATTCGATAGGTTGTGAGGGGAGCCCGTGGGCATACTGAGATGGAGCCGCCAGATTCAACTTCGAATAGGTAATGCTCCTCTCTCTGATCCAATTTTGCATGCAATTAGGGCCTAGTCTGCTCTTTCTCACGGGCTCACACTGTCTGCCACTGACAGAGGGGATGCTGCCGCTCGGACCTTCGAATTGACAGTCAATTTCTTTCCATCAAAGGCAAAATTAGTTGATGGTAGCATTCAGAACATTGAGAGAGACACAATTGTTAAATGGGAGGTTGAGTTTACAGAGATTGATCCACAAGTTCTATAGAACATGGGAGAGAAGGCAGTGAAGAAATGGGTGGAAAAAATTGGGGAGAATGTTGTTTGGGGTCCAGAGCAAGAAGTATCACTGTTGCGGTTTGATGATTGGAAAGGAGAGTATGTGAGAATGGAAGATGGTGAACAAATTGTTGATGAAATCGATCGGCAAAACGGCTGGACAAGCAAACGAGCTAATCTTTTTGCTGAGCTGGTTGATCTGAATATTTTTTCGAAGGTTGGATATGTTGCTGGAAATATGCCCTAGAGGCAATAATAAAATGGTTATTATTATATTTCCTTGTTCATGATAATTGTCTATTGTTCATGCTATAATTGCATTAACTGGAAACCGTAATGCATGTGTGAATACATAGACCACAACATGTCCCTAGTGAGCCTCTAGTTGACTAGCTCGTTGATCAAAAGATGATTATGGTTTCCTGACTATGGACATTGGATGTCATTGATAACGGGATCACATCATTAGGAGAATGATGTGATGGACAAGACCCAATCCTAAGCATAGCACAAGATCATGTAGTTCGTTTGCTAAGAGCTTTTCTAATGTCAAGTATCATTTCCTTAGACCATGAGATTGTGCAACTCCCGGATACAGTAGGAATGCTTTGGGTGTACCAAATGTCACAACGTAACTGGGTGGCTATAAAGGTGCACTACGGGTATCTCTGAAAGTGTCTGTTGGGTTGGCACGAATCGAGACTGGGATTTGTCACTCCGGTTGACGGAGAGGTATATCTGGGCCCACTCGGTAGGACATCATCATAATGTGCACAATGTGACCAAGGGGTTGATCACAGGATGATGTGTTACGGAACGAGTAAAGAGACTTGCCGGTAACGAGATTGAACAAGGTATCGGCATACCGACGATCAAATCTCGGGCAAGTACAATACCGCTAGACAAAGGGAATTGTATACGGGATTGCTTGAATCCTTGACATCGTGGTTCATCCAATGAGATCATCATGGAACATGTGGGAGCCAACATGGGTATCCAGATCCCGCTGTTGGTTATTGGCCAGAGAGCTGTCTCGGTCATGTCTGCATGATTCCCGAACTCGTAGGGTCTACACACTTAAGGTTCGGTGACGCTAGAGTTGTTATGGGAATTGGTGTGCAGTTACCAAATGTTGTTCGGAGTCCCGGATGAGATCTCGGACGTCACGAGGAGTTCCGGAATGGTCCGGAGGTAAAGATTTATATATGGGAAGTCCTATTTTGGCCACCGGAAAATGTTCGGGATTTTTCGGTATTGTACCGGGAAGGTTCTAGAAGGTTCCGGAGTGAGGCCCACCAGCATGGGGGGACCCACATGAACGTGGGTAGTGGGGGCAAGGCCCCACACCCTTGGTCAAGGCGCACCAAGATCCCCCCTTAGAAGGAATAAGATCATATCCCGAAGGGATAAGATCAAGATCCCTAAAAAGGGGGGATACCAATCGGTGGGGAAGGAAACGATGGGATTTCTTTCCTCCCACCTTTGCCAACGCCCCAATGAACTTGGAGGGCAAGAAACCAGCCCCCTCCACCACTATATATAGCGGGGAGGCGCATGGGAGCTTCACCCTTGCCCCTGGCGCAGCCCTCTCCCTCTCCAACTCCACCTCCTCCTCGGTAGTGCTTGGCGAAGCCTTGCCGGAGAACTGCAAACTCCACCACCACGCCGTCGTGCTGCCGGAGCTCTCCCTCAACTTCTCCTCTGCCCTTGCTGTATCAAGAAGGAGGAGACATCCCCGGGCTGTACGTGTGTTGAACGCGGAGGCGCCGTCCGTTCGGCACTAGGATCTCCGGTGATTTGGATCACGATGAGTATGACTCCTTCAACCCCGTTCTCTTGAACGCTTCCGCTTAGCGATCTACAAGGGTATGTAGATGCACTCCCCTCTCTATTGTTGCTAGTTTCTCCATAGATAGATCTTGGTGACTCGTAGGAAAATTTTGAATTTCTGCTACGTTCCCCAACAGTGGCATCATGAGCTAGGTCTATTGCGTAGATTCTATGCACGAGTAGAACACAAAGTAGTTGTGGGCGTATATTTTGTTCAATATGCTTACCATTACTAGTCCAATCTTGATTCGGCGGCATTGTGGGATAAAGCGGCCCGGACCGACCTTACACGTACTCTTACGTGAGACAGGTTCCACCGACTGACATGCACTTGTTGCATAAGGTGGCTAGCGGGTGCCAGTCTCTCCCACTTTCGTCAGATCGGATTCGATGAAAAGGGTACTTATGAAGGGTAAATAGCAATTGGCATATCACGTTGTGGTTTTTGCGTAGGTAAGAAACGTTCTTGCTAGAAACCCATAGCAGCCACATAAAACATGCAAACAACAATTAGAGGATGTCTAACTTGTTTTTGCAGGGTATGCTATGTGATGTGATATGGCCAAGAAGAATGTGATGAATGATATGTGATGTATGAGATTGATCATGTTCTTGTAATAGGAATCACGACTTGCATGTCGATGAGTATGACAACCGGCAGGAGCCATAGGAGTTGTCTTTATTTATTGTATGACCTGCGTGTCATTAAACAATGCCATGTAATTACTTTACTTTATTGCTAACCAGTAGCCATAGTAGTAGAAGTAATAAGTTGGCGAGAAAACTTCATGGAGACACGATGATGGAGATCATGATGATGGAGATCATGGTGTCATGCCAGTGACGATGATGATCATGGAGCCCCGAAGATGGAGATCAAAAGGAGCAAAATGATATTGGCCATATCATGTCACTATTTGATTGCATGTGATGTTTATCATGTTTATGCATCTTATTTGCTTAGAACGACGGTAGTAAATAAGATGATCCCTCATTAAAATTTCAAGAAAGTGTTCCCCCTAACTATGCACCGTTGCGAAAGTTCGTCGTTTCGAAGCACCACGTGATGATCGGGTGTGATAGATTCTAACGTTCACATACAACGGGTGTAAGACAAATTTACACACGCGAAACACTTAGGTTAACTTGACGAGCCTAGCATGTACAGACATGGCCTCGGAACACAAGAGACCGAAAGGTCGAGCATGAGTCATATAGTAGATACGATCAACATGAAGATGTTCACCGATGATGACTAGTCCGTCTCACGTGATGATCGGACACAGCCTAGTTGACTCGGATCATGTAATCACTTAGATGACTAGAGGGATTTCTATCTGAGTGGGAGTTCATTAGATGAACTTAATTATCCTGAACATAGTCAAAAGCCCTTTGCAAATTATGTCATAGCTTGCGCTTTAGTTCTACTGTTTTAGATATGTTCCTAGAGAAAATATAGTTGAAAGTCGACAGTAGCAATTATGCGGACAGTAGAAGGCTTATGTCCTTAATGCACCGCTCGGTGTGCTGGACCTCGAACGTCGTCTGTGGATGTTGCGAACATCTGACATACATGTTTTGATGACTACATGATAGTTCGTTAATGTTAAATGGTTTAGAATATAGGCACCGAAGACATTTTTGAAATGTCACAGAACATATGAGATGTTCCAAGAGCTGAAATTGGGATTTCAGGCTCGTGCCCACGTCAAGAGGTATGAGACCTCCGACGAGTTTTTAGCCTACAAACGAAGGGAGAAGATCTCAATCGTTGAGCTTGTACTCAGATTGTCTGGGTACAATAATCACTTGAATCAAGTGGGAGTTAATCTTCCAGATGAGATAGTGATGTTTCTGCAAAGACATTGCCACCAAGCTACTAGAGCTTCGTGATGAACTATAACATAACAAGGATAGATATGATGATCCTTGAGCTATTCGCAATGTTCGACACCGCGAATGTAGAAACCAAGAAGGAGCATCAATTGTTGATGGTTAGTGAAACCACTAGTTTCAAGAAGGGCAAGGGCAAGAAGGGGTACTTCATGAAACGGCAAATCAGTTGCTGCTCCAGTGAAGAAACCCAGGGTTGAACCCAAACCCGAGACTAAGTGCTTCTGTAATGAGGGAACGGACACTTGAGCAGAACCACCCTAGATACTTGGTAGATAAGAAGGCAGGCAAGGTCGACAAAAGTATATTGGGTATACATTATGTTAATGTGTACTTTACTAGTACTCCTAGTAGCACCAGGGTATTAGATACCGGTTCGGTTGCTAAGTGTTAGTAACTCGAAATAAAAAGCTACGGAATAAATGGAGACTAGCTAAAGGTGAGCTGACGATATGTGTTTGAAGTGTTTCCAAGGTTGATGTGATCAAGCATCGCACGCTCCCTCTACCATCGAGATTGGTGTTAAACCTGAATATTGTTACTTGGTGTTTGCGTTGAGCATAGACATGATTGGATTATGTCTATCGCAATACGGTTATTCATTTAAGGAGAATAATGGTTACTCTATTTATTTGAATAATACCTTCAATGGTCTTACACCTAAAAGAATGGTTTATGGAATCTCGATCGTAGTGATACACATTTTCATGTCAAAAGATATAAGATAGTAATGATAGTACCACTTACTTGTGGCACTGCCATGTAAGTCATATTGGTATAAAACGCATGAAGAAGCTCCATTTGATGGATCTTTGGACTCACTTGTTTTTGAAAAATTTGAGACATGCGAACCATGTCTATCGGTGTATACGCATGAAGAAACTCCATGCAGACGGATCGTTTGGACTCACTTGATTTTGAATCACTTGAGATATGCAAATCATACCACATGGGCAAGATGACTGAAAAGCCTCGTTTTCAGTAAGATGGAACAAGATACCAACTTGTTGGAAGTAACACATTTTGATGTGTGCAGTCCAATGAGTGCTGAGGCATGCAGTGAATATCGTTATGTTCTTACATCACAGATGATTTGAGTAGATGTTGAGTATATTTACTTGATGAAACACAAGTCTGAATTATTGAATGGTTCAAGTAATTTTAGAGTGAAGTTGAAAATCATCGTGACAAGAGGATAAAATGTCTATGATATGATCATACAGATGAGTATTTGAGTTACGAGCTTTGGCACGCAATTAAGACATTGTGGAAATTGTTTCACAATTAATACCGCCTGGAACACCATAGTGTGATGGTGTGTCCGAACATCATAGTTGCACCCTATTGGATATGGTGCGTACCATGATGTCTCTTATCGAATTACCACTATCGTTCATGGGTTAGGCATTAGAGACAACCACATTCACTTTAATAGGGCACCACATAATTCCGTTGAGATGACACCGTATGAACTATGGTTTAGAGAAACCTAAGCTGTCGTTTCTTGAAAGTTTGGGGCAGCGACGCTTATATGAAAAAGTTTCATCCTGATGAGCTCGAACCCAAAGCGGATAAAATGCATCTTCATAGGACACCGAAAAACAGTTGGGTATACCTCCTATTTCAGATCCGGAAGCAAAAGGATTGTTTCTAGAAACGGGTCCTTTCTCGAGGAAAAGTTTCTCTTGAAAGAATTGAGTGGGAGGATGGTGGAGACTTGATGAGGTTGTTGAACCATCACTTCAACTAGTGTGTAGCAGGGCACATGAAGTTGTTCCTGTGGCACCTACACCAATTGAAGTGGAAGCTGATGATAGTGATCATAATGCTTCGGATCAAGTCACTACTAAACCTCATAGGACGACAAGGACATGTACTACTTCAGAGTAGTACAGTGATCCTGTCTTGAAGGTCATGTTGCTAGAAAACAATGAACCTACGAGCTATGGAGAAGCGATGGTGGGCCCGGATTCCGACAAATGGCTTGAGGCCATAAAATCCGAGAGAGGATCCATGTATGAAAACAAAGTGTAGATTTTGGAAGAACTACTTGATGGTCATAAGGCTATTGGGTACATATGGATTTTAAAGAAAGACAGACAATGATGGTAAGTATCACCATTAAGAAAGCTCGACTTGTCGTTAAGGTGTTTTTCGACAAGTTCAAGGAGTTGACTACGATGAGGCTTTCTCACTCGTAGCGATGCTAAGAGTCTGTTGGAATAGGATTAGCAGTTACTGCATCATTTATGAAATCTTGCAAATAGGATGTCAAAACATTGTTTCCTCGACAATTTTTCTTGAGGAAAGGTTGTATGTGTTACAACCAGAAGGTTCTGACAATCCTGAAAGACGCTAACAGGTATGCAAACCTCCAGCAATCCTTCTAAGGACTGGAGTAAGCATCTCGGAGTTGGAATGTACGCTTTGATGAGATGATCAAAGATTTTGGGTTTATACAAAGTTTATGAGAAACTTGTATTTCCAAAGAAGTGAGTGGGAGCACTATAGAATTTCTGATGAGTATATGTTGTTGACATATTGTTGATCGGAAATGATGTAGAATTTCTGGAAAGCATATAGGGTTGTTTGAAAGGTGTTTTTCAATAGAAAACCTGGATTAAGCTGCTTGAACATTGAGCATCAAGATCTATGAGGATAGATCAAAAACCGCTAAATGGTACTTTCAAATGAGCACATACCTTGACATGATCTTGAAGGTGTTCAAGATGGGTCAGTCAAAGAAGGAGTTCTTGCCTGAGTTGTAAGGTATGAAGTTAAGAGTTAAAGCTCGACCAAGGCAGAAGAGAGAGAAAGGACGAAGGTCGTCCCCTATGACTTTAGACGTAGGCTCTAAAGTATGCTATGCTGTGTACCGCACCTGAAGTGTGCCTTGCCATGAGTCAGTCAAGGGGTACAAGTGGATCCAGGAATGGATCACATGACAGTGATCAAACTTATCCTTAGTAACTAGTTGACTAAGGAATTTTCTCGATTATGGAGGTGGTAAAAGAGTTCGTCGTAAATGGTTACGTCGATGCAAACTTTGACACTAATCTGGATGACTCTGAGTAGTAAACCAGATTCGTATAGTAGAGCAGTTGTTTGGAATAGCTCCAAGTAGCGCGTGGAAGCTGCATCTACAAGATGACATAGAGATTTGTAAAGCACACACGGATCTGAAAGGTTCAGACCTGTTGACTAATAAACCTCTCTCACAAGCGAGATATGATCAAACACCATGGGTGTTGGATTCATTACAATCACATAATGATGTGAACTAGATTATTGACTCTAGTGCAAGTGGGAGACTGTTGGAAATATGCCCTAGAGGCAATAATAAAATGGTTATTATTATATTTCCTTGTTCATGATAATTGTCTATTGTTCATGCTATAATTGTATTAACTGGAAACCGTAATACATGCGTGAATACATAGACCACAACATGTCCCTAGTGAGCCTCTAGTTGACTAGCTCGTTGATCAATAGATGATTATGGTTTCCTGACTATGGACATTGGATGTCATTGATAACGGGATCACATCATTAGGAGAATGATGTGATGGACAAGACCCAATCCTAAGCATAGCACAAGATCGTGTAGTTCGTTTGCTAAGAGCTTTTCTAATGTCAAGTATCATTTCCTTAGACCATGAGATTGTGCAACTCCTGGATATAGTAGGAATGCTTTGGGTGTACCAAACGTCACAACGTAACTGGGTGGCTATAAAGGTGCACTACGGGTATCTCCGAAAGTGTCTGTTGGGTTGGCACAAATCAAGACTGGGATTTGTCACTCCGGTTGACGGAGAGGTATCTCTGGGCCCACTCTGTAGGACATCATCATAATGTGCACAATGTGACCAAGGGGTTGATCACGGGATGATGTGTTACGGAACAAGTAAAGAGACTTGCCGGTAACGAGATTGAACAAGGTATCGGCATACCGACGATCGAATCTCGGGCAAGTACAATACCGCTAGACAAAGGGAATTGTATACGGGATTGCTTGAATCCTTGACATCGTAGTTCATCCGATGAGATCATCGTGGAACATGTGGGAGCCAACATGGGTATCTAGATCCCGCTGTTGGTTATTGGCCAGAGAGCTATCTCGGTCATGTCTGCATGATTCCCGAACCTGTAGGGTCTACACACTTAAGGTTCGGTGACGCTAGAGTTGTTATGGGAATTGGTGTGCAGTTACCGAATGTTGTTCGGAGTCCCGGATGAGATCCCGGACGTCACGAGGAGTTCCGGAATGGTCCGGAGGTAAAGATTTATATATGGGAAGTCCTATTTTGGCCACCGGAAAATGTTCGGGATTTTTCGGTATTGTACCGGGAAGGTTCTAGAAGGTTCCGGAGTGAGGCCCACAAGCATGGGGGGACCCACATGAACGTGGGTAGTGGGGGCAAGGCCCCACACCCTTGGTCAAGGTGCACCAAGATCCCCCCTTAGAAGGAATAAGATCATATACCGAAGGGATAAGATCAAGATCCCTAAAAAGGGGGGATAACAATGGTGGGGAAGGAAACGATGGGATTTCTTTCCTCCCACCTTTGCCAACGCCCCAATGGACTTGGAGGGCAAGAAACCAGCCCCCTCCACCCCTATATATAGTGGGGAGGTGCATGGGAGCTTCACCCTTGCCCCTGGCGCAGCCCTCCCCCTCTCCAATTCCACCTCCTCCTCGGTAGTGCTTGGCGAAGCCCTGCCGGAGAACTGCAAACTCCACCACCACGCCGTCATGCTGCCGGAGCTCTCCCTCAACTTCTCCTCTCCCCTTGATGGATCAATAAGGAGGAGACATCCCCGGGCTGTACGTGTGTTGAACGCGGAGGCGCCGTCCGTTCGGCACTAGGATCTCCGGTGATTTGGATCACGATGAGTATGACTCCTTCAACCCCGTTCTCTTGAATGCTTCCGCTTAGCGATCTACAAGGGTATGTAGATGCACTCCCCTCTCTCTTGTTGCTAGTTTCTCCATAGATAGATCTTGGTGACTCGTAGGAAAATTTTGAATTTTTGCTACGTTCCCCAACATATGTGCCATCACAATTGGCTGCGCAGATGGTAGATGATGATTGGGCTACACAGAGGCCATTGATTCCCATGTGTACTGAACTTACAGTAATAGCCAAAGAGGGACAGGTGACTGGAACTGAAACTGAAACTGCAACAACTGTTGATTGGAATGTAGTTGAATTAGATGAGCCTACTGATTTGGTCATTGCACCAATGCCTGACATTGAGATGGCCAAACTTTTTGGCATTCCAGTCGATGACAGAGATAAGCAGGAGAGGGGAGAATCTAGTTTGCCTGCTAATGTTGATGAAGATGTAGATGGACAATTGATGGAACAAGCTGCAGATGAAGTAGATGATGCACATGATGATGAGCTGGTGCATGTGTATGACAAAGAAAACCCTGTCATTGAAGTAGGCAAGTTGTTCCCAAGCATGAAGGAGTTTAGGATGTGTTTCAAGACTTATGCAGTGAAACATGAGTTTGATGCCAAGACTGTTTGGACTGATAGAAAGAAGTTTTATGCGAGGTGCAGAGGATTTAATGGTAGTGTCAAGCCTTGCAAGTGGTACATATCTGCTAGAATGCAACCTGATGGAAGTACTGTCAGGGTTAACCAAATCCCCAATCAACATACTTGTATTACAAGTTCACAAAGAGTATCAACCATGACATCACAACTTTGGGGTTGCAGAAAAGATCACCCCAATCTTAGCCAAAACACCAAACACTACTGCCAAGAAACTCAAAGTAGACATGGAAAAGATGTACCCCATTAAACTGAAATATACCACAGTGTGGAAGGCAAAACAAAGGACAATGAAAAATTTATATGCTGATTGGGCAAATACATTTAGGATGCTTTACAACTTCAAAGCAGAGGTGGAAAAGAGGTCACCTGGTAGTGTTGTAGAGATAGATACAGAGGTATCAGCCAAAGGTGAAGTCAAGTTCTCCAAGTTTTTATGGCTTTGAAGCCTTGCATAGATGGCTTCAAAGCAGGGTGTCGTGCATATTTGAGCATAGACTCATCATTTTTGACAGGCAAGTGGAATGGTCAGTTGGTAGCATGCAATGCTCTAGATGGACACAACTGGATGTTTCCTATTGCTCTTGGCTTGTTTCAGTCAGAAACAGAGGCTTCATGGACATGGTTCATGATCCAGTTGAAAAGATGCCTAGGGCCAGTGTCACCTTTGGCTATACACACAGATGCATATAAGGGGCTTGAAAATTCAGTGAAAAATGTTTTCCCACATGCTGGGCAGAGGGAGTGCTTCGGTCATTTGTGGATGAATTTGATCAAAAAATTTAGAGGAGAAGAATTTGGGCGCATGTGGCCAGCAGCAAGATCTTACACTAGACAGACACACAAATATCATCTTGATAAGATAATGGCATCATGTGATGAGTTTGGTCCATGGCTGAACACCTACCATTCTTTGTTATGGTACAGGTCAGCATTCAACACTGCCATCAAGTGTGACCACATCAACAACAATTTGGCAGAGAGTTTCAACAACAAGGTGAAGGAGTTAAAAGATTTGCCTGTGCATGACATGATTGACCAAATCAGGATCATGCTCATGCGATTGTGGGAATTGAGAAGAAGGATAGGTGATTGTCTGCAAGGTGATAAGCTTCGAGCAGTGGTACAACAGGTGGTCAATAGGAGCAGAAGTCTTTCACATTTGTTTGTTGAAAAAACTTCACCTTGGGGTGCTGAAGTTAGAGATAACAAAACTGGAAGGAGACATGTTGTTAACACTGAATTGCATGATTGCACTTGCCTCGAGTGGCAACACACTGGTAACCCATGTGAGCATGCCATTCTTTTCTTAGCATCCCAACCGAAGATAAACATGCACCCATATCTGCATGAATATTATTCGGTAGCAAGATTCAAAGCTGCATATGCTACTCCAATTCCAGCACTTACAGACCAGTCTCAGTGGCCTGAAGTGGACATTGAATTTTACATGTGTCCTCCCTTGACGAAAAGAAAGGCTGGCAGGCCTAAACAGAGTAGATTCAAGGCATGGTTTGAGAAAGGTGGGAGTAGTAAGAAGGGAAAGAAAGATGAAAAGCCAAAAAGGGCCCAAAAAGGTAACAAAAATAGATGCAAGTTGTGCCAGGAACTTGGGCACAGAGTGGGATCTGTCAAATGCCGTTACACTCCTGATAAGCCAAAGTATGTTCTTGTTTATTTGTCTGTGTTTTGATTTGGTGCTTTTTTCCAATTACTATATCTATAACATTTTCTGCACAGGAGGAAGCGAGCAAGTCAGCCCCTTGTTGTTGAACAGTGTTGACCAACAAAAAAAGCAAGAGTCAATGGCGGTAGAAAGAAGAGAAGTGTGCCTGAGCCTGAGCAGACTGAAGAAAATCCTGCTGCAGTCAACATTCAGACTGAAGAAACTGATGTGGAGGTGCACACCGAAGAAACTAAACTTGAGCGTGTCGAGGTTCAGACTGAAGAAACTGAACATGAGCGTGTCGAGGTTTAGACTGAAGAAACCCATGTCGAGGTTCAGACTGAAGAAACTGAACCTGAGCGTGTCGAGGTTCAGACTGAAGAAACCCATGTTGAGGTACACACCAAAGAAACTGAACTGGTGTCAACATTGAGACTGAAGACACTGATCACGAGGGTATTGGCGAGGTGTTGAAAAGACCAGTGAAGAAAACCAAGATGATCAGTGAACTTGTGTGTGTAGTAGAACCAAAAATAAGAAGGGCTAAGGCGAAGAAGGGCACACGATGTGGTAGGAAGAAGTAGAACAGAGAACAGTTTGAAAATTTGGGGCATGTAATAATATTTGTAACTTGGTGCGTACTGGTAGTCACTATGTATCCCCATATTTCTATTCGAACTTGTTTGTCTAAACCAGCCAAATAAAATTCAAATTTAAATTTAAATTTGGGTTATTGATGTTTTAGTGCTATCTAAAGTACCTCAACTGAAATATGTTTGCTTGCTGATCATTCTGAGCCCTTTTGGTAAGTTGAACTCATAGTCATGAAAAGTGTGTTTCAAATGACCTCCAAAGGTAGGGTAAACGGCCTCATATTTAAGCAAGTTTTTTGGCACCTTGTCTAAACCAGCCAAATAATTTTTCTACACATCTATTCTACCTATATAGTGTAAATCTAAAGTCTCACTATTTATTGAATTAATTTTCTATTATTTTCTTTTCTTTTTGAAAAAACAAGGTTTAATAGAAAATTATATATAAAACAAGTTTAAAACATGAAAATGAGAAAAGTAAGTTCAGATCTTTCTTAGTCAATCCAAAATGAAGTTTTGGTGAGGTTTTCACACTTTTCATTTTCAAAACCCCACCTACTCTCGGGTGCCCACTACTCTCTCCCTTGAACTCCATACTACATTGTTTGAGGAATGACAATTTTGTGAAGGATTTTTCGTAAAAATGTATGTAAACCATATTTATATTTTTTTTTCTCGTTACTATACGACATAATAAGACTATGTGCGCAAGTTTTATATTTTTTTGATTTTTTTAATTAGTTATGCTCAACCCTAATCAGGCAAAACCTCTCAAAACCCCTCAAAACCCCTCTCAAAACCCCTCAAAACCCCTCTCAAAACCCCTCAAAACCCCGCACACTACCTGGTCGTCGATCGTTGTGCGTGGACGGTTGAGATCAGGCGCTAGGGTTAGCTACAGTGTGCAGCGATCCGCATGAGACGCGTTGATTGGTTGACGCGATGGGGTTTGGATCAGCCTCTCTCGTTGGAGCATCAGGACCGTTCATTTGAATCCAACGGCAAGAGTTGACGCGGTGCATGGCCCAAGCCTATGCAGTGCCCTTTCCATCGTTGCATGCGTGCCCGTGCCTACCCGCAGCATGCATGCCCACCCGCAGGACTGCGCCCTTGCGTTGCATGCATGCCTCGACGTAGCCCTGCTCCGCCACCCCTATCAATGCAGTAACCTGTCGCATGCCTACCATTAGAACCGATGCAGCGTCGCATCAAAGCATGCACCCGGCCACAATGCAGCAGCCCGATGAAGACAACCAAAAAGCCAACGCTGCATGGTGTGGTGTTCATGTTGTGCATGGCGTGCTCCTCTTTGAGGACGCAATACTGGCATGGGGTATCGATGTGGGTATCGATGCAGTTCAAATGGCGTGCTGCCTGTTACAAGATGGGCAAAAGAAGGCGTCCATTATTGTCACGTCTCCCATCGACCGAACCTTGCCCTCTAGCCAGGCCCTAGCAAGATGAGCAAATTAATGGGCAACGGCATGCATGCACGGGTGGCACACGCAGAGAACCCGAGGAAGGCGTGTCCCCTTGACCCACGACGGCACATACGCGTGCGTGAGCCCGTCCCCCTTGATCCGCGACCGGTGGCACAGAAGCGTCGCAGTCCGTTTCCCACGGCCATGCTCGTGTACACACTTTCATGGGGCGCCACCAAACGCCTCCCGCCCATTAATTCTAGGGTTTCGATGGGGTGAAACCACGTCGCACTTGGGCTATTTAAGCCGGGCAATATCGTCCTCTCCCTCCTCATCCATCATACCCCATCCTCTGCCTCCTCTGCCCTTCTTCTTCCTTCTTCTCCATCAAACCCGACCGAGCACTCGAGCCACCCCGCCACCATGCAGTACACCGCCCCCACCTACCGCTTCCCCCCAACCGTGCCGGAAAGGCTCTACCCGGCCGGAGTGTATGTAGAGAGAACCCTTAGGGTTTGGGCGATCTCGAGGTGGAGGGGCGCAAGGGAGTTAACGGAGTTCTTCCTTGTGGCCGGCTTCCGCCACCTCCCCCGCGGCTCTCCTCGGATGTACCATGTTGAGGAGGTCAACCACAACGGCATTGTGGTTGGGCTCCTCACCACGTTCACTAACCCTTTCGATGCTTTCCATCTCCTCGGGCGAGCGTATTGGGTTGGTTGTGAGTTCATAGCTTTCACCACCTACAATATCTTCACCAACTTCCAGAGCATCTTCCCCAACAACGGCGTTATGCACACGCTCCCGTACCCCATCAACAACAGGGAGGAGTGAAGGGCGGCGCCCGGAGGAGCGAGGTGACGTTGTTCCCCCGGAGGAGGAGGAGGAGGAGAAGAGCCCGAAGAAGAACCCGCGTTTGGTGCCCCCCGATCTATCTAGCTTATCATATTAGTTTTTTTTAAGTAGTAATCGTTATGCTACTATTATTAAGTTGTATTAGTATTTTAAGTTGTAAGGCTATCATGGAGTTGTAAGGCTATCGTGGAACTATGGGTTGCAATCGTTATGCTACTATATATATTGTGTGTTTCGTGCTATTATTTCAAGATTGCTATGGGTTGTTCTTGCTTATTATTTGTGTATTGCTATGGGTTGCTACGAGCCCGGGTTGCTACACCTCAATCTCACCACACACACACACACCATCTTCAAAATATTGGCCAAACCATGGACATGCAACTAGGAGCCCCATGCAAACCCACTATGGACATGCAACTAGGAATGCAAACTAATTTACTTCATGCAACTAATTTAGTTCATGGAACCGTAGACATGCATAAAAACAATTAACATTTGGTTTTATTGCATCAAAAAATGATCCATCACAAAATTTAGTGCAAGAAAAAGTCCAAAGTAAAAATAAGTAACATTTTATTTGCCGAAGTTAGAGGTGGGCTGGTGCCGCTACGCGGGTGGGCTGGTGCCCCTACGTGGGCGGGCTGGTCTCTATTTTGGGCATGGTTATTTTCTCAGGGCCCATTTTCTCACGGCCCAACATCTATTCGACAGCCCAGTTTTGTTTTTTTACTAGAAACTGAATTTGGGTGTGTATTCTGTTAACTGAAGAACAAGAACAGAGGAAACAGAGCATGAACACTGAATAGGGCCCCTGAGAATATCATTACAATAATTCAAGCAAGTTTTGCTTCACACGAATTCAAGTTCATCTAACAAATGATCCCTGGCTAACTCAAACTACTGGGCACCCTTGAAACTAGCTGACTAACTAACTGAAACTATAACAAATTCTAGCGATTGATGAACATCAAGTAAAATAAACCCATAGCAATGACACAACCATAAAATGCTCCCCCCATCATATTTGCTTGCTGCTTCAAATCGATCAGATGCTTTAGTTGCTTGCCGATTTTCTTCAATTCACACTTCAGTTCTGCACTGTGCATCATCGGATCGGCTCTGTCCGCCAAATTGGGGGCTTGTTCCACGGCAAGCTGCCCCCCAAAATTGAGCTCTTGGGTTGGGGTTGATCCCTCCAATTTCAACCTTTCAACATATTCATCGAGCCACTCAAAATGCCCACATTTCTTCAGAACCTGAAAACAGGGGGCCGGCGGCGCATGAATCCTAGATCCACCACCCAGATCCACCGCCCTAATTCGAGGGAAAAAGAAAGAAATCGGGAGAAATTAGACCATAGAATTGGTCAAGAACACAGATCTAACCTGCCCCGGTTGTGGCTTGCTCAAACATTTCACAAACTCGCACCCACGGTTGCCATTTTCTTCCCTCGCACAAGTCAAACGCTTGAGAGGCTCCATGCGCGGGCAATCGGGGCATCTTGTCAACGGCAGTGGACCGTACTGCGTCCATGATTGGCGGGTGGCTGAAGTCAAGCTAGACATCACTCGCCGGCGGCACGCTTCGTTGCCGGAGCAGAGGAAGAAGAAGGTGGGAAAGGAAAGGGGCAGGGCAAGCAATGGAGGGGGGCGGGCTGGCTCGGGTCGGGGCATGCTAATGAGCACGGGCATGCTTGTATGGATAAGTTGTGGGTCCCACCCGCATGCGAGTAACTGGTGGGTCCCGCGTGTCATAAGTCAAATCGCTAACCCCTCGTGTTTTTCATTTCACGGTTAAACAGAGCCATGTCGCATTGGAGCTATTTACACGCTCAAGTGTGTCGCATCACAGCCATTCACTCGAACAACGTCGCACTCAAGCCAATTCACATCAAAAACGTCGCACAGGAGCTATTGGCCCGCTGCACTAGACTGCTCATCAGTTTTGATAATATTGAAGTGATAGATGCCATGAAGAATGAAATGCATGCATCCAGTATGGCAGCCGCAGTCTTCAGCGACTGTTACTTTATGTCCAGAGATTTTGCTAAGGTTTCTCTTGTTCACGAGAACCATGAGGCAAACTCTGTTGCTCAAGAATTAGCTCATTTTGCGAAGTTTAATGATGCTAGTACTTGGCAGATATTCCACTCCCTCAATTGTACCTCTCTGTTAAACAATGATGTAACACTGATCTCCAATGGATAAAGAAGTATTAGTGATAGTAAAAAAGAAAACAGTAAACGACGAGCTTAGATCCGCGATGTTGATGTAGCTAGTGATGTCCACATGCTGGGTTTGCGCGCGTACGTCGGTCCAAACCCTGGCGAGGCTGCGTACGTACGTACTTGTAGTAATCGAGGCAGCATCTTCTGCGCCCTGGAAATGATTAAAGATGGACAGCTATTCATCCCAGCAAAGACAAATTTCAGCTTGAAAGGATCTCATGCCTAACTAGCTAACGGCATCAAATGTTCCACACCAAGTGTCTATTCATAATTGCGAACCAACATGTGGATGGATGGTTAGGTGAACAGTAGTATTCTTAGTCCACCAGGATTCAAGTCGTCGTGCTTGCATTTATCCTGAATTTAGAGCCTGTTCGGAAGCTCTCCAGCTTCCAAAACGAGCCAGCTTCTCGCGGGAGCTAGGCCTGCTGGCTTCTCGCGTTCGGCTGGGCGAGCTGGCTTCTCGCGGGAGAAAATGGTTCGAGGGTCGGTCACGAGAGAAAACGGTTCGAGCGTCCACTTCGGGAGGGCAATCGAGTGTAATTTCCTACAACTCCTACTTCTCGTTTTCTCGAAGCTGGGCTGGGGCTGCTCCCAAAAATTGCACTGCCTGCTGCTCGTTCTCCAGTAGCCAGATTCTCGGAGCGCTTCCGTTCGGCTGGCTTCTCGCGGCCTTCTCGGGAAGTTGGAAGCCAGCAGACATCCGAACGGGTCCTTAGTTCAGGATTTTCGGCAAAGCACGTTTTAAGGCGACTGCAGTGACTTCAAAAAATCTAAAAATGATATGCCGGCCTAGTCTCTTGAAGGTGTTTATAGACGGTTCCTTCTTCTGTTAGTGAGCATGCACAATGGTACCTGCATATGCACCGTAGTGCAGAGATCGGGCGTAACAAACTAACTATCTGATTCATGACCCTGGCTCCCTGCACAAAACAAAACAACTGCTACCCATATGCACGCAGTTTACTTCAAAATACCCATTGTACTAGTTGTCGGCTTATAATTTGAAAATACCCACATGCATGCAGTTTACTTAAAAATGCCGACATGCATGCAGTTTAAGACAGAACACAAAAGATGCTTGCTGAGCATTCGCACGTACCAACCCCAGCATGCATGATGCTGCCTAGCTAGCTACTTTGGGTTACTACGCAGCAAGTGTCTCTACTCTCTATAGTAACAATATACTGTATATACCAAGACGACGCATAAACCTTTTGAGCATTTGGCCACCGCTCTCCGACTTCAGCTGATCGACCCTCTAGATGGCGAGCCCGAGAGTAGCTGGGGCATCTTCCGCCGTCCCGGCACGCCGGTGGCAGGCGCGCAGTTGCCTCCCTGCTGCGTCGTCGCCGTTCCTGGCAAACTCGTTTCGCCCACACCACCACCGAAGAAACCAGCCTCTTGGCCTTGCCTCCGCCCACGCCGCCCAGCGTGATTTCACTGGAGCACACCGCCCGGAGTTCCTCTCTCGCCGCCATCATCGTCCTCCTCCCTACTCATTGTGCGTGAGGAGCACTCAGACGATTAGCCATTCCTGTTCAGGTAAGAAACTCTCTCTTGCTTGTTTCCTTTTTCTTGCTTTCTTTTTGATAGAGATGAGAGAGGAGGGCATACAGATAACTAGTCCATTCTAACAGCGGTCTGATAAGGATATATGTTTTCATTTTAAACTGTTTTACTTTATATATATGGATCTCGGTTATTTATATCAGATGTTTCTCAGCGTCGAGTTAGAGAAATGAGTGTGGTTTCTGTCATTATTTATCGATCAACCAGAGAATACTACTTCCTCTGTAAAGAAATATAAGAGTGTTTAGAGTAACAAATAACCAGTTTTTAAAAATAAAACATGAGAAGACTTACTTCAAAATGTGGAATATGGGAGTACCCTTGATTGAACCAGGCAACCAGCGGTCCAGCTCCACCCCTCATTGCTGTTGGATACCTGGATCTTCTCTAAGACATGCATGTGCACAGTTATTTGACAGATGCTGGTAATTTACGTATTTCCCCACAAAAAAGGTAATTTACGTATAAAAATAAAAAAACAATGGTCATGACATCTTAGCAACTTGTCAGTTGTCAGTATGCACAGTTCTATAATTGATGGAACTGAACTATGAGATGTGCTCGGGAGCATATGCTCTCTTGTAAAAAAAAAAGTTTCCACCAATCCATTTACAAGCTGTGATAAAAATGGCGATCTATTTACAAGCTGAGAAAAAAAATAACATCCCAAGTATTTTTACATGTGAAATATTGTTGTTCTATAGTTTACCAGTTTCTCCCATTCATACCTCCAATCAATGAATTTTCCCACAAAAATTCATTGGCACATGACTCATTATAATACTATTCCCAGTGGTTTTTCCTGAAATTTCACACTTCTCAACTCAATTTTTGAATTTTCTGAAATCAAAGAGAGCCATTGCTTCAAGGTGCCCCAAGCAAAAGAAATAGGGATCTTTGCGGGTCCACCACCCGCAGGAGTTACGCTAGGGGCGACCACATTGGCTAGAGCAAAAAAAGCAAAAAGACCACCACAATTGCAGCGTGATTAGCTGTTTGCCACCACTTTACGATTTCTGACGGAAAACCACCAGCGAAAACCCTATATTTTTTTGACCAAAAAAATAATGAACGTATAAGCTGGTAGATGTTGATGATTGACATAAATCTCCTTTCTTCAAACGGCTGAGAGGAGTTTGGTAGGACAAAATGCGAGCCTGCAAAATAAGGTATGAACATCACTGTTTCAGTTAAAAAAACTTAAAAGGAGGATTACCCCCGGACTCTGCATCTGAATGATGCATGTAGCCATATTATTAAAAAACGGTCTCAGTTAAATGTTGAGGTTTGAGGTTGCCCCCCTGATTCTACCACGATCGATTGCTCATACTAAACAGGAGCGGGAGGCTAGAATAAAGAAGCAGCTCCAGAACCCTGAACTGTTACCATCTCCGTACGACACAGCATGGGTTGCTATGGTGCCCTTGCGGGATTATCCAAGGGCTCAACGCTTCCCACAGTGCAACGAATGGATATTGCAAAACCAACAGGATGATGGTTCTTGGGGTATCGGCGAATTTAACTTGTTACACAACAAGTCTATTCTCTCATCCACATTGGCTTGCGTTATTGCACTCAAGAAATGGAATGTTGGCCCGGAGCACATCAAGAGAGGTAGGGAAAAGGACTCGCCTGCTAGTGTTGTGTTTTTAGTGTCTTCTACTTGGTCAATTTGAAAGCTCCAGTTGAGATAAAAAGATGTGTACTGACATGACTATCTTTCTTCTTTGCGAGATAGGACTACATTTTGTTGGAAAACATTTCTCATTCTCTATGGATGAGCAGATTGCTGCTCCTATGGGCTTCAATATTACTTTTCCTGGTATGATTAACCTAGCCATTGGAATGGGTTTGGAATTTCCTGTTAGACAAACTGATGTTGATGAGATTCTTAGCGTCCGGCAGATAGAATTGAAAAGGTTCGTCAAATGACAATTTTGGCACGAATACTTTGTATATGCATACCCTTTCCATTTGTACATCTGGCTCACTCATATTAAGCTGGTAATGTGAGTGGGGAAATTTATTTGCTAATTTGTTTCTTATCTCTTCTTGTTATGAAGATCATTTTTGTATTTTGTAATTTTTCTTTTTGGTTTTTTTAGTTTTCTCTCAGAAGAACCATGATTTGAATTGGAAATTGGGTGTAATGTTACTCGTATTGTATTTTTCTTACCATTGAAATTAAATAACATTCAGCTACATGTGAGTAACATTTTGAAAAAAAATGTATTTGATACAGATTTGCTGGGGATAAATCTGATGGGAGAAAAGCATACATGGCTTATGTTGCTGAAGGGTTAGGAAACCTGGTGGACTGGAATGAAGTTATGAAGTTCCAGAGGAAGAATGGATCGTTGTTTAACTCTCCTTCCACTACTGCTGCTGCATTAATCTACCATTATGATGAAAAAGCCCTCCAATACCTAATTTTTCTCATTAGTAAATTTGGTAGTGCAGGTGGGACTGTGTACCTTTTACTGTGATGAGGAATTTGTAAGCTTTGGGTTGTTGCTGAATACCTTATTAAATTAGTCTTTTGCAGTGCCAACAGTGTTCCCAACGAATATATCTTGTCAGCTTTCAATGGTGGATTCGCTTGAGAAGATTGGAATATCTCGTCATTTTTCTAGCGAGATAAAGAGCATCCTGGATATGACATACAGGTAGTGACCATGAGTAAAGATTTGGTACGTACCTTTTGTAGCTTGTAAACTTGACTATATTCAGTTTGCAGTTTATGGTTACAGAGAGATGAGGAAATCTTGCTGGACGTAGCAACATGCGCAATGGCGTTTCGTATTTTACGGATGAATGGATATGACGTTTCCTCAGGTGTTTCCTTAGGCTGGAGTCCTCTGTGTTATTAATTAATTTATCTTTGGTCTTAAACTAACTGACAAGGTTCAATTTGACGTAGATGAGTTATCCCATGTTGCCGAAGCCTCCACTTTCTGTAATTCACTTCAAGGATATCTAGATGATACAAAATCTTTATTGGAACTATACACGGCTTCAAGAGTTAGTGTATCAGAAAATGAACTGATCCTAGATAACATAGGCTGCTGGTCAGGCGGCCTGTTATTGAAAAAATTGTGTTCTAATGGGGTTCATAGAGAGCCAATCTTTGGGGAGGTGCTTGCATGAAAAAAAATATCATTCAGAAAATTATTGATCCTAAATTTGAGGGTTCAGTTTACATTAATCATATGCTTCCATAATTTCAGGTGGAGTATGTTCTTAATTTTCCCTTTTATGCCACAATGGAACGTCTAGACCACAGGAGGAACATTGAACATTTCAATATTATGGGTTCTCAAATGCTGAAGACAGCATACTTGTAAGATTCTTATTTTCCAAAAGGAATTGTTCATCTAATCATATTAACATGAATTATATCCAGCAACTTCAAATATGTCGTTGAATCAGGCCATGTCATGTGTACCAAGACCATCTTGCTTTGGCTGTTGAAGATTTCACCTTTTCTCAGATTATTTACCAGGATGAACTCATGCATCTTGAAAGGTAATATGTCTGTTTTGCTCTCTTATCTTATTAACTTCTTTTTTTAAAACAATCTTCAAAATTTTGTTGCCACAGTTGGCTGAAAGAGAACAGGCTGGACCAGCTAGAATTTGCACGGCAGAAGCTGACATATTGCTATCTCTCTGCTTCTGCTACCATATTCCCCCCTGAACTATCTGATGCTCGGATTACATGGGCCAAAATTTCTGTACTCACAAGTATTTCTGATGACTTCTTCGATGTCGGTGGATCAAGAGAAGAGTTAGAAAACCTTGTAGCCTTAGTTGAGAAGTACAATTCCTCAATTTGATCTCTTTTTCCGCTTCGTGTTAAGTGTTGGTTTCTTGTGCACTTACTAACATATTATCTTCCCTGCTTTTATTTCCTAATGGTTGTCTTAGGTGGGACGAGCACCAAGAACTTCAGTTTTACTCTGAGAGAGTAAAAATATTATTTTGTGCTACATATACTACAGTAAATCAAATTGGAGAAATGGCTTCTGCAGTACAAGACCGTGATGTTAGGAAACACCTGATAGAACTGGTGAGTTTCATTTGTGACCCCCTAATATTGAATTGAGAGTGGTCTTCATTGTGTCGAGTATTACATGTTGAAGTTCATCCTTTTTTTAGATAATGAGTTCAATTTCATATGCAGTGGATAGATGCATTGAGGTCTATGATGACTGAAGCTGAATGGGCGAGGTGCAAATATTTGCCAACGACCGATGAGTACATGACAAATGCAAATCTCTCCTACGTATTGGGGCCTATTGTGCTCCCGTCATTGTACTTTGTTGGGCAAGAGCTTTTGGAGTCAGTTGTCAAAGATCAAGAGTACAATGAGTTATTCAGGTTAATGAGCACTAATGGCCGTCTCCTGAATGATATCCAAACCGTTGAGGTATGTGCCATTTATGACAAAAACACATGAAGATTTGTCATAGCTGCATAGAATATAAGTTACAGATTTATATTATAATAGCATATATCATTACACAAATATTTCCTTTTTCTGATGCATACAAGTAATTGGTGAGTTTAGTGGTACCACTACCATATTTAACTCTAATGGGTAATAAGTTCTCACAAAAAGAATTGGTTTTCCCGATAAAGGGCATTTCATTCAAATGTTATTCGAGTTGATACAACCACAATGAGCAAATACCTGGCTGATACAAGATGCACACAGCCAACAAATCCGACAACAGCTTAAAAGCCATAATTTACATAACTAGTTAATAAAGAGCTACCTAGGATGCAGTAGGTCCAATATTAAGACTGCACGGCCATCCATGATGGAAGAAAACCTCCCTGGTAAAAATAATAGTTGTCATCTGCTATATGTAAAACGGTGTCAACTTTTTAAATGGTCACCCTGAGAGGCTATGAAGTTAAATTCCATATTAACTGATGAAAAAAGGATATCTACACACAACTTATCTTAGTGGATTCTGATTCAAACGTTACAGATTAATCAACTGTATTTTACAGTTGTCAAGAAAACACCCCTTTCAGGTTGTAACCTAAGTTCTATTACAGATAGAACTTCAGCGGTATATATGTATTATTTTTACCCAAAAACTATATAAGGGGCCCTTATACGAAAATGCTCAATGGAGGACGAGCTACATGGTGCTCGTAATCTTGTTCGGTCATTATAACGTTGTGATGCGCGCGGTGCTGCTTTCCAGCTCAATACGCTCGCTGTTATTTGGAAATACATAGGTGCCATGGGCTGCTGTGCTTGATTTATACGTGGGCCGTGCTCTCAACTTGATGTTACAGGGACATGATGTGCCTCCTGGGCTGATTTGAGTTTCCCCTGGCGCCAGGCTCGGTGGCAGATGGGTCATTAATTAGATGGGCCCATGAGTCTGTATAGGTCGACTTTTCTTTCATTAGGCTCGCTAATCGCTATCCCCTTGCTCTGACACACTGGAAGAAAGCACTTCCGCCATGGACTTGTCTAAAAAAAAGAAACTTCCGCTATGGATGCTATGGGGTGCTTCATCGAGGAGAGCGATTCAGGGTAATCTTCTACCAGATTTCGTTTTTTGTTGGCCGGCCAGGGATGCGCTAGTGGCGTTTTTGCGATCTGACTTGTTGCCATCGCGTTCGTGTGGCCTAAATATTAGATGTGACGTGATGTTTGTTCGGTCTGGGATGCAGCTTCGTTCCTAGGTTGGACGCTGGATTTATTTTAGGGGGTGAATTGGCTGGTGTGCAGCCGGTCGATGCTGCTGCCCATTGTTGTGCTGCACGTCAGGATGTTTGGATTTCTTCAGAATCAGGCAATGGGGAAAGAGATGCAGAAGGAGATGTGCAGCCGGGGGAAACTATCGTGACTGAGGAGATCCTTCGACGCATACAATGGCCGTAGCTAAGTGGTGGCTGCTGACTCAGATGAGTTGTTCCCATGATGTGCCAATGTTCCACTGTCTCGCTCCTCGCATGAATATAATCGATCCTGCGGTGGCACTTGTGCATGCGCGGCCAGACTCGACGCATACAATGGCCGTAGCTAGGTCCGTGGTGGCTGCTTCACCTGAGATAGCACTGTGCATAAATGGGAGATACGGGAGCTTGGAAATTGGCTGCAGGTGAAATACATGAGAGGAATACGCCGCTAAGCCTGATCCCAAGAAGTACCAACGCTGGCGATAACGAGCTCCATATAGCTCGTCCTCCATAACGCCCCACTCGCCCTTATAGGAGTTTCTACTCGTGAGCTCAAATGCTCCCTCACGAACAGTAAAATTAAAAAAGAATAACCGAAGTCAAGAAAATCTGATTTTTTTGGCAACAAACACTGATGTTCCTAAATGTTCTGGGGAAAAAATCAACACTCCAAAAGACTATTTTTGAAAGTATTTTGGACATAGATTGTGTTTCTTTGGGCGGAACTTTAGGAATGTTTCTTTTTCACAAAAATATTGCACGTATGTAAACAATTTGTCGATGTTCGTTGCCCAAATTTCGGGGTTTTTTTAACTATTGATTTTGATTTTACTATTCACCACGGGTGCATTTGAGCTCGCAAGTAGATGGACACTTTCGGCCCTGATATTATATACTTTATATGAGGAAAGCAGGGAGAGGGGATAGAAATCCATAATCTACTTAGACATGAATTATGATATCTAGTCACACAAACTTTATGGAAAATTCAGCTAGGTTTTTGACTTTTTGTATCCAATTGGGGAAAAAATGTCAGCAGATAGTAATATTGATTGCTGCAATATTGTTTGAACTTTAAACTCGTAAGACTTGCTTGGAGATTGTGACAATCTTTTTGACCTACTCCTGCAGAGGGAGGATAGCCAGGGAAAAGTGAATAGTGTTTCACTACTTATTCTTCAAAGTGGTGGTTCTATGTCCACAGAAGCGGCTAAAAAGGTGATACATGAGTCTATAGCCTCGTGTCGAAGAGAGTTGCTAAGGTTGGTTCTTAGGGAAGATAGTGTTGTTCCTAGGCCATGCAAGGAGCTGTTCTGGAAGATGTGCAAGATAAATGAATTGTTTTACTCTCAAACTGATGGGTATAGCTCACCAACAGAAATGGTCGGTGCAGTGAACGCAGTTATCTATGCACCTCTCAAGCTCCAAAAAAGCAATCCATCTTCAGCTGTTAAAGTAGAGAAATAAGGATTTCCGGAAGGATCACGTACTTTCTGTGGAAAAAGGTGGTGTTGTTGAAGGAACTAATATTGCCTATTTTTAAAACGTTGTCAATGTGAAGCCTAATGATGAAGGAATATCGGTCTCTTTATTTTCCGTGATCAGTTAATAGTTGATAAGCTCTGCTATATCAGCTTACGGGCTATTTTGTCTAAACTTTCATAAACATTTCCTCTATGTTTGCCATTTCCATATGAAGCAGAGGCAGCAGTACCAAACTTTTCATATTGTAACCATGCTGTTGTAAAGATTGATTAGGGTAGGTTCAAGGTCGAAGTGTACATCATGCCTACTTTCCTTTTATGACTCGACTTGTGCCTGAGAGATCTTAACACTTATGTCTAACATCTAATCAAGACGAAACAACTGCTAGAATATAATCCTAATTCCATTATAACATTTCTAAAGAAATACAGAGGAATTATTCCCCCTCATCACAAAACATGTTCAATCACAACACGGAAGGAGCAAAGCCTAATTTTTCCCTAAATAAAAGTTGGTTTCTCAGAGACACAAGTTTGATTCCATTGGACAAAAAATCAAAAACATGGTCTAAGTTTGTACATAAAACTATAATAACAGTGAAAATCTACCAAAACAATCTGCTTCACAAACTTTTTCGGTCAAGAGCAAACAATTGTGAGCCCAATAGCAAACAATTGCTTTCAGGATGGTACAAAGCTACACCATCAGTATCACACTGTACAAATAAATTTGTGAGCTAGCTAGACATGGGCAAAGATGCAATAGCTATTCAAAAACTACAACATTGTAGTTGTCCAGAACTTTGCCAGAAACCATATTTAACATCCCTCAAATCAATGTTCTACAAGTTACACAGGATATGGAGATAGTTGAGTTACCAGGGAACTATAGAAGTTACAGATCTAGGTTGTTCCAAAGTTGAAGTTACATGGGGCCTCTACAATTTGCTAATAAGAAAAGTTCTTAGAACTGGCGATTTACAAGGGCACTCTGATTTACTGGTGATATATCTAGAGTTGCGTGGCAAACTGTAGCATGTGAGGGATCATATACTTTGTGATAGAGGCGGGGTGTCCCGATCTTTCGATGAGATGATAACTATCGATTTGGTGGAGACGACTTTGACGATCCAACTACAAACGTGCACGACGTTGCGCCTTAGCAATCGCTAAACCAACTCCGATAGGTTATTGACCACGCCGAAGCACAATCAACCTGACCACGAAGGTCTATTCCTGCAAGCAATCGAAGAACAAGCAAGAATATGATAAAGCAATCTGAATATTGCGAATATAGATGAAGTATTGATAAAGGTAGGGACCCGAAAGTGGTCTTGGTCTGGTCATTGGACACAAACGAAGTACACGAAGTTGCGTTGGCTAACTTTTAACTAAACAAATCCCAAGGAAAAAGCTACTAGATGGATCTACTTATATAGGAGGAAGGGGTGGTGGCCAAGGAGGTGGGAGAACGTCCCAAGGCATCCTAAAACCAACCCTAGGTCGTACAAGGCTCATGGGCCCAAGTGGAGGTGATGCAACACCTTTGGACTTGTTGTTTGACTCCGATTCTGCTGCAGCGTCTGATTGTTTCGTCGATATCTCAATGCTCCGGACAAATTTCAAGGTGAATCCAATTGGCCTGGAAAGAGCACAAAATCTAGATTCCAACAAAAAAAGAATCACCCAATTCCGAGTCCGTATGAAAAAGTTGTTGGCTTTTGAGTCAGGTATGTCTGTGCGGTCCAAATCTAAATCCAGAACGTGAGAGACTTGGACTCTATCTTCTCTTGGCCCAAAAGTGACGTGAGAGAACTTTTTGAATAGAACTTAAACATCTCTTTCTCCCTTATCTTCATATGTGAATTGTACAAATGTCCCATACACCTGCAATTAGACAAAACACAAAAGTGTGTGAAGTATTTTTGTTCTGGATAACATAAATAGATTATGAAATAGTTTGCACTAAAAATCACCTGACAAATATGCATGTATGCAATATTTGTGGTCGTATCCAAGGTAGTCATGTCCTCATCACTTTGGAAGTTGGATGACTAAGATACATCATCCAAGCAACAGATGGACACAACACCTCCATAAGTGCATGCCCATCGAGCATAGAAATATCATCAACATTGGCAACAACCATCCAGAACTAAAACATAATCCAATAAATCATCTATGTAAGTGAAATAACATGTTCTTCATCCATGTAAGGTAAAAAAAAGACAGGGATCATACCAGTAGCGTAGTAGCTACGGGGAATCGAACAAGAAAGGTAGATAATCAAGCCGAGGATTCTTCAAACTATCCTTGCAGGCTTTGACTACATGCCTGTGGTCCTGAGTTTCACAACTACAATCACAACATGGAGCTTTTAATAATATAATAGATGATGGAGAAACAAGATTGCAACATCCTCCCGTACGAATGTTGACAAAGAAATTAGGTGTACAAACAAACTTATATCATGAATTGAGGTCCCTATTGCATTGCATCACATGTCACCCATAGGCGCCCATAACAGTTTTAAAATTAGGAAACACAACAACTGATGAACAAAAACTAGAATTCAAGTTGCAATGACAAACAAATAATAAGTTCATGGTGTGGGAACCATGGTGCGAAACAAACACCGCTAAGGCCCACAACCAGTCTTAGTGCTTTTTAAGCCAGCTGGCAGTCCAAGGGATAAGTACATCCCTTTTTACATTTTTTTAGATGAATTTTTAGGTCATCTTCTGCACAGCTAGTCAAAACAAGAGATGATTTCACATCCTTCCTAAATACTTAGGATTCCTACAATGAAAACATTCCCATGCCTAAGTTATCTCTTTTGGAAAGAGGGCACCTCTGTCTAAATAAGCTCCTTTGCAAAGAGGGAACAGAAAAATCATCAAGGGAGAGGACACTAGTGCAGAACCAGGCAATAGCACCGGTTCGTCAGGCCCTTTAGTGTCGGTTCCATAACCGGCACTAAAGTGTGGGCACTAAAGGCCCCCCCTTTAGTATCGGTTCAGCACGAACCGGTGCTAAAGGGAAACCACGTGGCACGAGCCAGCTCCAGGGGCCTGGAGCCCTTTAGTACCGGTTGGTAAGACCAACCGGTACTATAAGGTTTGGTTTTTTTTTTAGTTTTATGATTTCTTTTTTATTTAATTTTGTGTTTCCATTTTAATTCTTTTTCGTTTGCTGGTATTTTACGATACTACACATTGTACACGTTATGCATAAATATATCATCAATGTATAACCAATCATGCATATATATATCATCAATGTCTCACAAACCATCATATTAATTAATTCACACATACACACATGTATAGCTATATACAATTTCTCCTACATATGCATGTTGCCTTCGGATCTGTGGCATTAGCCTAATTGGTGCCTTCGGAGCACGATGACAATTGGAAGTGGTTTTCATGGGGCGGTAGCGGGTAATAGTATTCTCCCTTCGGATTTATGACCTGGTCGAGCAAAAATCCCGCTATTTCCTCTTGAAGTGCTTCTACGCGCTCCATTTCTAGGAGCTTCGCCCGCACCTCTCTGAACCGTTAAGAAGGAGATCAATATGCATGTGTATTAGTTGTGTGACTAGATATCGATAATGGTGTAAAAATTGTGAATAGTGTTTTGACAAGCGTACCCATTCCTGTCTTTGAGATCTGCTCCTTTCGGACGCCATCATGCGAATGTTCTCGCAAACGCAGAATGCACACAGATCAGTCCCCTGCGCCTACTTCAGGGCCTTTACGAGAATGGAATTTGATCAGATAATAATTAATCAAGCATGATAATTAAAGAGATGGCAGCTAGCTAGCTAGCTAGTACTACTTAATTACTTACCTTGGGTCTTCCCCATTTAAGTTTTTCTTTCCATTCGCCTTCCATGACACTGATGAACCTTGCCCAAGCCCTGCCCGCCGACAAAGAAATGAATAAAGGGGTTATTAAATAGTTCATATCATGAAATGATGAACTAAATAGGCCAAGATATATAGTTAATAATGATTGAAATTACCTGCTGACTATCCCAAACAAGATGTTATAGTCAGTTTTTTCTTTGAGTAGTGAGTCCAGTATTTCAACTGTTCCGGTGTCAACTTTAATGATACACAAGACCCAGTGAAATCTGCATGCACACACGTTTGCAAGTCTTAATTAAGCGGGCATATGTAAGCAAAAACATGTAGCTAGCTAGTAGGCAAAAACAGAGAATTTGTAGTACAAGACAGTGTGACTCACTGGAAGTTGTAAGGAAGTAGTATATCTTCATTGTATTTGAGGCACTTCAAGAACTCTAGCATGCTGTCCTCTACGGCCTTTTGATGAAGTGCATCTATTTTCCATGTGTATTCATTAACGGTGTTTGGGTCAATGAACCCAATGCCAAAGCGTCCACCTTTTCTCATTTCATACATCTTCATCCTGCATATAATACCACAGAAAAGAATATAGTGAGGATAATTACAGGTAATGATTGATCAAAAGGATCACTACAGCTAGCTTGAGACTTAAATTACAGAAAGAAATCACTTACAGACAATAGCAACTGACGATAAATTTGTCGAGTGCGTCTTGATTGTATAACTGAAACAGTTCAGAATACTCAACGGACACAGCTTTCTCATGGTAGTAATGCTCCTCCTTGACATTCACCATGAGGGACAATCGATCGGAAATCTTGGTAATGTTCATATACCATTGATGCAATTCATACATTCTCGTTGGGAGGTTCTTGACCTTGTCTGGCTCGACCAAAGGTTGGCCCCGGACATATTTCTGTTTTATTTCATCCTCTCTAAGCACAGGCATGGGCTCGATCTCGAGGAGTTGTCCAACAGTGATTTTGAGAACTTCAGTCTGCATTATATGGTCCTCCGTTATTACCACATTGCCCACCTCAGGAACGTAAACTGTTTGCCCACAATAATATTGGGTGCGCATACTGTCACGTGTTGTTGGCACGACAAGCGAGGGGATCGATTGCGCCGCCTGTTCTCCCAGCTGGGGAATGGTTTTCCCGCATTTTTTGACAGCTGCTTCTTGTTTGCTCGATCCCGAGCTCGCCTCCTTACGTAGACGTGCTCGATTTAACTTCCTGATGTGGCGCTCATAGTCTGTGTCAATAGGCTTGGGAGCTGGTGGTTGAGCCATACGAATGAAGTGGTCAATCGTTTCCTCAGGAACTTTCTCCCTTGGCGGCGGTGGCGGTTTCCGTGCAAAATGGGCTTCCACCTCGGACTTCAATATGGCTGCGATTTCCTCCTCGGACCTGTCATAAGCCCTCTGCGGAAGAGGCGTGAGGCTTGGACCATATTTATATCGCTTGCCTCCGCATGTACTTCCTGTACTACCTCGACTCGTACCGCTATGCACCATAGCTGCGGGGTGTCTCCTCTGCGATTGCTGAGGCGGCGGAGACGGCTGATGGGGCTGAGTTGGACGAGGAGGAGTGGCCGCCTGAAGCTGTGCCGGACTTGGAGGAGGAGTGGCCTGAGGTTGTGCCGGACTTGGAGGAGGAGTGGACGTCTGACGCTGTGGCGGACTTGGAGGAGGAGGAGTGGCCTGACACTTTGCCGGACTTGGAGGAGGAGTGGCCTGACACTTTGCCGGACTTGGTGGACTTGCAGGAGCGGGAGACTGCTGACTCGGTGGCGGACTTCGACGAGGAGTCGGCTGACGCGGTGTCGGTGGCCTTCGAAAGATGATGCAATCCTTTTTCCATAGGATGATACGATGGTTGGCGTCTCCGAGAAAGCGCTCGTCGTCACCTCCAGGAATGTCAAGCTCTAGCTCCGAATATGGGTCCACCACCTCATCAACCAAGACACGAGCATAGCCCACTCGAATCGGGTTGCAATGGAAGGTTGCCTCGGGGGAATTTGTAAAAGCAACGGCGTCCGCCACCTTCATGGATATGTTCTTCATTTTGACGTGTAGCTCGCAGCTAGTGTTCTCCGTGATGTCATCCACGGGGTATCTACCCAGCATTGCGTCGTCCGGGGCGGAACCCATGCTGCTTCTCGGCATGGATGGGGCGGTGCTATCTAATGCTGGATCATTCGCTAGCTGCTGCAGCTGCTGAGACCCCCTTTGCTGGGTAAGTGAGTCGATCTGCTCCTGCTGCCGCTGGAATTTGACTACCAATTCCGCTTGACTTGCTTCTAGGCCTTGAAGGCGTTCATAGTCCCGCTTCCTCTGCTCCTCCTCCATCTTCCTCTTCTTCTCCTCCGCAATCTTCTTTCTCGCACGGGTTCTGTAGTCGGTGTTCCAGTCTGAAAACCCCTCATACCACGGAATAGCGCCCTTGCCTCGTGTTCTTCCCGGGTGTTCAGGATTTCCCAGGGCACGCGTAAGCTCATCATTCTCTCTGTTGGGCTGGAACACCCCCGATCGTGCCTCTTCTATTGCAACAAGTATCGCATCGTCGGCTCCTTTCAGACTTGCCCTCGTCGAAACATTGCCTGTCTTCGGGTCCAACTCCCCCCCATGCGCATAGAACCAAGTCCTGACCCTGGGGGGCCAGCTCTTAGTAACCGGAGTGTCACCTGCATCCTCCATCTCTTTCTCAGACTTATCCCACTTAGGCATTGCCACCGCATAGCCACCTGGCCCCAGCTTATGGAACTTATCCTTTTTTTCGGCATTCTTCTTGTTTATTCTCGACCGTTCCTTAGCTAATTCCGAATCCTTGAATTTCACAAAATCGTCCCAATGAGCACGTTGGTTCTCTAGTGTTCCCTCGAATACTGGAGTCTTCCTTCCTCCCTTGACGTACTTGTCCCATTCACGATTCTTGTGGTTCTTGAATGCAACCGCCATCTTCCTAAGAGCAGCGTCCTTGACTTTCTACACATCTGCTTCTGTGAAATGATCTGGTAGGGTGAAATGTTCCATGAGAGTATCCCAAAGCAGATCTTTTTGATTCTTGTCGACAAAAGTAACATCTGGACGTGGAGCAGCGTCCTCTTTGCCTTTTTGTCTTTTGTCTTTTGCTGGCTCTCTCCATTCTTTAAGGGAGATCGGGAGTTGGTCCTTCACAAGAACTCCACACTGACGAACGAACTTGTCCGCAATCTTCTTAGGCGCTAATGGTTCGCCATTAGGTCTGACTGCCTCGATATTGTACTTTACGCCCTCCTTCAACTTTTTGTTCGGGCCTTGTTTCGTCCTTTTGCCTGAAGATTTGCTCGATCCGGATGGCTGAAAGAACAAAGATCGATTCGTTAATATATCTTCAACTCATTTAAAACATGTGATGATCACCAGATACCTGCTTATATAAATATATATACCTCGCCGGTCTTTGTTGTTTCAGGATCAACATGTTCTTCGTCATCATCATAATCGTAGTTCATGACTTCATCAATTCGGTCGTTGCGATCGAATATCATATCACCCTCTCCGGTGTTGTTTAGAAATTCGGAGCCGTCATAATCTTCTTCATTCTGATCATCATCTAGCCCGCGTATCATATCGAACATGGTCTGTTCTCCCTCTCTGTCGGTATTGTCTGCCATAGCTTTTATTTAACTAATTCAAAAGAAATATAAAACAATTTAGTATTCAAATTACATCGTCTCGAATAATAGATATAATCTCGAATACTTCGTCTAGAATAATAGATATAATCTCGAATACATCATCTCGAATAATATATAATATTGAATAGTACATCACTGGCTAGCTAATTAAAGATCGAATACTACATAAGAATCTAGGACACTCGCGGTTCGTGCGGCGCGGGCGGTGGACACCCAAAGAGAAGGAACCCTCACAGGATCATAGCTGAAGTGAGATCCCCGAAGATACTGCCAGGTATTGGAGAACCTGCCGCCCTCTAATGCAACCATGTAGCGATGGACGTGCTCGTCCTCCTCCCTAACATGGCGACGTACCACCTCCGGCGGGGCCGGGTCTCTCCGCACCGAAACTGGCCCACGCGAACGCCACAAAACGAGATCAGGATCGACGACGGGACCCGGGGCCGGGTTCCTCATCAAGCGGCGCGCCCCTCCAGGCAGCACCTCCCAGTGCCAGCCCGGCGGAGCCCAGTCCCGGACATGGGTCGGCTGGACGTCGTCGCGGACGGGTCGACGGCGAGGATGCGGGCCGGGCATCGTCGAGAACAAATACTAGCTATATGCCCGCAAAAAGTAATATTTTTTTAATGATTGGATTTTGATAACTAAAATTTCTAACATTTCTACTATTTCAAAAATCTATATACTATTTCATACTAATTAAGCATCTAACACTAAAAACAGAAAACACAACTTCTAGACATCCATTAAAAAACTGAAAAACAACATTATATAAAAAAAATCCATACTAATTAAACACTAATTATATACTAATAATAATAATCTAAATTATATACTAATTAAACATAAAAAATTTCCATACTAATTAAACACTAATTTCCATATAAAAAATTTTGATAACTAAAACAATAATAATCTAAATAATCTAAACTAATTAAACATACAAAATACGTATATACTAATATATACATGCATTAATTCATACATGTGTGTGTGTGTGTGTTCCATATAAATTTTTTTGATAACTAAAACAATATTTTTGATAACTAAAACAATAATAATCTAAATAATCTAAATTATATACTAATTCATGCTTGTGTGTGTGTGTGTTTTGATAACTAAAACAATAATAATCTAAATAATCTAAATTTTATACTAATTCATGCTTGTGTGTGTGTGTGTGTGCTCGGGGCCGGGAGGGGCGGCGCCCATGGTGGCCGCCGGGGCGAGGGAGAGAGGTTAGAGGGGGAGAGCTCACAGCGGGGCGACGGCGACGGCGAGGCGACGACGGCGACGGGGACGGGGG
>NC_041383.1:745076426-745084031 GCF_002162155.2 Triticum dicoccoides | reverse complement strand
GGATGGGGGCGGCGACGGAGACGAGGGCGGCGACGGGGACGGGGGTGGGCCCGGGGCGGCGACAGGGACGGGGGCGGCGATGGGGACGGGGGCGGCGACGGGGACGGGGGCGGCGACGGCGACGGAGACGACGGAAACAGAGGAAGAATGAAAATTTCGTAAGTCGAGTATATATAGAAGGCACCTTTAGTACCGGTTGGAGCCACCAATCGGTACTAAAGGCTTGTTTTGGCCTGGCCAAGCGGCGGGAAGCGACCCCCTTTAGTACCGGGTGGGGCACAAACCGGTACTAAAGGACCCCCTTTAGTACCGGTTTGTGCCACGACCCGGTACTAAAGGGTCGCGCTGCCACCCCAAAGTTTAGTCCCACCTCGCCGAGCGAAGGGCAGCCGCACTGGTTTATAAACCCAGCCACGGCTACCACTTCGAACTCCTCTATATAGCTAGCAGGCTTGTGGCCCTAAACTCTGCGCGCTGTCCTGTGAGTCTGCTGGGCCTTTAAGGCCTATAATTACACACCTGTGGCCTATCAGGCCCACAAGGCAGCGCCCCAATTTTTTTTATAGTTTTTTCTTTTCTGCTTTATTTTCTTCTATTTATTTTTGCGTAGTTCTTTGTATAGTTTTTTCTTTTCTGTTATATTTATTTTCTTCTATTTATTTGTGAGTAGTTTTTCATCTAGTTTGCCAAAATTCAACATTTTCAGAGTTCATTTTGTAGTGATTTTCAATTTCACGGTCATTTTGTAAACGATTGAAAAATAGCAAATATAATTTTTTTTCTTTTCTGCTTTATTTTTTCTTCTATTTATTTATGAGTAGTTTTTTCTTTTCTGCTATATTTATTTTCTTCTATTTATTTTTGAGTAGTTTTTTATATAGCTTTTTTCTTTTCAGCTATAGTTTTTCTTTCTTTTTTACTATTTTTTCTGTTAGTGCCCGTGGTTTTCAAATTTGAATAGTTTAAATTTTGAATTATTTGAAATTAGTGTGAATTTGTTTGCACATAAAATTTCTTCGCATTTCAAATGCCAAAACACATAACTACCCTAACTATTACAGAGATTCCCCTCTCGATGCGAAACACAGAAGAAAGTGATGATAGCTAGTGAAGCCGATCACATCCCAGATCTTTGGGTGTGAAACTTTTGCTTCGCGTGTGTCCCTTTGCGCCGTAACCATGGAAAATCTTCATCATTTAATGGGATGCTCGGGTCAATATTCACTGTGAATGGAGCAATTTCATCAAACTTTTCATAATCTTCTAACTTGTCTGTCTTGTCATCCACTCCCACGATGTTTCTCTTCCTAGAAAGAACTATGTGCCGCTTTGGCTCATCGTACGATGCATTCGCTTCCTTATCTTTTCTTTTTCTTGGCTTATTAGACATGTCCTTCACATAAAAAACCTGTGCCACATCATTGGCTAGGATGAATGGTTCGTCTGCATACGCAAGATTGTTGAGATCCACTGTTGTCATTCCGTACTGCGGGTTTTCCGTTACCCCGCCTCGTGTCATATTGACCCATTTGCACCGAAACAAAGGGACCTTTAAACCACGTCGATAGTCAAGTTCCCATATGTCCTGTATATAACCATAATATGTTTCCTTTCCCGTCTTGGTTTCTGCATCAAAGCGGACACCACTGTTTTGGTTGGTGCTCTTCTTATCTTGGGCGATCGTGTAAAATGTATTACCATTTATATCGTACCCTTTGAAAGTCATTATATTCGAAGATGGTAACTGGGACAGCAAGTATAGGTCATCTTCAATAGAGGTGTCATGCATGGTACGTGTCTGCAACCAGCTCGCGAAACTCCTGGTTTTTTCACGTGTAATTCAGTCATCAGACCGCTCCGGGTGTTTGGAGCGTAGCAAATTCTTGTGTTCATCCATATACGGAGCCACCAAGGCGGAATTCTGTAGAACTGTGTAGTGTGCTTCAGTGAGAGAATGTCCATTCATACATATTATTTGTTCCCCTCCTAGCGTGCCTTTTCCATCCAGTCTGCCCTTATGCCGCGATTCAGAAACACAAATCGGCTTAAGGTCAGGAATAAAGTCAATACAAAACTCAATGACCTCCTCACTTTGATGGCCCTTGGAGATGCTTCCTTCTGGCCTAGCACGGTTATGAACATATTTCTTTAAGACTCCCATGAACCTCTCAAAGGGGAACATATTGTCTAGAAATACAGGACCCAAAACGTTAATCTCTTCGCATAGGTGAACTAGGACGTGCTTCGTGATGTTGAAGAAGGATGGTGGGAACACCAACTCGAAACTGACAAGACATTGCACCAAATTATTCTGTAACCTTGGTATGATTTCTGGATCGATTACCTTCTGAGAGATTGCATTGAGAAATGCACATAGCTTCACAATGGCTAATCGAACGTTTTCCGGTAGAAGCCCCCTCAATGCAACCGGAAGCAGTTGCGTCATAATCACGTGGCAGTCATGAGACTTTAGGTTCTGAAACTTTTTCTCTGCCATGTTTATTATTCCCTTTATATTCGATGAGATGTCAGACGGTACCTTAATACTGAGCAGGCATTCAAAGAAGATTTCCTTCTCTTCTTTGGTAAGAGCGTAGCTTGCATGACCCTGATGTATGCCGTCTTCTCCGTGCATACGTTGCTGGTCCTCCCGTGCCTCAGGTGTATCTTTTGTCTTCCCATACACGCCCAAGAAGCCAAGCAGGGTCACGCAAAGATTCTTCGTCACGTGCATCACGTCGATTGCGGAGCGGACCTCTAGGTCTTTCCAATATGGCAGGTCCCAAAATATAGATTTCTTCTTCCACATGGGTGCGCGTCCGTCAGCGTCCTTTGGAACAGGTTGTCCGCCAGGACCCTTTCCAAATATCACCTTCAAATCCTTGACCATATCATGTACATCAGCACCAGTACAGTGGCGAGGCTTCGTCTGGTGATCCGCCTCACCTTTGAAATGCTTGCCTTTCTTTCTTACGGGATGCCTGCTCGGAAGAAATCAACGATGTCCCAGGTACACATTCTTCTTACAACTATTCAAATATATACTGTCAGTATCATCCAAACTGTGCGTGCATCCGCAATATCTCTTGTTTGTCTGTCCTGAAAGGTTACTGAGAGCAGGCCAATCATTGATGATCACGAACAGCAACGCCTTTAGGTCAAATTCTTCCCCCATGTGCTCATCCCACGCACGTATACCTGTTCCATTCCACAGTTGTAAGAGTTCTTCAACTAATGGCCTTAGGTACACATCAATGTCGTTGCCGGGTTGCTTAGGGCCTTGGATGAGCACTGGCATCATAATGAACTTCCGCTTCATGCATAACCAAGGAGGAAGGTTATACAAACATAGAGTCACAGGCCAGGTGCTATGGTTTCTGCTCTGCTCCCCAAAAGGATTAATGCCATCTGCGCTTAGACCAAACCATACGCTCCTTGCGTCATCTGCAAACTCCTTCCCGTACTTTCTTTCGATTTTTCTCCACTACGACCTGTCAGCGGGTACTCTCAACTTTCCGTCTTTCTTACGGTCTTCTCTGTGCCATCGCATCGCCTTGGCATGCTCTTTGTTTTGGAACAAACGTTTCAACCGTGGTATTATAGGAGAATACCACATCACCTTGGCAGGAATTTTCTACCTGGGGCGCTCGCCCTCGACATCACCATGCTCATCGCGGCTGATCTTATAGCGCAATGCACCACATACCGGGCAAGCGTTCAAATCCTCGTACTCACCGCGGTAGAGGATGCAATCATTAGGGCATGCATGTATCTTCTGCACCTCTAACCCTAGAGGGCAGACAGCCTTCTTTGCTTCGTACATACTCTCGGGCAATTTGTTGTCCTTTGAAAGCATATCCTTTATCATTACCAGCAACTTTCCAAATCCCTTGTCAGATACACCATTCTCTGCCTTCCATTGCAGCAATTCCAGTGTGGTGCCCAGCTTTTTCTTATCACCTACGCAATTCGGGTACAACAATTTTTTGTGATCCTCTAACATGCGCTGCAACTTCTTCTTCTCCAAATCACTTGCGCAGTTTCTCTTTGCATCGGCAATGGCCCGACCTAGATCATCAACGGGCTCATCTGATGCCTCTTCTTCAGCTTCTTCCCGCATTGCCGGCTCAGCTTCTTCCCGCATTACCGGCTCAGCTTCTTCCCCCATTGTTGTATCATCGTATTCAGGGAACCCATGGCCAGGATAGCTATCGTCGTCCTCTTCTTCTTCATTGTCTTCCATCATAACCCCTCTTTCTCCGTGCTTGGTCCAAACATTATAGTGGTGCATGAAACCGGACTCAAACAGGTGGACGTGAATGGTTCTTGACGTAGAGTAATTGCGATCATTCTTACAGCCAGCACATCGACAAGGCATAAAACCATCCGCCCGCTTGTTTGCCTCAGCTGCATGCAGAAAAGTATGCACGCCCTCAACGAACTGGAGAGAGCATCGGTCATCGTACATCCATTGCCGGCTCATCTTCATTACACAACACCGAATAGACCAAATTAATACAAGTTCATACATAAAGTTCATACAACACTTAAATGCAACAAACAAATAACTCTCTAGCTAAAGCATTTAAATGCAACAACAAATGCGATTAAGATCGCAACTAAGATAACAATTGATCCAACAGCATAATGATACCAAGCCTCACTATCGATGGCATATTTTCTAATCTTTCTAATCTTCAAGCGCATTTTCTCCATCTTGATCTTGTGATCATCGACGACATCGGCAACATGCAACTCCAATTCCATCTTCTCCCCCTCAATTCTTTTCAATTTTACTTTCAAGTACTCGTTTTCTCTTTCAACTAAATTTAACCTCTCGACAATAGGGTCGGTTGGAATTTCCGGTTCACATACCTCCTAGATAAAAATATCTATGTCAACTTGATGGGCATAATTTGTCATAAACACGAAATGCAACAAATAGTTTTAAAAGAGAATATACCACATCCGAATCATAACAAGGACGAGGGCCAACGGGGACGGATATCAAAACCATGGCACTATGTATAACAAACAACATACGGTAAGATAATTATTATATGAGTAACTATATATCCAAATCACACAAACATCATTTTTTTATATAAAATTTCATGAACAAGAGGCTCACCACAAGGTGGTGCCGGCGACGGGACGGTGCGGGCGATCTACGATGGTTACGACGGAGATTTAGAAGGCACTAAGTAAACCACACCTACATATGCAAACTAAGTGTTATTTTGACCTCAAATTGCATATAAATCAAATACTACCAGATATAATTCCTCCCAAATTACTAAAACCCACAATTAATCACTATATAAACCAATGCAAGAGCTAATCTAGCAATGAGAAATGAAAGGACAAAGTTGCTAACCTTGGTGATCATTTGAATGGATGAGGGCCTGCAAATCTTGACAAATTTGGGGCAAATTTTGTGATGAACTCGAGAGGAAGAAGGGAAGAACAAAAGAGAGGGAGAGGGGAAAGGGGGAAGAACAGAGTGCGGGTGGACGAAGGATTTATATAGGACGACCTTTAGTACCAGTTCGCCACGAACCGGTACTAAAGGTGCTGGAAGGGCCCCACTCTGACAACATCCTGCCACCACTCTCATTAGTACCGGTTCGTGGCACGAACCGGTGCTAAAGGTTTGCCACGAACCGGTACTAAAGAGCTCCTCCCGGCTAGCCGTTGGAACCGGCACTAATGGACACATTAGTGCCGGTTCTGTTACAAACCGGGACTAATGTGTCTCACATTTGACCCTTTTTCTGCTAGTGGGAACATTTCAATTCTACTTTATCTTAGAAAATTCCAAGAAGTATACGTACTATTTTGACTCCGCAACAGAGAGGATCAATCAAGCATATATAATATGGCGGTACAGACCTTCGAATACTTTGGCAGTTGGCACGACATCCCT
The DNA here is from genome assembly GCF_002162155.2 of Triticum dicoccoides. NCBI lineage: Eukaryota > Viridiplantae > Streptophyta > Magnoliopsida > Poales > Poaceae > Triticum > Triticum dicoccoides. The sequence goes on along the minus strand of NC_041383.1, from coordinate 745,078,105 downwards.
CAAGGGATATCTTTGGGAGAAGCAGTGAGTTTACTTGGACAAACTCTGTGCAGAACCGATAGCAACTCATATCAAAGCATTAGGCAATGCCTCTTCCTGCCAAAGCACGCACAGGTTAGTCAACTGAAGAAAATGCAAAATACGAAGACATGGTTAATAGAGAGCCGGTGACACAAAGCCTCTGATCTAATGTTGAGGAGTTTTAATGTCAGGTACAACAAGTTGTTATTTGAGGATGAGAAAGACAACAGAATGATGTTGAGTAAGGAACTCTTTAACTGGGCATTAAAGCAAAGAAGTGCTGAGGTTTGCATACATCCATCTCAGAATTATTGTTGTCATGCTATTTTTTGTCCGTTTCCAATCCAACTTGATGCGATATAGTTTTCCAGAAAACCTCGTGCATGTTGTTCCTCAACAAATTCGACATATTCGATAGGAAAGCACAAGAGGGTAACAAGTACCTTCCGAACCTATATATATCGCAAGTTTTGTGTCAACGTTTGACTTTTGGATGATCTAATAACCAAATATAGCTCAGGTAACACATGCATGCCATCCCAAGTATGAGATGACTGGTCTTTAACAGCACCTAAGTGCATTTTGAGGGTTGGCCTGTGTCACCTTTCAAAAAAAAACAACTTCTTCCATAAAACAAATTCAGGAAACTGCATGCCCTGCTACATGCCGTCATAGCCTTTAATAACAGAAATAGTTATGTAGTGATCACTCACACTAAAATTCCTTTTAAAGTTTAATAACAGAAAATCTAGCCAAAAAAAGAAGATAAATATTTCTTTATGGCAGTATTCCGGAGGCATAGTTCCTCCTTATTGCTCCTGCAGCGCGGCTGGCTCCTCCCCACCGCTGGGCCGTCCCACCGGGCATACCCCTCCTCCACCCTACCGCCGCCGCACTGCCGTCCCACCGGGCATACCCCTCCTCCACCCTACCGCCGCCACCCTGCCATCCCACCGGGCATACCCCTCCTCCCCCCTACCGCCGCCGCCCTGCCGTCCCACCGGGCATACCCCTCCTCCCCCCCTACCCCCGCCCCCCACTTTCCTGCCGGGCATAGTTCCCCCTTTCATCCACCCACGGGGCATAGCTCCCGCTCTACTCGCGTCCCTGTAAAAAAACCATTAAACTGGCGATGTGGGACTAAAAAAGATGCAACAGTACTGGCCTTACCCGTAGCAGCCGGCCGGCGTGCAGTCCCGCTCCGGCGAGCCCGCCCATTCGCTGATGCACGCTCGTCGCCAGCACAGGGAAGGGGCAAAACACGACCGATTCGTCCTCATCCTCCCACAGTGGCCGCCGGCGGTCGCCACCTCTCCTGCTCACTGTGCGCACCGAAGCCAAAGCTCGAACCGACCCTCCACCCCCGCTGTGCGATGGGATTTGGGGCAGCAGACGGAGAAGAGAACGCGGGGGGAGAGAATGCGGCCGGCGGGCGGCGTGGGATTTGGGGGAGGAGACCAAGATGACGACGAACTGGCGAGTCGGGGAAGCCGAGGACGCCTCCCGCGGCGGTCCTGTAACAGCAGCGCAGGCCTATGTACGGTGGCCCACGAAGAATCTGGCCCAATGCCGGCCTAGAGAGAGAGAGAGCTGGGAGGATAAAAAAAAGGGCCCGGTTGAGCTGCGTAAGCTTTGCATCTTTCTGTGCGTTTCTCAAA
>NC_041383.1:745005687-745076266 GCF_002162155.2 Triticum dicoccoides | reverse complement strand
GCCAAAAAAAAAACGTTGCGTACTAGTCCTCTGTTTCAGAATATAAGATGCATCATTTTTCATGAAACCAAGATTGTAGGATATAATATGAACGTCTGAAATAAGAATTAATAAAATATAAAAATATTTTTCGTGATGGATCTAATGATATAAAATTGGTATTGTAGGTATTGATATATTTTTCTAAAAACCTGGTCAAATGTGCATGTGTTCGACTTCTGAAAAAGCTAATATATCTTATATTTGAAACGGGGGGAGTATCCCTCAAATAATCTAGAAAAAGATAAGTATATATCAGCATTTGAGTTCTTGACAAAAATAATAATTTGTAGTGGTCTTCAAAGAAAGTTAGTCATCAGACCATCAGCCAGGAAAAACCAGAGACATCATGGATAAATAATACTGCACATTCTTTGCATTTTTTTTCCGATCAATATATTGGTAGATCACATTAGAACAAGCAACCCGGCGCGTTACTGCAGGAATTGCTTGCAATATATTGCGACAAGATTCGGTTTCGATGGAATGTGAATATTTTAACTAATAAAATGAGAACTCAAAGTGAATTATATTTGAATATTTTACATTTGTAAAATATTTAATGAATACGAATAGTATAATATAATGGAAATGGCTACACCTTTTCGGCTTTTCCTGTTAAAATAATGGAAATATTTACAGCTAGATTGCATGTTTGTATGTTAAAGTAAATTAGTTGGGATTAACTCTTTTTTTGCATCAGAGATTAACTATTTAATTATATACGATAACAAGAAAAATTGTTCCAGTAAAAGAATATACATGTAAAATGCTTCCTCCGTTCCAAAATAAATGACTCAACTTTATTACTAACTTTAGTATAAAATTAGCACAAGTCGAGTCACTTATTTTGGGACGGAGGGAGTACACAAGTGCAAGTTTTTTTTTGCATGGATGAGTGCAAGTATACGAGAGCATTTAGATCACTAAAGTAGTGACCTAAATGCGCTTATATTTGTTTACAGAGAGAATACTAGAGAAGTTACAACAGGCTCGGTAATTGCTTTTGGCTTCTAGGTGCATATGCACTCATTGCTGAAATACACATTTCGAAAAGTTGAAAAATTCGGAACAAAAATCCCGCGTGTATATCTGGACATTTTATATGCGTGCACAAGGTTTTCAGTGAAAAATGACGTTTTTTGTGGCTTCTGCAAAAAAGATAATTTCTGATGCTTTTCTAACTATTCACGAGGCATTTCTTTACCTTTTTTACACAAGCCACAAAAAACGTCGTTTTTCACCGAAACCTTGTGAACGCACATAAAATGTCCGGATATACATGTGAGATTTTTGTTTCGAATTATTCCAACTTTTTGAAATGTGTATTTCGACAATGGATGCATCTGTAGATAGGAGCCAAAACACCGGGTCCCAACAGGCTGCATTACATTGCTGTAATATTAAAGAACGTAATGGTAAGAATACTCTGCAACGCATTTGCCCCCACGCGAGGAGGGCTAGTGTGCACGACGCGCTTCCTTAGCAGCCTCCACCACCGTAAACAATAACGACGGGTTGGGCCCTGCGTTTCTTTTTGCGCCTGGCGTCTGACTCGTCCGCCCCGTCGGAGCAGCTGAACACGGCGATGGCCACCACGGCGACGACGGCCACGAAGACGAAGGCGAGGCCGATGACATTGCCGGGCGCGGCGAAGCCCTTGGCCGCGGCAAGATCCAGCATCCTAACCATTGCTGCGAATTGGGTTGAGCTTCTGCGACTTGAACTCTCTGACTTGTTGGTGAGAGATGGAAGAGGGTGGTGGGGGTCGACCAGTATTTAAAGGCTTGGGATCGGAGCAATAAGCAGGGATGGGATGTCAATTGGTTAACTACTTCGTTTACCAAAATACCACGCAGCAGGAGTAGACTTCTGCGTGCGTTTGGCATCGTACCTAGTGGTTTGCTAGTCGTTGGTCAAGGCTTTGCTTGCGGCGCAGCGAACAATCATACTGTACTTCATTAGACCGGAAATGGTGTTCTCAGGCGACAACAGGAGAGCCAGGCGTGGAACGGATGCTGGACGGTGAGAGTCTCAGCGGAAACGAATGATTATTCCGTCGAGAGGTTGCGAGGCAAGTTCGTACAGGTCACTCGGGTGGTAGTTAGTTTCGTGCAGTAGCTTGCAGCGTGGAACTGTACGGACGGGTCATAGTCTCACAGAGGTTGTGGCCGGGACGTTATGTCCAGCTGCTTTGTGCGACTAATCAAGGGTCACACCCCACGTGGCCTATGGCCAGATTTCCCCGTGACTATGTTGAAGACAACAGCTGGAGGGTAGTGTGACGTGTGGCTACTGCGTCATCTCACGCATGCATGGGCGACTTTGTACGAGTGCAAAACATGTTACACAAACCTTAGAGCATCTCCACCCGCGCCCCTAACAAGCCTCCCAGGCGAATTTTCGGTCGCCGGCATAAAAAAATCGACCCAATCGCCTCGCAAGGACCCATTTTTCGTCAGCTCGGACCAAAATTGATGCCGGCGGACCCAACCCGAACCCGGCGTGCTGGGGGCGCTCGGGGCGCCGGGCGAACCGTTTTTGGCGCGAAAGAGCCGCGCGCCAGCCGCGTCAGCGACACCGCCCGCCTCGTCTTCTCCCGATGCCTCGGTTTCCCACGGGGAATCAATGGCAAGGCTGCCGCCGGTCAGCTTTGCCATTGATTCCTCACGGGCGGCGCGTCATGGGACGGTGCGCCGACGCCTCCCCTCCCTCGGACGCGTACACACGGGCGCGGCCCGGCTATATATGGTCTCGCTCGCCCCTGGTGAGCGCTACCTATCCCGAACGCCGCCGCCGAGCTCTCCCTCAGCCCTCCCTTTCCCGTGAGCCGCCGCCTAGCCCCCTCCATCTCCCTCCTTTCCCGATAGCCAAACGCTTCCCCGGCGACGAGGCGGCCGCCAACGGCTTCGGCCGCCGCACGCTCCACGAACAGGAGTCGTGGCTCCTGTTCCAGGCGAACATCTCGGCGCCGCCGGACATGCGCGTCGGGCCGATGGGCTGGAGGCTCAGCAACGGGGAGTGCACATTCTCCCGTTGCCCGACGCCGTGGCCAAACCCTCGTACTTCACCGACGAGGTCGAGGTCGTGCGCGCCTCCCTCACCGACGCCCAGCTCTCCCTTCCCCAGTACGCCGCCAACAACCAAGCGGCTTGGGCGGCGTACTTCGAGCGACATCAGCGGTAGCGGCTGGCGTCCACCAACGATGCGCCGGTGGTCGGCGACCTGAAGAACAGCGAGGGGCGCCACCTGTGATGGGGCGCCCCCGGCTGCACCCTTGAGGGCGTGCTGACGCACCTCGAGGGCGGCAACAACCCGCCGTTGGCGTACCCCCCGGCGAGGGCGGCCGCCCCGGCGCACCGCCGACACGACGGGCAATGGGCACCAAGGAGGTTCGGCGCCTCCTCCTCCTCTTCCTCCTCGCGCTCCTCCTTCCACTCCTCCGGCACTCCAACGCTGCTTGGCGTCAAGGCCGAGCCCGCGGCGGAGAAGCCGCTCGGCCGGCGCACTCGCAGCGTCGGCTTCGTCATCAACGAGGGCGGCCGGCGCGCCTCCTCGTCGGCTCCTCCTACGCGCTTCGTCAAGCCAAAGATGGAGCCGGGGCTGGCGCCGGTGAAGACGGAGCACGGCGAGGTCGAGCTTGACGACGACGCGGCCCTTGAATGGGCACGCCCGGACTCCCTGAAGATGGCAAGGGAGCGCCAGTGCACCGCCCTGCGGCGCTTCGCGCAGCGTTGCCAAGGCCGTGACGAAGGAGGGGTCAACATCATCGACGACAGCGACGACGGCGACGCGCCACCACCGCCACCAGCCCGCCATGGCGACGCCTGGGAGGGGTCCAGCAGGGGCGCCCACGTCAAAGAGGAGAAGCCCGACGATGGCGGCGACGACGCCGACTAATCGGCGTTCAGTAAGTTTTTTTTGATTAGTTTACTATGCATGTAATGAAAATCCGCGAACATGTCTAATATATACCAAAATTTGTAGTGTTTAAGCCGAACTTCGCCGAACTTTGGCTAAATTTGCTATGTTTTTGTAGTGTATAAAGGAGGAACCTATACCTCCTGAGCTTGATCTTGGGGACTTCAGTCCCATTAAATTTAGCCCTTTTGATTACTTTTGCTTGCCACAAAGAAAATTTGCTGCTGAACATAGGGAATATGAGATGAATTTTCGTGATTTACCTTATCATTATGGCAATACTTATATTTATTCTCGCTTTTATGCCTAGCTAGGGGCGTTAAACGATAGCGCTTGTGGGGAGGCAACCCAATTTTATTCTTATTCTTTAGTTTTTGTTCCTGTTTAGTAATAAATAATTCATCTAGCCTCTGGTTAGATGTGGTTTTGTGTTTTAATTAGTTTTTTTGCCAAGTAAAACCTTTAGGATAACCTACGGTGATAGTTAACTTCATCTTGCTGAAAAACAGAAAATTTTGCGCGCACGAGAATAATTTTCATAAATCACAGAAACGTGCTTTTCAGTTGATTATTTTTTCAGAAGATTAATAGACTAATTACCTAGACTTCCTAATTTGGTAGGATTTTTGAGGTTCCATAAGTATCAAAAGTTACAGATTGCTACAGACTGTTATGTTTTTGACAGATTCTGTTTTCATGTGTTGTTTGCTTATTTTGATGAATCTATGGCTAGTATCGGGGGGTATAAACCATAGGGAAGTTGGAATACAGTAGGTTTAACACCAATATTAATAAAGAATGAGTTCATTACAGTACTTTAAAGTGGTGGTTTGTTTTCTTGTACTAACGGAGCTCATGAGATTTTCTGTTGAGTTTTGTGTTGTGAAGTTTTCAAGTTTTGGGTAAAGATTTGACGGATTATGGAATAAGGAGTGGCAAGAGCCTAAGCTTGGGGATGCCCAAGGCAACCCAAGGTAAAGTTCAAGGACAACCAAAAGACTAAGCTTGGGGATGCCCCGGAAGGCATCCCCTCTTTCGTCTTCATCCATCGGTAACTTTACTTGAGGCTATATTTTTATTCACCACATGATATGTGTTTTGCTTGGAGCATCTTGTATGATTTGAGTCTCTGCTTTTTAGTTTACCACAATCATCCTTTCTGTACACACATTTTGGAGAGACACACATGGATCTGAATTTATTAGAATACTCTATGTGCTTCACTTATATCTTTTGAGCTATAAATTTTTGCTCTAGTACTTCACTTATATCTTTTTAGAGCACGGTGATGGTTTTATTTTATAGAAATTATTGATCTATCATGCTTCACTTATATTATTTTGAGAGTCTTTTAGAACAGCATGGTAATTTGCTTTGGTTATAAAACTAGTCCTAATATGATGGGCATCCAAGTTGGGTATAATAAAAACTATCAGATAAAGTGCATTGAATACTATGATAATTTGATACTTGATAATTGTTTTGAGATATAAAGGTGGTAATGTTAGAGTCATGCTAGTTGGGTAATTGTGAAATTGAGAAATACTTGTGTTAAAGTTGGCAAGTCTCGTAGCATGCACGTATGGTAAAAGTTGTGTGAAAAATTTGAAGCATGGGGTGTTCCTTGAGTGCCTTCCTTATGAGTGGAGGTCGGGATCGTGCGATGGTTAACTCCTACCAACCCTTCCCCTAGGAGCATGCGTAGTAGTACTTTTCTTCGAGGGCTAATGAACTTTTGCAATAAGTATATGAGTTCTTTATGACTAATGTGAGTCCATGGATTATACGCACTCTTACCGTTCCACATTTTTGCTAGCCTCTATGGTACTGTGCATTGCCCTTTCTCACCTTGAGAGTTGGTGCAAACTTCGCCGGTGCATCCAAACCCCGTGATACGATACACTCTATCACACATAAACCTCCTTATATCTTCCTCAAAACTGCCACCATACCTACCTATTATGGCATTTCCATAGCCATTCCGAGATATATTGTCAAGTAACTTTTCACCGTTTCGCTTATTATGACACGCTCCATCATTGTCATATTGCTTTTGCATGATCATGTAGTTGACATAGTATTTGTGGCAAAGCCACCTTTATAATTCTTTCATACATGTCGCTCTTGATTCATTGCATATCCCGGTACACCGCCGGAGGCATTCACATAGAGTCATATTTTGTCCTAAGTATTGAGTTGTAATTCTTGAGTTGTAAATAAATAGAAGTGTGATGATTTCCATTATTAGAGCATTATCCCATGTGAGGAAAGGATGATGGAGACTATGATTCCCCCACAAGTCGGATGAGACTCCGGACTTTATGAAAAATAAAAGAGGCCAAAGAAGCCCAAAGAAGAAAAAAAGAGGCCAAAGAAGCCCACCAAATAAAAAAATGAGAGAAAAAGAGAGAAGGGACAATGTTACTATCCTTTTACCACACTTGTGCTTCAAAGTAGCACCATGATCTTCATGATAAGATAGTCTCATATGTCGTCACTTTCATATACTAGTGGGAATTTTTCATTATAGAACTTGGCTTGTATATTCCAATGATGGGCTTCCTCATCTCCCTAGCTCGTTGATTAGCCGCATCAATGTGAGACTTTCTCCTTTTTTGTTTTCTCACATAATCCCTATCATCATACTCTGCTCCACCGATAGTGCTATGTCATGGCTTACGCTCATGTATTGCGTGAGGGTTGAAAGGGTGAAGCGCGTTAAAAAGTATGAACCAATGGCTTGGCTGAAACCGGGGTGGTGCATGATGGGAGTATTTTGTGTGACGAAAATGAAGCATGGCCAAACTATATGATTTTGTAGGGATAAGCTTTCTTTGGCTATGTTTTTTTCATAAGAAATGATTACTTTGTTAGTATGCTTGAAGTATTATTATTTTTATGTCAATATTAAACTTTTATCTTGAATCTTTTGGATCCGAACATTCATGCCACAATAAAGAAAATTACATTGAGAATTATGCTAGGTAGCATTCCACATCAAAAATTCTGTTTTTATCATTTACCTACTCGAGGACGAGTAGGAATTAAGCTTGGGGATGCTTGATACGTCTCCAACGTATCTATAATTTTTGATTGTTCCATGCTATTATATTACCTGTTTTGGATGTTCAATGGGCTTTACTATACACTTTTATATTATTTTCGGGACTAACCTATTAACCGGAGGCCCGATTCCAAATTACTGTTTTTTGCCTATTTCAGTGTTTCGCAAAAAAGGAATATCAAACGGAGTCCAAACGGCATGAAACCTTCGGGAGAGTTATTTTTGGAACAAACGCAACCCAGGAGACTTGGAGTGGACGTCAAGAAAGAAACGAGGTGGCCACGAGGCAGGGAGGCGCGCCCAGGGGGGTAGGCGCGCCTCCCACCCTTGTGGGCCCCTCGTGGCTCCCCTGACCGACTTTCTTCGCCTATATATACTCACGTACCCTGAAAACATCCAGGAGCACCATGAAACCCTATTTCCACCGCCGCAACCTTCTGTACCCGTGAGATCCCATCTTGGAGCCTTTTCCGGTGCTCCGCCGGAGGGGGAATCAATCATGGAGGGCTTCTACATCAACGCCATAGCCTCTTTGATGAAGTGTGAGTAGTTTACCATAGACCTTCAGGTCCATAGTTATTAGCTAGATGGCTTCTTCTCTCTCTTTGGATCTCAATACAAAGTTCTCCTCGATCTTCTTGGAGATCTATTCGATGTAATTCTTTTTGCTGTGTGTTTGTCAAGATCCGATGAATTGTGGGTTTATGATCAAGATTATCTATGAACAATATTTGAATCTTGTCTGAATTCTTTTATGTATGATTTGTTATGTTTGCAAGTCTCTTCGAATTATCAGTTTGGTTTGGCCTACTAGATTGATCTTTCTTGCAATGGGATAAGTGCTTAGCTTTGGGTTCAATCTTGCGGTGTCCTTTCCCAGTGACAGCAGGGGCAGCAAGGCACGTATTGTATTGTTGACATCGAGGATAAAAAGATGGGGTTTATATCATATTGCTTGAGTTTATCCATCTACATCATGTCATCTTGCCTAATGCGTTACTCTGTTCTTATGAACTTAATACTCTAGATGCATGCTGGATAGCGGTGGATGTGTGGAGTAATATAGTAGATGCAGAATTGTTTCGATCTACTTGTCACGGACGTGATGCCTATATACATGATGCCTATATACATGATCATGCCTAGATATTCTCATAACTATGCACTTTTCTATCAATTGCTCGACAGTAATTTGTTCACCCACCGTAATACTTATGCTATATTGAGAGAAGCCACTAGTGAAACCTATGGCCCCCGGGTCTATTTTCCATCATATAAGTTTCCGATCTACTTTATTTTGCAATCTTTACTTTCCAATCTATATCATAAAAATACCAAAAATATTTATTTATCTTATTATCTCGATCACATCTCACTTTTGCAAGTGGCCGTGAAGGGATTGACAACCCCTTTATCGCGTTGGTTGCAAGGTTCTTATTTGTTTGTGTAGGTACGAGGGATTTGCGTGTAGCCTCCTACTGGATTGATACCTTGGTTCTCAAAATCTGAGGGAAATACTTACGCTACTTTGCTGCATCACCCTTTCCTCTTCAACGGAAAACCAACGCATGCTCAAGAGGTAGCACGTACCGATCTCCGAAGAGGACGAGAGCCTCGGTGCCGAACAATTCATCGTGCCAGAGGATCCCCTCGAACAAGAGCAATTTAAGCACCCCACGGCAAGAAGCCTGAAAAAGAAGCAACAACAGCTTCAAGCTGATCAAGACCTTCTCAATGAAAGATGGACTGATGTCCTAGCATCCGAGGAATACAGACTCGATGAAAGGATCGAGATGGACCTAGAGGGGGGGGGGTGAATAGGTACAATTACAAATTTTAATTGTTACTTGGCAATTTTAGGCAATAATGCGGAATATGAAGATGAGCCTAACAATTGCACGTGAGCACAAAGTACTAAGCAAACAACACAAACACGTAAGTAGGCAGGCACAATATAATGTACGTAAGTGTAACGAGACAAGTAACCACAAGTAGAGAGTTAGGGTTAGGAATAACCGCAACTCCGGGAGACGAGGATGTATGCCGATGTTCACTTCCTTGGAGGGAAGCTAGTCACCGTTAGAGGGGTGGATGTTACCACGAAGGCACACCTACACCATGATGGCTCACCCTATTCTCCCTTTGAGACAACACCACGGAGGCGTTTCTCAACCACTAGTGGTAGACCTTGGGGTGGTCTCCAAACCCTCACAAACTTTTCCAAGGGTAATCACAAAGTTCGATTCCTCTCCGAATGAATCCTACCGCCTAGGAGTCTCCAACCTCCAAGAGTAACAAGAACTATGGGAAAAGCTCAAAACTTGCTCAAGTCACGAATTCCTTTGGTGCAAAGAAGGGGAAGGAGTGGATCTATCACTTGATTGGAGAACTTCTCTCAAATGCTCCTAGAACACTTGGGAATCTAGGATTTAGTGTGGATGAATGAGAGAGAGAGTGAGGGATGTTCTTGAGAGGCTCAAAGTGAATGGTCAACCTTATCCCGTGGAAGAGAAAGGTATATATATATAGGTGGTGGGTAGAAGTGGCCGTTTGGGGTACAGGATGGGCCGGACGTCCGGAGAACGTCGGACGTCCGGAGGCACAAATAGGTCCGGACGTCCGACAGCCATCGGACAACCGGCCGCTGTGAAAAGTGTGACCCACAATCCAGTGTACAGGATACAGACATCCGAACTGGGCCGGACATCCGGAGCACGGACGACCGGAGGGTCCGGACGTCCGTAAAAATGCTTCTGTTGTGAAAGTGTTGGACGTCCGGAGAGTTCCGGACATCCGTAGAAATGCTTCTCTTGTGGAATGCCGGACGTCCGGGAATCAAGAAGGACCGGACGTCTGTAGAACACCGGACGTTCGAGGGCAAGGTATAGAAATAGTATCTTTTGAGCAAGTTTTTCGCTAGATCCATAGATCCCCTCTTAATAGTGTGGGATCCCTATACTTAAGAACAAACCATAAATGAAGTCAACATCTTGTATCTCCATTCTTGAGTTATATGCTTTTTGTCCCTAGTCATGATCCATGCACATGGTCTTTGGAACATAATCCTGAGATATACTTGATAAACATGATTAGTCCCAAGCATATGTGTTGTCATCAACATCAAAATATGATTAAGGGCATGATTGCACTTTCAATCTCCCCCTTTTTTGTAGTTGATGACAACTCATATGCATAGTCATAATAGTAATCGGAAGTATTTGTTGTTGAGCTCAATAACCATAATAAGAATGAGTAGCGAGCGAGCTCCCCCTCAAAGTGATACCATAGATACTACTAAAACAAAATGATGAGGGCTCCCCCTCAAAAAGATGCCTCCAGTATAACCAAATCTCATACACACGATAATCAAGAGTTAAATTTCATATAGATTCATCACATGTAGATTCACCAAATCTCAAATTCAACAAACTCATAACATAGGTTCAGTACAGGCTAAAACACAACCATAACAATAAGTTTGATTACATAATGAGCTAGAATAACATGCATATGGAGCCTACTCCCCCTTTGGCATCAAGTATCCAAAAAAACTAGGGGGAATGACATAACAGCACTAGAGATCATCATCATCATCATCATCACGAACACCACTACCACCAGCCTCGTCGAAGAAATCAGCCCACTCAGGACCGGAGGGAAAACCAAAGTCAGAAGGGGGGGGGGGGTCTGCAGGAAGACACTCATCGTCACTCACATCATACACTCCTGAGTCTCTCAGACGAGCCTTCAGAGCATTCTTGGAAGTGACCATGCGAGTGACCACATCGTGGTGTTGGGAGCAATGGTAGGTGAACATCTTCATTATGGATGAGTGAGCCTTCCCAAGAAAACGAGCAATGCGCCCAAAGGGGGCATCACCAGAAGGAGGATGAGTAGCATGAGAAGGAACACTAGCGGCGGTGCGACTAGCAGTAGCGGGAGGAGGAGGAACATGATCAGCCGCCATGTGAGCGGGAATGACCCATCGCTCATGTACATGAGTGCGGGCAATAGGAAAGGGAGCTACACTTTCGATAAAAGCCTGAATAAAAGGTGCATGAGGAAAAGCCCTCTTGTGCTGGAAGCTAGCAAGGCGGATCTCATGCCATAGAAAGTGGGGAACATTGATCTTCCCTTTAGGAGATGTGAAGAGGCGATGCATGAGATCAATGCAGTAGCTGCTGCAGGAGCCCTTGTCACTCATCTTGGGATAGATGGTGCGGATGATACACTGATAAATGATGTTGAATGGAAAGCGCCAAATGGAGACTTGGTTTAGACCCTTTTGTTTTTCAGTGGCAGACAAAGTTGATATAGGTCTAAGGAGATCCGCACAGACCGCAATGCCCTTGGGCTTATGGTTGGGGTCATCCTTGTGGATTTTGAACCCAGTGTCGGGAAATCCAAGGGCAGTGACAAACTGAGCATAAGATGTTGTGAGTGCAGTGTCGGAGGTCATCCATGTGACAGTGTTATCAGGAGCAAAGTAACATGTGGCATAAAACTGATGGATGGCAGCGTGGTTAAAATCATGTTGAAAGGTGAAAGGAGCAGCTAGATTGGACGACCCAATGAGCTCAATGGCTCCCGGATATTTCTCCGGATGAGTGCGAATGTGCTCAAGATCAATGCAAACATGAAGTGACAAGCCCTTAGGTATGACAATCGTGGTGAAGAGTTCAGCTTGGACATTTGTGCGAAAGCGACTATCCTGAGAATCCCTAACAACGATAAATTGATCTACATCACAACGCAATTTAAGATATGAAGTTTTTGGCACCTCGTTGAAACGCTTAATATGACGACCGAGTGGCAGTGGAGGCTCAATGGAGATGTGGCGAGCATCACCGTGGGGTTGCACCGGAGGAGGAGGAGGGTGAAAGGTTGGACGACGAGTGCCCGGCTTGGGTGCAGCGACGCGAATGCCAACCATCGGGGACGGATCCACCTCCTCAAGCTCATCCTCAAAGTCCGACCCCTCCGAGGAGGAATCACTGGACGAGCTGGGAGGACGAGCGGCACATTTCCGAGGGCGATCTTCCTCCTGGGAGTCGTCGGAGCCACCACGACGAGACAGACGAGCCGGCCCTCCGGCGACTTGCTTGCGAGTTGAGTGCTTGGACCGAGGCATCGTGACCTAGGGGAGAAGGAAAACACATATCAACACCCCTCCATAGATCAGGGTGAATGTATGAGGGGGGGAAGGTTGTGCCCTACCTTGAAAGGAAGAACACAGAGGAGCTGAGCGGCGTGCTGGAGCAGGGGGTCAACGGGCTGGCTGGGGAGAGAAGCCCCAGGCTGGATGGGCTGGACGGCTGGACGGCGAGCCGCAGATCCGCGATGGAGAGAAGCTCCGGCGAGGGGCACGACGGCGGGCAGCCGCGGGGAGTGGTCGCACGGCAGGAGTGGCGGCGGCGGTGGGGAAACTAGCGGATAGGATGTGGTTAGTTGAGAAACCCTACGGCGCAGTTTATATAGTGGCCAGTAAAAACGTCCGGACGTCCGGAGCCTACGGACGACCGGAGTCGAATATGCGTCCGGACGTCCGGGAGCGTACGGACGACCGGAGTCGGGACCAACAAAAAGTAGAGGATGACAGAGATGATTCTACGGACGACCGACGGCTTCGGACGACCGGACAAATTGTAACAGAAAGGTTATTACGGACGTCCGGAGTCTGACGGACGTCTGGAGTTTCAGCGTCTAGGCCAACTAAGGGAACTAGAGTGGATTTTACGGACGTCCGGAGAGGTCGGACGACCGGTCGATGGTAGTCAGAGAAGAATTCACGGACGACCGGCAGTGAAGAACCACACGGACGTCCGGAACCTACGGACGTCCGACGCCAGAAGTTTTGATAGGAGGCAAAGGTGCAAGTGCTGATCATGATGAGGAGAAGACAATTCTTGTCCACAATAAAAATGTACTTATGTAGTAACTAATACTCTATCTCACTCAATCATAGCCATATACTACAAGTGGTGGCTACTGCCACAATGTGTGAGTAGACATGACATGACACAGAAAGATTTGAACTTTGAGTGCATAGTCACTACTCCATCATGTTAAAGCACCATAGGCCTAGACCCATGGATACTTTGAGATTGTTGGTTCTTTTTATGCATTGAGTAGGGCGAGAACATTCATGAATTGAATGTCTCCCCCTAAGTATATGCCTACATCATGACAAGACATTAGATTCATGCATGAATGGGTACTAGATTTCACATAATGTTGTCAAGCTCCAAGATACCAAGTTCACGCCTAAGTCGACAAATCTGTGCCAATGTGATCAATGTGAATATCACCCTTTTCAACATGATCTCTCAAGAAATGATACCTAATATCAATGTGTTTGGTGCGGAGATGATCTTTGGGGTTCTCAGCAATATTGATGGCACTTTCATTATCACACAGAAGAGGCCATTTCTATAGGTGATACCGTAATCCTTCAAAGTTTGCCTCATCCATAACAACTGAGTTGCACAACTAGCGGCAGCAATGTATTCAGCTTCTGCGGTAGAGAGAGCAATACAATTTTGTTTCTTCGAGGACCAACTCACCAAGGATCGTCCAAGAAACTGACATGCACCGGATGTGGACTTATGATTCACTTTGTCTCCAGCCCAATCCGCATTCGTGTACCCAATGAGATCAAACTTAGCATCCTTGGGGTACCAGAGGCCCAACTTTGGGGTGTGAACAAGGTATCTAAGAATATGCTTAACCGCCTTATGATGACTTTCCATAGGGAAAGCTTGAAATCTAGCACACATGCATACACTGAACATGATGTCTGGTCTAGATGCACAAAGATAAAGCAATGAACCAATCATAGAGCGGTAAGTAGATGGGTCGAAAGGAGTACCATTTGTGTCTTCAGTGAGAGTAATTTTGGTTGGCATGGGTGTCTTGCATGGACTAGCATTAGACATACCAAACTTTTCTACAATATCCTTGAGGTACTTTGCTTGAGATAAGAAAATTCCTTCTTGAAATTGTTGAATTTGAAATCCGAGAAAGAACTTCAAATCCGTATTGAGTGACATTTCAAAATTCTTGGTCATTGAAGCCGCAAACTTCTTGCACAAATGAATGTTAGGAGAACCAAAAATGATGTCATCTACATAGATTTGGCATAGGATCAAATCACCCTTGTCCCTCTTAGTAAAAAGAGTGGGATCGACCACCCCTCTCACAATACCATCATCGAGTAAAAACTTCTTCAGATGATCATACAAAGCATGAGGTGCTTGTTTGAGGCCATACAAAGCCTTATGAAGTTTATACACATAGTCTTTGTGAAAGGGATCAACGAACCCGGGTGGTTGTGACACATATACTTCTTCTTGTAGAGGACCGTTAAGGAAAGCACTCTTCACATCCATTTGATGTAATGTAAAACCATTGAAAGCGGCATAAGCAAGTAAGATGCGAATGGATTCAAGATGGGCAACGGGGGCAAAGGTCTCACCAAAGTCCAAACCTTCAACTTGTGAGTACCCTTGTGCCACTAACCTTGCCTTGTTGCGGATGATTACACCATTTTCATCTTGCTTGTTCTTGAAAATCCATTTTGTTCCAATGACGTTGTGCTCGATAGATGGCCTCTTGACTAATGACCACACTTGGTTGCGTTCAAAACTGTTCAACTCTTCTTGCATAGCAACAAGCCAATCGTTGGCCATCAATGCCTCTTGTACCTTGAGTGGCTCAATACTAGACACAAACGAGAAGTGAGCACAAAAGTTTGTCAAATGTTTACGAGTGACTCTACCTTCCGAGATGCCGGTGAGGATTTTGTCAACATCAACACGACCGGCCACTCGAGGCATGATGGAGGTGAGGGTTTCATGAGGTTCAACTTCATGTCCATCATCCACATCTTCAACATATGGATCATTCACGTGTGGAGGAAGATCTTTTTGTTCATGTTGCATTTATTGAGGTTCATCATCAATGATTGGACTTTCTTGTTCTTGCTCTTGATGATGATCTTGTTCTTGATGATTATCAGTAAGAGAGACTTGATCATCCTCTTCAACTTGGGCTAAGGGTATCGGTTGAACAATAGGAGCTTGTGGTGGTATGGATGTTGAAGTTGTTTGATGATGTGTGAGACCTCCATCTTCTTCTTCATCATCATGAGGTTCTTCTTCCATAGGAAGAAGTGCACCAACACCCATGGTCAGAATGTCTTGAGAAGAATCTTCTTCACCTACATCACTTAGATCAACTTGCTCCCCATGGGAGCCATTAAATTCATCAAACGCCACGTCACAAGTTTCTACAACACATCCATTGGATTTGTTGTAGACTCTATAGGCGTGAGAGTTTGATCCATAACCAACAAATATACCCTCAATTGTTTTGGATTGAAATTTTCCTAACCGTTCCCTTTTGTTGAGAATGAAACATTTGCACCCAAATACACGAAAGTACTTGACATTTGGCTTGTTTCCAGTTAGCAGATCATATGGAGTCTTTTCCAATATAGTGCGGAGGAAGAGCCAGTTTGATGCATGGCATGCGGTATTGACAGCTTCGGCCCAAAAACTATGTGGTGACTTGTATTCATCCAACATGGACCTTGCCATCTCTACAAGTGTACGGTTCTTCCGTTCGGCTACACCATTTTGTTGAGGAGTGTATGGAGCTGAATATTGATGCTCAATCCCTTCATCACTAAGAAATTCTTCCAAAGTATAGTTCTTGAACTCAGAGCCATTGTCACTTCTTATTGCCCGGATTTCTTTGTCAAACTTGCGTTGGGCTTGCTTGGCAAAATCAATGAAAGTGATCTTCGTTTCGTCCTTGGACTTGAGGAAGAACACCCATGTATATCTTGAGTAATCATCAACAATGACAAGCCCATACTTTTTCCCACCAAGACTATCCCATGAAGGAGGCCCAAAAAGATCCACATGAAGGAGCTCCAGGGGCCTTGAAGTAGATACTATGTTCTTGGGTGGGTGCTTTGATTGATGTTGCTTCCCGGCTATGCATGCACTACACACACGATCTTTCTCAAAAGAGACATTGGTTAGTCCAAGGATGTGATTCCCCTTTAAGAGATCTTGAAGATTTCTCATGCCGACATGGGCTAGCCGGCGATGCCATAGCCACCCCTTGTCAGCCTTGGCCATTAGACAAGTTGCATGGAATGTGCTCTCTTTCGAGAAATCAACCGTGTAAAGGTTGCCATCCAACTCTCCAACAAAAGCCACTTAGAGAGTATCTCTCTTAAAGACTTTCACATCCGTTAGTCCAAAAAGTGTATCATAACCAACAGAAGCCAATTGGCGAACAGAAAGCAGATGGTATTTAAGGGATTGGACAAGCATAACATTTGCAAGAGACATGTCGTTTGTGATAGCCACCTTGCCCAACCTGAGTACCTGTCCTTTTGAACCTCCACCAAACATAATGCTCATGAATGGTTGAATAGCTTCCATGAAATCGTAGAGGAATTTGCTATCTCCGGTCATATGATTTGTACATCCACTATCAATCACCCATTTCACTCCACCGGAGAAGCTTACCTACACACAATTAGGACTTGGTTAGAGGCACCCATTTTGCAATGGGACCTCTCAAGTTAGTTACAAGGGTCTTAGGGACCCAAATAGCATAGAACCAGAATGCATTTCGAGGACCAACAAATTTTGCAAAAACTTCTCCATCCTTAGTCTTACGAAATACATAGGAAGGATGCATGAACTCTTTAGGCTTGTTGAGAATGGGCATGCCCCTTGTGGCCTTCCCACTCACAACCTTACCTTTCTCCTTATGCCCTTCTCTTACAAATGTTTCATTTAGAGGAGTTGTGCACTTTTGGGAGGACGTCTTCTTCTTGCTTGTGCTCGGGTCAAACCCAAGTCCCTCTTTGGCAAACACCTCATTGTGTTGGCTCAAAATCTCATCAAGGTTCTTTTGCCCTTGAGCACATGTCATGAGACCTTTCTCAATTTGAGCCTTGAGAAAACTATTTTCCTTAATAATAGATGCTAGATCACTACTAGAGTTAGTAGCACAAGCATCAACATTTATAATAGGGGAAGAGTAAGCCTTGGCTAAAGTTTCAAGATAAGTAAGTTTGAGCGTCTCAAAACTCTTTCTAAGAACGGTGAGCTCTCCTTCCTTAGTCTTGAGAGACACAGATAGAAGCTCACAATCCTTAGATAGAGAAGCATGAGACTTCACAAGCTTACTTTTATCATTCATTAATTCTTCGCAAGAGTCAATAGCCTTTTTCAAGGAGGCAAGATCATTTGTGTGAACATCAATATTTGCACCAATTTTTAAGCATAGTTCATCATTTCGTGCTTCCTCATATTGGACTTTCCGCTCAAGGATTTCACACTTTTCCTTTTCCTCGGTGACGAGGGTTTCGAGTTCCTTAATGGTGATGGTGTGCTTACTCACCATCTCCATAAGCATACGAAACATAGTGAGTTTCTTTCCTTTGAGGGAGCACATGAACTTATTAAGTTTAGCAGTCATAGGATCATCTAGATCATCATCCTCATAGATATCCTCCGCACCAAGATACTCATCACTAGGAGTAGAAGGTGTGAAAAGAGGAGGATTTGATGGTGGAGTTACCTTGACCTTGTCAGAAGAGCTTTGGTCCTCTCCTTCTTCAACCATGGCCTTTGCCATTAGGCACTTGTGAGCGTTGCCCTTGTAATCTTTCATGTAGTTGTAGGTGACCACGTCACCACTCTTGTTTACTAACCTCAACGTGTTTTGAGAGTCTTGAGCAACTCCGGCAACACCACTAACATCATCCGGATCAGATTCTTCTTGAGAAACCATTGCCATTCCATCTCTCTTCTTGAGCTTGGAGTTCAAAGTATTTGGCAACTTCTTCTTGGGAAGGGTCTTGGGAAACCTTGGTTTATCTTCTCTCTTCTCATAAGGGCACTCGTTGGAGAAGTGATTGGTTTCTTCACAGTTGTAGCATTTTCTTACTTTCTTCTTTTGAAATCTTCCCTTGAATTTTCTGGCGCTAAACTTCTTGACAAAAAGAGCCATGTCTTCATATGAAGGGCCCTCGTCGGATTCAATCTCATTACCATCTTCATCATCATCATCATCTTCTTCTTCTTCACTTTGCTCATCTTCACATACTTGCTTGGCCTTCAATGCAAGATTGATCTTTGATGATGGTGAACCATGCATGGCAAGGTGTTTTGTGGCATTGGCCTTTGACTCTTCAAATAGTTGGAAGGTGGACATGATGTCATCTGTAGTCATTTCCTTGAAGGTATGGTGTTGTCTTATGTCCCACACCATTTGATGTTGATATGGAGCAAGATCATGAAGCAACTTATCCACAAGAAACCTCTTAGTCATATTGAATCCATCTTGTGTCTTGTCACACTCACATGACTCAATATCCGCAGTGAGAGTCATGAGACGCTCAAGGAGTTGATTGGGTGTTTAACCTTTTTCCATACAAAAGGTTTGCAATTGCCCCTTGGCAATTTCATATTGAGCACTCCGGAGGGTAGAAGTGCCAGTCCTGGATCGTATAATACTTTCCCATAGTTCCTTGGCACTTCTGATGTGTATGAACGGTCTCCTTTGCTTTTCATCCATACCTCTCCTTATACACATGATTGCCGTGTCATTGAGGTTCTTGCCATATATTTCTCTTGGTGTGGGGTTCTTTGGATCAACCACATGGTAGCCATACTCTATCATCTCCAGCATCTCATCGTTTCCATGTCGAAGATGATCCTGCATAGCAACTTTCCACAAAGCAAAATCAGAAGTAGCAGAAAGTAAAGGAGGTTTGCCTTCAGGATTATATCTTGGTTTCTCAACCTGAGGTCTTGCATAAAGCCAAGGAACACTTGCGTGTTCATTGCTAGGAGGTTGTTGACCAAGTGATGATATAGGCACGGTTGGCCTCGAACCCACACCACTTGAGTGTGGTGCAAGCACCGCGGACAACGTGGCTAATCTCAGTTGGACCAAGGCCTCAAGAGAAGCATCATGCTCCTCTTTTTGCTTAGCAAGGGCCCCATTCTAGATCCTGAGACGTAAAGGACTTGACTTCAGAGGAAACCTCGCCTTTATCCTTAGGATCTACAACCAGGGGAGTCCCACTGGGTTCATCTCGCTCTAGGGCGGTTAAGCCACAAGAATAGAGCACGAGGCTCTGATACCAATTGAAAGGATCAAGATGGACCTAGAGGGGGGGTGAATAGGTAAAATTACAAATTTTAATTGTTACTTGGCAATTTTAGGCAATAATGCGGAATATGAAGATGAGCCTAACAATTGCACGTGAGCACAAAGTACTAAGCAAACAACACAAACACGTAAGTAGGCAGGCACAATATAATGTACGTAAGTGTAACGAGACAAGTAACCACAAGTAGAGAGTTAGGGTTAGGAATAACCGCAACTCTGAGAGACGAGGATGTATGCCGATGTTCACTTCCTTGGAGGGAAGCTAGTCACCGTTAGAGGGGTGGATGTTACCATGAAGGCACACCTACGCCACGAAGGCTCACCCTGTTCTCCCTTTGAGACAACACCACGGAGGCGTTTCTCAACCACTGGTGGTAGACCTTGGGGTGGTCTCCAAACCCTCACAAACTTTTCCGAGGGTAATCACAAAGTTCGATTCCTCTCCGAATGACTCCTACCGCCTAGGAGTCTCCAACCTCCAAGAGTAACAAGAACGATGGGAAAAGCTCAAAACTTGCTCAAGTCACGAATTCCTTTGGTGCAAAGAAGGGGAAGGAGTGGATCTACCACTTGATTGGAGAACTTCTCTCAAATGCTCCTAGAACACTTGGGAATCTAGGATTTAGTGTGGATGAATGAGAGAGAGAGTGAGGGATGTTCTTGAGAGGCTCAAAGTGAATGGTCAACCTTATCCCGTGGAAGAGAAAGGTATATATATAGGTGGTGGGTAGAAGTGACCGTTTGGGGTACAGGATGGGCCGGACGTCCGGAGAACGTCGGACGTCCGGAGGCACAAATAGGTCCGGACGTACGACAACCATCGGACGACCGGACGCTGTGAAAAGTGTGACCCACAATCCAGTGTACAGGATACGGACGTCCGAGCTGGGCCGGACATCCGGAGCACGGACGACCGGAAGGTCCGAACGTCCGTAAAAATGCTTCTGTTGTGAAAGTGTCGGACGTCCGGAGAGTTCCAGACATCCGTAGAAATGCTTCTGTTGTGGAATGCCGGACGTGCGGAAGTGGCCGTACGTCCGGGCAATCAAGAAGGACCGGACGTCCATAGAACACCGGACGTCTGAGGGCAATGTATAGAAATAGTATCTTTTGAGCAAGTTTTTCGCTAGATCCATCGATCCCCTCTTAATAGTGCGGGATCCCTATACTCAAGAACAAACCATAAATGAAGTCAACATCTTGTATCTCCATTCTTGAGTTATATGCTTTTTGTCCCTAGTCATGATCCATGCACACGGTCTTTGGAACATAATCCTGAGATATACTTGATAAACATGATTAGTCCCGTGCATATGTGTTGTCATCAACATCAAAATATGATTAAGGGCATGATTGCACTTTCACTCGAGCGCCCAACCAAGAGTTACCCAAAGCGCAAGCTGCTACCCCAGTTCGACGATGAGGCCCCGGAGCCTGTACCGCCAAAGCGTAAAGCTAGCAATGGACCTGACCGACCACCACGTGGTCGGGACAGAGCCGCAACTCAAGCCGAACACCCTACTGCACCACCCCGTCGCAAAGGTAGAGAGACAACAGCTGCAAGATACACTTACGACCTATCACAAGACCTGGATAATAAAGCCTGTTAGACTAGATCAATATATGGATCAAGGGGGCGGGCCCCAGCTCGAGAGGACGATCATCAAGCCTGGCGCGACAAGCACAACTTCACCCGGGCTGAAAACCGCATACGGTCCATTCGAACTGCGTCGGGACATGGCCCGATATAGAGGCGCCGCACACCCCCTATGCTTCGCTGATGAAGTCATGGAGCACCAGTTCCCAGAAGGGTTTAAACCCGTGAATATCGAATCATATGACGGCACAACAGATCCTGCAGTAGGATTGAAGATTTTCTTCTCCACATTCACATGGCTCGCGGTGACGATCTATATGCCATCAAAATACCTCGCTCTCAAACTTAAGGGACCAGCTCGGCACTGGTTAAACTGCCTCCCAGAAAACTCTATTGGAAGCTGGGAAGACCTGGAGGACGCCTTTAGAGACAACTTCCAGGGCACTTATATCCGACCGTCGGACGCTGATGACCTCAGTCACATAGTCCAGCTGCCCGGAGAGTCAGCCAGAAAATTCTGGACCCGGTTCCTAATTAAAAAGAACCAAATTGTTGACTGTCTGGATGTCGAGGCTCTAGCAGCCTTTAAACACAGCATCCGGGACGAATGGCTTGCCCGACTCCTTGGCCAAGAAAATCCGAAGTCCATGGAAGCCCTCACATCACTTATGACCCGCTTTTGCGCAGGCGAAGATAGCTGGCTTGCCCTTAGCAGCAACAGTACCAGCGATCCTGGCAATTCCGAAGCAAGGAACAGAAACGGCAGGCCTCGATGAAATAAAAACAAGCATCAGAGCAACACGGACAATGCCGAAGACACGACAGTCAATGCCGGATTTAGTGGTTCCAAGCTAGGTTAGAGGAAGAGGCCATTCAATAGAAACAAAGACGGTTCATCTAGCCTGGACGAATGCTCGATCGACCTTGCCAGATTCATGGCACCCATGACAAGCCTGCCAACCATACCAACAGAAGTTGGTGGGTCTTTAAACGGGCCGGTAAGTTAAATACTGAACATTCAGGGAAAGGGTCGCCTAGCGAGGATGACGATGAGGAGCCCCGCCCACCGAACACAGGGGACAGAAGAAATTTCCCCCCGAAGTCAAGACGGTGAACATGATATACGCTACTCACATCCCCAAAAGGGAGCGCAAGCGCACGTTAAGGGACGTCTACATGATAGAGCTAGTCGCCCCAAAATTCAACCCATGGTTAGCATGCCCGATCACTCTGGATCACATTGGAGGTCGTATTCGGTTCGCCGGACAACTTCCGAAGTGAAGTCTTGATCTTCGACATCGTCCATTTTCACAGTGGTTATCATGCACTGCTCGGAGGAACTACGTTTGCCCGCTTTAATGCGGTCCCGCACTATGCTTACTTAAAGCTCAAAATTCCAGGACCACGCGGTGTTATAACAGTCCATGGAAACATGGATTGCTCCCTCCGTACTGAGGAACAAATCGCGACCCTTGCAGCAGAAGTACAAATCGGCCTTATCAAGCGGAACTCCACATCGGCAGTCAAGCCACCGGACCCTGTCAAGCGAGTCCGGACTACCCCGCAAAATGATAGTCCAGCTCGTCAGGAGCTTGATTAGCAATACAGCCTCTGCCTTCGCCCCATCCAAGCAGCGGCTTATCTACCGCATGCTCATAACTATGCACTACAAATACCATGGGCAATGAGAGGCATATCGAGGATAAAGTCCACAATACGGCTCAACCGTACCTAGATCCTAATGTCTACTACACAACCTTCTTCTCGTAGATTTTGTTGGGCCTCCAAGTGCAGAGGTTTGTAGGACAGTTGCAAATTTCCCTCAAGTGGATGACCTAAGGTTTATCAATCCGTGGGAGGCGTAGGATGAAGATGGTCTCTCTCAAACAACCCTGCAAGCAAATAACAAAGAGTCTCTTGTGTCCCCAACACACCCAATACAATGGTAAATTGTATAGGTGCACTAGTTCGGCGAAGAGATGGTGATAGAAGTGCAATATGGATGGTAGATAAAGGTATTTGTAATCTGAAATAATAAAAACAGCAAGGTAACTAATGATAAAAGTGAGTGTAAACGGTATTGCAATGGTAGGAAACAAGGCCTAAGGTTCGTACTTTCACTAGTGCAAGTTCTCTCAACAATAAAAACATAATTGGATCACATAACTATCCCTCAACATGAAACAAAGAGTCACTCCAAAGCCACAAATAGTAGAGAACAAATGAAGAGATTATGGTAAGGTACGAAACCACCTCAAAGTTATCCTTTTTGATCTATCTATTCAAGAGTCCGTAGTAAAATAACATGAAGCTATTCTTTCCGTTCGATCTATCATAGAGTTTATACTAGAATAACACCTTAAGACACATATCAACCAAAACCCTAATGTCACCTAGATACTCCATTGTCACCTCAAGTATCCGTGGGCATGATTATACGATATGCATCACACAATCTCAGATTCATCTATTCAACCAACAAAAAGTACTTCAAAGAGTGCCCCAAAGTTTCTACCGGAGAGTCTAGACGAAAATGTGTGCCAACCCCTCTGCATAGGTTCATGGGCGGAACCCGCAAGTTGATCACCAAAACATACATCAAGTGGGTCACGTGATATCCCATTGTCACCACAGGTAAGAACGGCAAGACATACATCAAGTGTTCTCAAATCCTTAAAGACTCAATCCGATAAGATAACTTCAAAGGGAAAACTCAATTCATCACAAGAGAGTAGAGGGGGAGAAACATCATAACATCCAACTATAATAGCAAAGCTCGTGATATATCAAGATCGTATCACCTCAAGAACACGAGAGAGAGAGAGAGAGAGAGAGAGAGAGATCAAACACATAGCTACTGGTACATACCCTCAGCCCTGAGGGTGAACTACTCCCTCCTCGTCATGGAGAGCGCCGGGATGATGAAGATGGCCACCGGTGAGGGATCCCCCCGCCGGCAGGGTGCCAGAACAGGGTCCCGATTGGTTTTTGGTGGCTACAGAGGCTTGCGGCGGCGGAACTCCATGATCTATATTCGTATTTGATGGTTTTAGGGTATATGGGAATATATAGGAGAAAGAAGTCGGTCAAGGGAGCCACGAGGGGCCCACGAGACAGGGGGCGCGCCCAGGGGGGGCGCTCCCTCCTATCTCCTGGCCTCCTCGAAGCTTCCCTGGCTTGTACTCCAAGTCTTCTGGATCATGTTCGTACCAAAAATTACGCTCCCGAAGGTTTCATTCCGTTTGGACTCTATTTTATATTCCTTTTCTTCGAAACACTGAAATAGGCAAGAAAACATCAATATGGGCTCGGCCTCCGATTAGTAGGTTAGTCCCAAAAATGATATAAAAGTGTAAAGTAAAGCCCACAAACATCCAAAACCGGTAATATAATAGCATGGAATAATCAAAAATTATAGATACGTTGGAGACGTATCAAGCATCCCCAAGCTTAATTCCTGCTTGTCCTTGTGTAGGTAAATGATAAAAACAAACTTTTTGATGTGGAATGCTACCTAGCATAATTCTCAATGTAATTTTTTTATTGTGGCATGAATGTTCAAATCCAAATGATTCAAAATAAAAGTTCATATTGACATAAGAAATAGTAACACATCAAGCATACTAATAAAAGCAATCATGTCTTCTCAAAATAACATGGCTAAAGAAATTTCATCCCTACAAAATCATATAGTTAGGGTATGCTTCATTTTCGCCACACAAAAAAGGTTCCCAAATTCTACACCCCGGATGACAAGCCAAGAAATTGTTTCATACTTAAATAATCTCAAACTTTTTCAACCTTCACGCAATACATGAGCGTGAGCCATGGATATATCATTATGGGTGGAATAGAATATGATGATGGAGATTGTGTGGAGAAGACAAAAAGGGAGAAAGTCTCATATTGACAAGGATAATCAACGGGCTATGGAGATGCCCATCAATTGATGTCAACATGAGGAGTAGGGATTGGCATGCAACAGATGCACTAGAGCTATAAATGTATGAAAGGTCAACAAAAAAAACTAGTGGGTGTGCATCCAACTTGCTTGCTCACGACGACCTAGGGCATTTGAGGAAGCCCATCATAGGAATATACAAGCCAAGTTCTATAATGAAAAATTCCCACTAGTATATGAAAGTGACAATATATGAGACTCGCTATATGAATGACATGGTGCTACTTTGAAGCACAATATATGAGCCTTGCTATATGAAGAACATGGTGCTACTTTGAAGCACAAGTGTGGAAAAAGAGATAGTAACATTGCCCCTTTTTATTTTCTTTCTTTTTTTATTTTTCTTTTCTTTTTTTTCCTTTTTTTGGGCCTTTCTTTTTTTCTTTCGGCCTTTTTTTTCTTTTTGGGGACAATGCTCTAATAATGATGATCATCACACTTTTATTGATTACAACACATGAATTACAACTCGAAACTAGAACAAGATATGACTCTATATGAATGCCTCCGGCAGTGTACCGGGATGGTGCAATGAATCAAGAGTGACATGTATGAAAATTTATGCATGGTGGCTTTGCCACAAATACGATGTCAACTACCTGATCATGCAATGGCAATATGACAATAGTAATGTGTGTCATGATGATAAACGGAACGGTGGAAAGTTGCATGGCAATATATCTCGGAATGGCTATGCAAATGCCATAATAGGTAGGTATGGTGGCTGTTTTGAGGAAGATATAAGGAGGTTTATGTGTGATAGAGCGTATCATATCACGGGGTTTGGATGCACCGGCGAAGTTTGCACCAACTCTCAAGGTGAGAAAGGCCAATGCACGGTACCGAAGAGGATAGCAATGATGGAAAGGTAAAAGTGCGTATAATCCATGGACTCAACATTAGTCAAAAGAACTCATATACTTATTGCAAAAATTTAGAAGTCATCAAAAACCAAGCACTACGCGCATGCTCCTGGAGGGATAGATTGGTAGGAAAAGACCATCACTCGTCCCTGACCGCCACTCATAAGGATGCACAATCCAATGACACTTCATGTTTCAAATTTGTTACACAACTTTAACCATACGTGCATGCTACGGGACTTGCTAACTTCAACACAAGTATTCATTAAATTCATAATCACCCAACTAGCATGACTTTAATATCACTGCCTCCATATCTCAAAACAATTATCAAGTATCAAATTGATTATAGCATCCAATTCACTTCCTATGATAGTTTTTATTATACCCAACTTGGATGCCTACCATTCTAGGACCTATTTTATAACCATAGAAAATACCATGCTGTTCTAAGAGACTCTCAAAATAATATAGGTGAAACATGAGAGATCTACAATTTGTACAAAATATAACCACCGTCGTGCTCTAAAAGATATAAGTGAAGCACTAGAGCAAATGACAAACTATTCCGAAAGATATAAGTGAAGATCAATGAGTAGTCGAATAATTATGTAACTATGTGAAGACTCTCTAACATTTAAGAATTTCAGATCTTGGAATTTTATTCAAACATCAAGCAAGACAAAGCAAAATAAAATGACGCTCCAAGCGAAACAGATATCATGTGGTGAATAAAAATATAGCTCCAAGTAAAGTTACCGATGAACGAAGACGAAAGAGGGGATGCCATCCGGGGCATCCCCAAGCTTAGTTTCTTGGTTGTACTTGAATATTACCTTGGGGTTCCTTGGGCAACCCCAAGCTTAGGCTCTTGCCACTCCTTATTCCATAGTCCATCGAATCTTTACCCAAAACATGAAAACTTCAACCACACAAAACTCAAGACAAAACTCGTAAGCTCCGTTAGTATAAGAAAATAAATCACCACTTAGGTACTGTTATGAACTAATTCTAAATTCATATTGGTGTAATATCTACTATATTCCAACTTATCTATGGTCCATACCCTCCAATACTACTCATAGATTCATCAAAATAAGCAAACAACACATAGAAAACAGAATCTGTCAAAAATAGAACAGTCTGTAGTAATATGTATCAAATGTATACTTCTGGAACCCTAATGGTCTTAAAAAATTGGTGGACCTGAGGAATTTGTCTATTAATCATCTGAGAAAATAATCAACCTAAAATCA
Organism: Triticum dicoccoides; assembly: GCF_002162155.2. NCBI lineage: Eukaryota > Viridiplantae > Streptophyta > Magnoliopsida > Poales > Poaceae > Triticum > Triticum dicoccoides. The sequence continues at coordinate 745,049,361 of NC_041383.1, read as the reverse complement.
CTCTCCGGTAAAAAATGGCAGCTAATCTCGTGAGTGCAAAAGTTTCTGTTTTTTTACAGCAAGATCATATAGAATTCACACAAGTCTTCCCAAAGGTTCTACTTGGCACAAACACTAACTAAAACATAAAACCACATCTAAACATAGGCTAGATGAATTATTTATTACTAAACAGGAACAAAAAAGCAAAGAACAAAAATAAAATTGGGTTGCCTCCCAACAAGCGCTATTGTTTAACGCCCCTAGCTAGGCATGATGATTTCAATGATGCTCACATAAAAGATAAGAATTGAAACATAAAAAGAGCATCATGAAGAATATGACTAGAACATTTAAGTCTAACCCACTTCCTATGCATAGGGATTTTGCGAGCAAACAACTTATGGGAACAATAATCAACTACCATGGGAAGGAAAAACAAGCATAACTTCAAGATTTTAAGCACATAGAGAGGAAACTTGATATTATTGCAATATGTAGAAGCATATGATCCTCTCTCATAATAGTTTTCAGTAGCATCATGAATGAATTCAACAATATAACCAGCACCTAAAGCATTCTTTTCATGATCTACAAGCATAGAAATTTACTACTCTCTACATAAGCAAAATTCTTCTCATTCTGAATAGTGGGAGTATCATAAGAGACTTGAACACTAAAAATTGTTTCCACATTAAAAGAGTAATGTTCAGAAAAAGGGTAATCATAATCATGACAAGTTTTATAAATATAATCATCCCTACTTTTTATATCATAAGTTTCATCACAATAATCATCATAAATAGCAACTTCGTTCCCATCATAATCAATTGAAACCTCTCCCAAGATAGTGGAATCACTAAATAAAGTTGACACTCTTCCAAATCCATTTTCGTATTCATCACAATAAAATTCAACATCCTCGAAAATAGTGGGATCACAACTTCCTAAAGTTGACACTCTTCCAAACCCACTTTCATCAATATAATCATCATAGGTAAAAGACATGCTGTCATCATAACAACTTTGCATATAAAAACTTGGGATGCTAAAAATATCATCTTCATTAAACATAGCATCCCCAAGCTTGGGAAAAACATTAATTTCAGCAAATAGATTCTCAAATAAGTCATCCTCGTCAAACATAGCTTCCCCAAGCTTGGGCCTTTCCATATCATAAGCATAATCAATCTCATCAATAAAAGTATGGATAGCACCAATAATATAGCAATTATCATCATCACAATGAGTGGTAGGAGCAACATCATTTGGGAGGGATACCTTTTTACCTTTGTTGCTCCTTCTTTTCTTTTTCTTCTTCACATTATGTGTGGGTTCAACCTTCTTCTTTGAGCTCCTTATTGATGAGATTGGTTGAATAGTAAGCTCCTCCTCATTACATGATTCATCATAAGAAATAATAGGAGGATATTGGGAAGTCTCTTCCCTTTCACTAGTATTCTCATCTTCTAATTGCTTTCTTTTATTTAGGTAATTGGCAATATAAGGATTTTCAATGCAATTCACCGCACAATACAAATAAATCTTCTCTAGATCAAAATCAAGACATCTATCAAGATTAAATTTTAGAATACCCTCATTTATACGTTTCATTTCCTCATACCCTAAAAGAAGACTAAGCTCTTTATGATGCTCAAGGGTAATCAAGTTATCACAATTTTTGGACACGATTCGATCATGAAACAATTTGCATTGGAGATTTAAATGACCACGTTCATTGCAAAGTTCACAAGGAGCGTGAAAAATATTGAATTTTTCAGCACAAACATCAAGACTTTCTTGCAACCCTTTAGTTTCTAAAAACTTATGCCTCTTGCAATATCTATTTTCCCTATTTGGTGTGTACTTGCAAACCCAATGCACTCCACAAAAATCGACATGCTTATAGGAGACATTTTCATCATAACTAGTGCAATCATCATTAGTATTGTGGATATTCAAAGAGTTCATACTAACAACATTGCAATCATGCTCATCATTCAAAGATTTAGTGACCAACATTTTATAGATTTCTTCTTCTAGCACTTGAGCACAATTTTCCTTACCATCATTTTCACGAAAGATATTAAAAAGATGAAGCGTATGAGACAAACTCAATTCCATATTTTTTTTGTAGTTTTCTTTTATAGTCTAAACTAGTTACAAAAGAAGAAACAAAAAAGATTCGATTGCAATATCTAAAGATATACCTTCAAGCACTGACCTCCCCGGCAATGGTGTCAGAAAAGAGCTTGATGTCTACTACACAACCTTCTTCTTGTAGACGTTGTTGGGCCTCCAAGTGCAGAGGTTTGTAGGACAGTAGCAAATTTCCCTCAAGTGGATGACCTAAGGTTTATCAATCCGTTGGAGGCGTAGGATGAAGATGGTCTCTCTCAAACAACCCTGCAACCAAATAACAAAGAGTCTCTTGTGTCCCCAACACACCCAATACAATGGTAAATTGTATAGGTGCACTAGTTCGGCGAAGAGATGGTGATACTAGTGCAATATGGATGGTAGATAAAGGTATTTGTAATCTGAAATAATAAAAACAGCAAGGTAACTAATTATAAAAGTGAGCGTAAACGGTATTGCAATGGTAGGAAACAAGGCCTAAGGTTCATACTTTCACTAGTGCAAGTTCTCTCAACAATAATAACATAATTGGATCACATAAATATCCCTCAACATGCAACAAAGAGTCACTCCAAAGCCACAAATAGCAGAGAACAAACGATGAGATTATGGTAGGGTACGAAACCACCTGAAAGTTATCCTTTTTGATCTATCTATTCAAGAGTCCGTAGTAAAATAACATGAAGCTATTCTTTCCGTTCGATCTATCATAGAGTTCATACTAGAATAACACCTTAAGACACAAATCAACCAAAACACTAATGTCACCTAGATACTCCATTGTCACCTCAAGCATCCGTGGGCATGATTATACGATATGCATCACATAATCTCAGATTTGTCTATTCAACCAAGACAAAGTACTTCAAAGAGTGCCCCAAAGTTTCTACCGGAGAGTCAAGACGAAAACGTGTGCCAACCCCTCTGCATAGGTTCATGGGCGGAACCCGCAAGTTGATCACCAAAACATACATCAAGTGGATCACGTGATATCCCATTGTCACCACAGATAAGCATGCAAGACATACATCAAGTGTTCTCAAATCCTTAAAGACTCAATCCAATAAGATAACTTCAAAGGGAAAACTCAATTCATCACAAGAGAGTAGATGGGGAGAAACATCATAAGATCCAACTATAATAGCAAAGCTCGCGATACATGAAGATCCTATCACCTCAAGAACACGAGAGAGAGAGAGAGATCAAACACATAGCTACTGGTACATACCCTCAGCCCCGAGGGTGAACTACTCCCTCCTCATCATGGAGAGCGCCGGGATGATGAAGATGGCCACCGGTGAGGGATCCCCCCTCTGGCAGGGTACCAGAACAGGGTCCCGATTGGTTTTTGGTGGCTACAGAGGCTTGCGGCGGCGGAACTCCCTGATCTATCTTCGCATTCGATGGTTTTAGGGTATATGGGAATATATAGGCGAAATAAGTCGGTCAGGGGAGCCACGAGGGGCCCAAGAGATAGGGGGCGCGCCCAGGGGGTGGGCGCGCCCTCCTATCTCCTGGTCTCCTCGAAGCTTCCCTGGCTTGTACTCCAAGTCTCCCGGATCATGTTCGTTCCAAAAATTACGCTCCTGAAGGTTTCATTCCGTTTGGACTCCGTTTTATATTCCTTTTCTTCAAAACACTGAAATAGGCAAGAACACAACAATATGGGCTGGGCCTTCGGTTAGTAGGTTAGTCCCAAAAATGATATAGAAGTGTAAAGTAAAGACCATAAACATCCATAATAGGTAATATAATAGCATGGAACAATCAAAAATTATAGATACGTTGGAGACGTATCAGATCCCAATCTATCTTTTCCTTAAATTCATCTTTTCTTTTCAGGTTCTTTACAACCCACATCACCCTTTCTGTGGTGTCAAGGGCCCTTTTTCTGGCCCCTTATGAGAACTTACTCATTGATCCTCTCAAAGGATCACACACCAAGGCGAAAAGCAGCGTAGATATATGACGGAGTACTTAAAGGATCTTTTAAGATCCCCTCCTCTCCTTTTCTAATACTTGTACATAGCTTTCCTTTTCGCTCGGCATGTAAAATAGTTGTGATGCTTATAACATTATTTGTAGAAATACGTTTTGACGTATAAATCAGACTATAATGGAAGCAGTTTTTTGCCCAAAACTATTTGGTACTGGCTTATTCATATTCTTTCTTCTTTACCATCTGATTGTCATGTACACCTCGGCACGACCTAAATCGCCAGGGGCTTCTTTCAGCCACGTACATCTCTTAAATTTACCATAAGTCCGAACACTTTCACAAGTGCAATTCGGCGTCCCGAATCTAGCATTATATTCATCGGCTCCGAATCATGTCTTGGGGGTCAATAGTTGAGTTGCCCGGCTCCTGTGGTTACTACCTTACGTTCCGATTGTTCCTCTAAGGAAGTAAAGGGAGAACTAATGCAATTGTGTTTCTAGTTAGCCGGATTAACACCTCAGTAGAGAAAGCCAAAAAACTGACTGTCATGATGCAGTGAGAGCTGGTCAGCTATTCGGTGACTTAGTGTAAATCTCTTGTGATTTTTTCCATGTCACACGAAGGACTGGTTTTTACCTGGTCAGGTGTCCGCAGCACCTGAGTTCGGATCGCCAAATGGTGCCGCTGCCGGGAGGTGAGTGCTTGAAGGTATATCTTTAGATCTTGCAATTGAATATTTTAGTTTCTTGTTTTATCACTAGTTTAATCTATAAAAGAAAACTCCACAAAAATGGAATTGAGTTTGTCTCATACGCTTCATCTTTTTAATATCTTTCGTGACAATGATGGTTAGGAAAATTGTGCTCAAGTGCTAGAAGAAGAAGTCTATAAAATGTTTGGCACTAAATCTTTGAATGAAGAGCATGATTGCAATATTATTAGTATGAATTCTTTGAATACCCATGATGCTAATGATATGCAAAGCCACAAGCTTGGGGATGCTATGTTTGATGAATATGATATTTTTTGTCCCCCAAGTTTTGATGAGAATATTTATTATGATGAAATCATGCCTCCTATTTATGATGATTATATTGATTAAAGTGGATCTGGAGAGGTCATGACTTTATTTAGTGATGAATCCACGATTTCGGAAGAGGTTCCAATTGATTATGAGAACGAAGTTGCTATCTATGATGATTATTGTGATGACTCGTATGCTATTAAGAATAATGATTACCATGAAACTTGTCATCATGATTTTAGTTTTCAATTGGATTATGCCTCACATGATAATTATTTTTTAAGTTTGCTCCCACTACTATTCATGAGAAGAAATCTGCTTATGTGGAGAGTAGTAAAATTTATATACTTGTGCATCATGAAAATAATGCTTTATGTGATAGTTATATTGTTGAATTAGTTCATGATGCTACTGAAAATTATTATGAAGAAGGAATATATGCTTGTAGGAATTGCAATAATATCAAGTTTCCTCTCTATGTGTTGAAAATCTTGAAGCTATACTTGTTTGCCTTCCTATGCTAGTTTATTATTGTTTCCTTAAGTTGTTTGCTCAGAAAATCCCTATGCATAGGAAGTGGGTTAGACTTAAATGTGCTAGTCATATTCTTCATGATGCTCTCTTTATGTTTCCATTCTTATCTTTTATATGAGCATCATTAAAATCATCATGCCTAGCTAGGGGCGTTAAACGTTAGCGCTTGTTGGGAGGCAACCCAACTTTATTTTCATTCTTTGCTTTTTTCCCCAGTTTAGTAATAAATAATTCATCTAGCCTCTGGCTAGATGTGGTTTTATGTTTTAATTAGTGTTTGTTCCAAGTAGAACCTTTGGGAAGACTTGGGTGAAGTCTTTGTGATCTTGTTGTAAAAAATAGAAACTTTAGCGCTCCCGAGATTAGCTGCCATTTTTTTACTGGAGAGTGTTTTTAGGTTGATTCCTTTCGCAGATGATTAATAGACAAATTCCTCAGGTCCACCAATTTATTTCAGAATTTTTGGAGTTACAGAAGTATACGAATGATACACTACAGACTGTTCGGTTTTTGACAGATTCTGTTTTCTACGTGTTGTTTGCTAATTTTGATGAATCTATGAGTAGTATCGGAGGGTGTGAACCATAGAGAAGTTGGAATATAGTAGATATTACACCAATATGAATTTATAATGAGTTCACAACAGTACCTAAGTGGTTGTTTTATTTTCTTATACTAACGAAGCTTACGAGTTTTGTGTTGAGTTTTGTGTTGTGAAGTTTTCAAGTTTTGGGTAAAGATTCGATGGAATATGGAATAAGGAGTGGCAATAGCCAAAGCTTGGGGATGCCCAAGGCATCTCAAGGTAATATTCAAGGACAACCAAGATCCCAAGCTTGGGGATGCCCCGGAAGGCATCCCCTCTTTCGTCTTCGTTCATCGGTAACTTTACTTGGAGCTATATTTTTATTCACCACATGATATGTGTTTTGCTTGGAGCGTCATTTTATTTTGTTAGTATTTGCTTGCTATTATTTAGAATAATGTTTTTCATCTATATTTTCAATAAAAATTTCACTTTACCATGCTTATTTTGCAAGTATGCATGTTGCTGTTTCAAAACAGAAAGTTTGCCGCTGTTGCAAAAATTCCCTAGAAAACTCAGAGAATGATATAATGTTGAAACTTTTTGCATATTGAGCTATGATAAATCTTATACAGTGTAGTATTTTTCTCATAATTTATGGAGTGAGGGAAGTATGATGATTCTTGCATTCTTTACAGACTATACTGTTTTGGCAGATTGCTGTTATGTTTGCATTGTTTGCATATGTTTGCTTGTTTAATGATTCTATTTGAGGATAGGAGTATTAAACATGCAGAGACATTTAGTACGCAATGTTGAATAATAATTTTAGTGATTTGTTACAGTATAAAATGATAAGGTTTTTTATATTGGTTTATACTAACTTATCTCACGAGTTCTTGTTGAGTTTGGTGTGAATGAAGCTTTCGAGATTTAGGAAATCGAGATATAAAAGGAATTAAGGAGACACAAAAGCTCAAGCTTGGGGATGCTCAAGGCACCCCAAGATAATATTTCAAGAAGTCTCAAGCATCTAAGCTTGGGGATGCCCCGGTAGGCATCCCACCTTTCTTCTTCAACAATTATCGGTTAGTATCGGTTGAACCTAAGTTTTTGCTTCTTCACATGATGTGTGCTATCCTTGAAATGTCATTTTTTTTGTTTTGCTTGCTGCTTGAATAAAATACATTAGATCTGAAATTCTTAAATGAGAGAGAGTCTTCACATAGTTACATAATTATTTAACTACTAATTGATCTTCACCCATATCATTTTGGAAGAAGTTTGGCATTTACTCATGTGCTTCACTTATATCTTATGAGTAAATGGTTGAATGATTTGAATGTCATATATATGAAATTATATATGTTTCATATGCTTATCCCATGGGGAGTAATGACTTCACATATAAGAAATAGAGGTGGTAAATTTATTGAATGTTAGCAAACAGTGTATTGGTCACTTGAACAATTCATGAAAGAATATTGAAGGAAGAGAGATTTCACATATAAATATACTATCTTGGACATCTTTTGTAAGAGCACTCATTAAAATATGACATGCTAAAAGGTTGACGTTGGACAAGGAAGACAACATAATGGGTGAAGGAAATATGCCCTAGACGCAATAATAAAGTTATTATTTATTTCCTTATTTCATAATAAATGTTCATTATTCATGCTAGAATTGTTTTAACCGGAAACATAATACATGTGTGAATACATGGACAAACTGAGTGTCACTAGTATGCCTCTACTTGACTAGCTCATTAATCAAAGATGGTTATGTTTCCTAGCCAAGGAAACAGAGTTGTCATTTGATTAACGGGATCACATCATTAGGAGAATGATGTGATTGACTTGACCCATTCCGTTATCTTAGCACTTGATCGTTTAGTATGTTGCTATTGCCTTCTTCATGACTTATACATGTTCCTATGACTATGAGATTATGCAACTCCCGTTTTCCGGAGGAACACTTTGTGTGCTACCAAAATTCACAATGTAACTGTGTGATTATAAAGGTGCTCTACAGGTGTCTCCAAAGATACTTGTTGGGTTGGCGTATTTCGAGATTAGGATTTGTCACTCCGATTGTCGGAGAGGTATCTCTGGGCCCACTCGGTAATACACATCAATATAAGCCTTGCAAGCATTGCAACTAATGAGTTAGTTGCGGGATGATGTATTACGGAACGAGTAAAGAGACTTGCCGGTAACGAGATTGAACTAGGTATTGAGACACCGGCGATCGAATCTCGGGCAAGTAACATACCGATGACAAAGGGAACAATGTATGGTGTTATGCGTTTTGACCGATAAAGATCTTTGTAGAATATGTGGGAGCCAATATGAGCATCCAGGTTTCGCTATTGGTTATTGACCGGAGACGTGTCTCGGTCATGTCTACTTAGTTCTTGAACCCGTAGCACTATTAGGAAAAGGCCTACTAGTGGCGCACCAGTTTTGCCTACTAATGGTGCACTACTGGTGCGCCACTAGTATGTTTTACTAATGGCACACCAGTAGTGCGCCATTAGTATGCCTAGAGGTGCGCCATTACTAGCCATTACTATCTCACTTAGTAATGGCGCACCACATAGGAGTGCGGCATTAGTAACAATTTTTTTTCAATTTTTTTTCAGTTTTTTATTTTTTTTCATTTTTTTCTTAATCTCGAGTCACAATGGCTTAATCTCGGGTCAAATCACACTCCGTGGTCAAACTTCCCGAAAGGTCACCAATCCTCACACTACTCCAGCCCAAGCACGCTTAACTTCAGAGTTCTATCCAACCCCAGTAGCAGCTCACTTCACAGGCACTTGTTGATATATCTAGCATATCAATCCTATTAAACCTTGTTGACGTTTAGGACTTTGTTCATGTTCATGAGTGTGATGAAATTTTGAAAAATTATTTCAAACTTCCGTTCATATTACGTATCATATTTTGAAAAAAAAATCCCGATTTTTTTTGAAACTAATTCTTTTTTCTGTTACTAGTGGCGCACCTTGCAAACAGTGCGCCACTAGTAAGTTTGAAATTTTTTGAATTTTTTTGCCTCTAGATCTTGAAAGCCCCATAACTTTTTTTCTGTTAGGTTTTTGAGGATTTTGAAAATGTTTAACGATGTTCCCCCGGTTAAATTCGGGTGTAAATTTCGAATAGATGATTTTTCATATAAAAAACTTTTTAATCCGAGTTCGTATGCAAAAGTTATGCCCATTTTACAAATTCCTGAGATATTTTGCAAATAAAGTTGAAATTCATATTTGTAAATTTTCCCGACAACTAGACCACATATCACATAGAAAACTTATTTTCTTTTATTTTTTTGACATTTCCATCATTTTCTTTTATTTTTTTAAAATTTAAAAGGCGGTCCACCGGGGGGGTGCATTCGGGGGAATTTTGGGTCAAAATTAGTAATGGCGCACCAGTTAAACTAGTACTCGCGCACCACACCCACGGTGCGCCATTACTAACTTAAAAAAACAAAAGAAAATAAAGAAAAATAAAAAAATTGTTAGTAATGGCGCACCATGGGTGTGGTGCGCCATTACTAGTTTTAACTACTAATGGCGCACCAGACCCACGGTGCGCCATTACTAACTTTGAAAAAAAAAATTGAAGAAAAATTACTAGTGGCGCACAATGGATGTGGTGCGCCATTACTAGTTTAACTAGTAATGGCGCACTATCCCCTGGTGCGCCATTACTAGTTTTGAAAAAAAATAAAAAAAATTGTTACTAATGGCGCACCGTGGATGTGGTGCGCCATTAGTATTTGGACACAATGGTGCACCAACACATGGTGCGCCATTAGTATAAACTAATGGCGCACCACATGTCTGGTACGTCATTGGTGTCCATATCATCTATAGCCCTTTTCCTAGTAGTGTAGGGTCTGCACGCTTAAAGTTCGATGACTGTTATATTTTGAGTTTATGTGTTTTGATGTATCGAAGGCAGTTCGGAGTCCCAGATGAGATCGGGGACATGACAAGGAGTCTCTAAATGGTCGAGACGTAAAGATAGATATATTGGACGACTATATTCGGACATCAGAAAGGTTCCGAGTGATTCGCGTATTTATTGGAGTACCGGAGAGTTACGGGAATTCGCCGTGGAGAAGTATTGGGCCTTATTGGGCCATAGGGGAAAGAGAGAGGAGCTGCCTAGGGCAGGCCACGCGCCCCCCAAGGCCTAGTCCAAATTGGACTAGGGGAAGGGCTGCGCCCCCTCCTTCCTTCACTTCTTTCTTCCCTTTCCTTGACTCCTACTCCAACTACATGGAAGGGGGGGGGGGGATCCTACTCCCGGTGGGAGTAGGACTCCCCAGGGAATGCCATAGAGAGGGCCGGCCCCTCCCCTCATCTTCTCCTTTATATACTAAGGCAAGGGGCACCCCATAGACACAACAATTGATCCCTTGGATCTCTTAGCCATGTGCGGTGCCCCCCTCCACCATAATCCACCTCGATAATATCGTAGCAGTGCTTAGGCGAAGCCCTGCGTTGGTAGAACATCATCATCATCACCACACCGTCGTGCTGACAGAACTCTCCCTCAAAGCTCGGCTGGATCGGAGTTCGACGGACGTCATTGAGCTGAACTTGTGCTGAACTTGGAGGTGCCGTACGTCCGGTACTTGGATTGGTCGGATCGTGAAGACGTACGACTACATCAATCGCGTTGTGCTAACGCTTCCGCTTTTGGTCTACGAGGGTACATGGACACACTCTCCCCTCTCGTTTCTATGCATCACCCTGATCCTGTGTGTGCGTAGGAATTTTTTTGAAATTACTACGTTCCCCAACAGTGGTATCAGAGCCTGGTTTTATGTGTAGATGTAATATGCACGAGTAGAACACAAGTGAGTTGTGGGCGATACAAGTCATACTGCTTACCAGCATGTCATACTTTGGTTCAGCGGTATTGTTGGATGAAGCGGCCGGGACCGACTTTACGTGTACGCTTACGCGAGACTGGTTCTACCGACGTGCTTCGCACACAGGTGGCTAGCGGCTGTCAGTTTCTCCAACTTTAGTTGAACCGAGTGTGGCTACGCCCGGTCCTTGTGAAGGTTAAAACACCACTAACTTTACGAAATATCGTTGTGGTTTTTATGCGTAGGTAAGAACGGTTCTTGCTAAATCCCGTAGCAGCCACGTAAAACTTGCAACAACAATGTAGAGGACGTCTAACTTGTTTTTGCAGGGCATGTTGTGATGTGATATGGCCAAGACGTGATGAGATATAAGTTGTTGTATGAGATGATCATGTTTTGTTGAAGTTATCGGCAACTGGCAGAAGTATTATGGTTGTCTCTTGGTTGCATAAGATGCAAGCGCCAAATAATTGCTTTACTTTATCGCTATGCGATAGCAATAGTTGGCGAGACGAACATGTGACGACACATTGATATAGATCAAGATGATGAAGATCAAGGTGTCATGCCGGTGACGATGGAGATCATGACAATGCTTTGGAGATGGAGATCAAAGGCACAAGATGATGATGGCCATATCATGTCACATATTTTGATTGCATGTGATGTTTATCTTTTATACATCTTATTTTGCTTAGTTCGGCGGTAGCATTATAAGATGATCTCTCACTAAATTTCAAGGTAAAAGTGTTCTCCCTGAGTATGCACCATTGCCAAAGTTCGTCGTGCCCAGACACCACGTAATGATCGGGTGTGATAAGCTTTATGTCCATCTACAACGGGTGCAAGCCAGTTTTGCACACGCAGATTACTCAGGTTAAACTTGATGAGCCTAGCATATGCAGATATGGCCTCGGAACACCGAGACCGAAAGGTCGAGCTTGAATCATATAGTAGATATGATCAACATAATGATGTTCACCATTGAAAACTACTCCATTTCACATGATGATCGATTATGGTTTAGTTGATTTGGATCACGTGATAACTTAGATGATTAGAGGGATGTCTAGGTTTAGTTGATTTGGATCACGTGATCACTTAGATTATTAGAGGGATGTCTAGCTAAGTGGGAGTTCTTAAAGTAATATGAATAATTGAACTTTAATTTATCATGAACTTAGTCCTGATAGTATTTTGCATATCTATGTTGTTGTAGCTTGCATTGTTGCTTCCTATGTTTTTATATATGTTCCTAGAAAAAACAATGTTGAAAGATGATAGTAGCAAATAATACGGACTAGGTCCGTGATCTGAGGTGTATCCTCATTGCTGCACAGAAGAATTATGTCCTTGATGCACCGCTAAGTGACAGACCTATTGCAGGAGCAGATGCAGAGGTTATGAACGTTTGGCTAGCTCAATATGATGACTACTTGATAGTTTTGTGCACCATGCTTTATGGCTTAGAACTGGGACTACAAAAACGTTTTGAAATGTCACGGAACATATGAGATGTTCCATGAGATGAAATTGATATTTTAGACTCATGCCCGTGTCAAGAGGTATGAGACCTCTGACAAATACTTTGCCTAGAAGATGGAGGAGAATTGCTCAACTAGTGAGCAAGTGCTTATATTGTCTAAGTACTACAATCGCTTGAATCGAGTTAGAGTAAATCTTCCAGATAAGATAGTGATTGGCAGAGTTCTCTAGTCACGATCACCAAGTTACTGGAACTTCGTGATGAACTATAATGCAAGGGATGACGAAAATGATTCCCGAGCTCTTCGTGATGCTGAAATCGACAAAGGTAGAAATCAAGAAAGAGCATCAAGTGTTGATGGTTGATAAGGCCACTAGTTTCAAGAAAAGGGCAAAGAAAAGAAAGGGAACTTCAAGTAGAATGGCAAGCAAGTTGTCACTCCCGTGATGAAGCCCAGAGCTGGACCAAAGCCTGAAACTAAGTGGAGAGTAGTAAAATTTATATGCTTGTGCATCATGAAAATAATGCTTTATGTGATAGTTATATTGTTGAATTAGTTCATGATGCTACTGAAAATTATTATGAAGGAGGAATATATGCTTGTAGGAATTGCAATAATATCAAGTTTCCTCTCTATGTGTTGAAAATCTTGAAGCTATGCTTGTTTTGCCTTCCTATGCTAGTTTATTATTGTTCCCTTAAGTTGTTTGCTCACAAAATCCCTATGCATAGGAAGTGGCTTAGACTTAAATGTGCTATTCATATTATTTGTGATGCTCTCTTTATGTTTCAATTCTTATCTTTTATGTGAGCATCATTGAAATCATCATGCCTAGCTAGGGGCGTTAAACGTTAGCGCTTGTTGGGAGGCAACCCAATTTTATTTTCATTCTTTGCTTTTTTTCTCCAGTTTAGTAATAAATAATTCATCTAGCCTCTGGTTAGATGTGGTTTTATGTTTTAATTAGTGTTTGTTCCAAGTAGAACCTTTGGGAAGACTTGGGTGAAGTCTTTGTGATCTTACTGTAAAAGACAGAAACTTTAGCGCTCCCGAGATTAGCTGCCATTTTTTTACTGCAAAGTACTTTCAGGTTGATTCCTTTTTCATATGATTAATAGACAAATTCCTCAGGTCCACCAATTTATTTCAGAATTTTTGGAGTTACAGAAGTATACGAATGATACATATTACTACAGACGGTTCTGTTTTTGACAGATTCTGTTTTCTACGTGTTGTTTGCTTATTTTGACGAATCTATGAGTAGTATCGGAGGGTGTGAACCATAGAGAAGTTGGAATATAGTAGATATTACACCAATATGAATTTATAATGAGTTCACAGTAGTACCTAAGTGGTGGTTTTATTTTCTTATACTAACGGAGCTTACGAGTTTTGTGTTGAGTTTTGTGTTGTGAAGTTTTCAAGTTTTGGGTAAAGATTCGATGGACTATGGAATAAGGAGTGGCAATAGCCTAAGCTTGGGGATGCCCAAGGCATCCCAAGGTAATATTCAAGGACAACCAAGATCCCAAGCTTGGGGATGCCCCGGAAGGCATCCCCTCTTTCGTCTTCGTTCATCGGTAACTTTACTTGGAGCTATATTTTTATTCACCAGATGATATGTGTTTTGCTTGGAGCGTCATTTTATTTTGTTATTATTTGCTTGCTGTTATTTATAATAATGTTTTTCATCTATATTTTCAATAAAAATGTCACTTTACCATGCTTATTTTGCAAGTATGCATGTTGCTGTTTCAAAACAGAAAGTTTGCCGCTATTGCAAAAATTCCCTAGAAAACTCAGAGAATGTATTGAAACTTTTTGCATATTGAGCTGTGATAAATCTTCTATAGTGTAGTATTTTTCTCATAATTGTTGGAGTTAGGGAAGTATGATGATTCTTGCATTCTTTACAGACTATACTAGTTTGGCAGATTGCTGTTATGTTTGCATTGTTTGCATATGTTTGCTTGTTTAATGATTCTATTTGAGGATAGGAGTATTAAACATGCAGAGCCATTTAGTACGCAATGTTGAATGATAGTTTTAGTGATTTTTTACAGTAGAAAATGATAAGGTTTTTTGTATTGGTTTATACTAACTTATCTCACGAGTTCTTGTTGAGTTTGGTGTGAATGAAGCTTTCGAGATTTAGGAAACCGAGATATAAAAGGAATTAAGGAGACACAAAAGCTCAAGCTTGGGGATTCCCAAGGCACCCCAAGATAATATTTCAAGAAGTCTCAAGCATCTAAGCTTGGGGATGCCCCGGTAGGCATCCCACCTTTCTTCTTCAACAATTATTGGTTAGTATCGGTTGAAACTAAGTTTTTGTTTCTTCACATGATGTGTGCTATCCTTGAAATGTCATTTTTTTGTTTTGCTTGCTGCTTGAATAAAATACATTAGATCTGAAATTCTTAAATGAGAGAGAGTCTTCACATAGCTACATAATTATTTAACTACTAATTGATCTTCACTCATATCATTTTGGAAGAAGTTTGGCATTTACTCATGTGCTTCACTTATATCTTATGAGTAAATGGTTGAATGATTTGAATGTCATAAATATGAAATTATATATGTTTCATATGGTTATCCCTTGGGGAGTAATGACTTCACATATAAGAAATAGAGGTGGTAAATTTATTGAATGTTAGCAAACATTGTATTGGTCACTTGAACAATTCATGAAAGAATATTGAAGGAAGAGAGATTTCACATATAAATATACTATCTTGGACATCTTTTGTAATTGTGAGCACTCGTTAAAATATGACATGCTAAAAGGTTGACGTTGGACAAGGAAGACAACATAATGGGTGAAGGAAATATGCCCTAGAGGCAATAATAAAGATATTTATTATTTCCTTATTTCATAATAAATGTTTATTATTCATGCTAGAATTGTATTAACCGGAAACATGATATATGTGTGAATACATAGACAAACTGAGTGTCACTAGTATGCCTCTACTTGACTAGCTCATTAATCAAAGATGGTTATGTTTCCTAGCCATGGACACAGAGTTGTCATTTGATTAACGGGATCACATCATTAGGAGAATGATGTGATTGACTTGACCCATTCCGTTAGCTTAGCACTTGATCATTTAGTATGTTGTTAATGCTTTCTTCATGACTTATACATGTTCCAATGACTATGAGATTATGCAACTCCCGTTTGCCGGAGGAACACTTTGTGTGCTACCAAATGTCACAACATAACTGGGTGATTATAAAGATGCTCTACAGGTGTCTCCAAAGATACTTGTTGGGTTGGCGTATTTTGAGATTAGGATTTGTCACTCCGATTGCCGGAGAGGTATCTCTGGGCCCACTCGGTAATGCACATCAATATAAGCCTTGCAAGCATTGCAACTAATGAGTTAGTTGCGGGATGATGTATTACGGAACGAGTAAAGAGACTTGCCAGTAACGAGATTGAACTAGCTATTGAGACACCGGCGATCGAATCTCGGGCAAGTAACATACCGATGACAAAGGGAACAATGTATGGTGTTATGCGGTTTGACCGATAAAGATCTTCGTAGAATATGTGGGAGCCAATATGAGCATCCAGGTTCCGCTATTGGTTATTGAGCGGAGACGTGTCTCGGTCATGTCTACATAGTTTTCGAACCCGTAGCACTACTAGGAAAAGGCCTACTAGTGGCGCACCAGTTTTGCCTACTAATGGCGCACTACTGGTGTGCCACTAGTACCATTCCACTAGTATGTTTTACTAATGGCGCACCACTGGTGCGCCATTAGTATACCAGATACTAATGGCACACCTGTAGTGCACCATCAGTACGCCTAGAGGTGCGCCATTACTATCTCACTTAGTAATGGCGCGCCACATAGGAGTGCGGCATTCGTAACAAAATTTTTTTTCAATTTTTTTTTATTTTTTTCATTTTTTTTCTTAATCTCGGGTCACTATGGCTTAATCTCGGGTCAAATCACACTCCGTGGTCAAACTTCCCGAAAGGTCATCCATCCTCACACTACTCCAGCCCAAGCACGCTTAACAACAGAGTTCTATCCAACCCCATCACCAGCTCACTTCACAGGCACTTGTTGATATATC
Source organism: Triticum dicoccoides (assembly GCF_002162155.2). NCBI lineage: Eukaryota > Viridiplantae > Streptophyta > Magnoliopsida > Poales > Poaceae > Triticum > Triticum dicoccoides. The sequence goes on along the minus strand of NC_041383.1, from coordinate 745,032,750 downwards.
TAGCATATTAATCCTATTAAACCTTGTTGATGTTTAGGACTTTGTTCATGTTCATGAGTGTGATGAAATTTTGAAAAATTATTTCAAACTTCCATTCATATTACGTATCATATTTTGAAAAAAAAATCCCGAAAAAAAAATTTAAACTAATTTTTTTTCTGTTACTAGTGGCGCACCTAGCAAACGGTGCGCCACTAGTAAGTTTGAAAATTTTTGATTTTTTTTGCCTCTAGATCTTGAAAGCCCCGTAACTTTTTTCTGTTAGGTTTTTGAGGATTTTGAAAATGTTTAACGGGGTTCCCCCGGTTAAATTCGGATGTAACTTTTCAAGTAGATGATTTTTCATATAAAAAACTTTTTAATCCGAGTTCGTATGCAAAAGTTATGCCCATTTTACAAATTCCTGAGAGATTTTGCAAATAAAGTCGAAATTCATATTTGTACATTTTCCCAACAACTAGACCACATATCACGTGGAAAACTTATTTTCTTTTATTTTTTGACATTTCCATCATTTTCTTTTATTTTTTAAGACTGAAAAGGCGGTCCACAAGGGAGGGCATTCGGGGGAATTTTGGGTCAAAATTAGTAATGGCGCACCACTTAAACTAGTAATGGCGCACCACACCCACGGTGCACCATTACTAACTTTGAAAAAAAATAAAAAAAGTTTGAAAAAAAATTGAAAAAAATTACTAGTGGCGCACTGTGGATATGGTGCGCCATTACTAGTTTAACTAGTAATGGCGCACTATCCCCTGGTGCGCCATTACTAGTTTTGAAAAAAAAATTAAAAAAAATTTGTTACTAATGGCGCACCATGGATGTGGTGCGCCATTAGTATTTGGACACTAATGGCGCACCAACACATGGTGCGCCATTAGTATATACTAATGGCGCACCACATGTCTGGTGCGCCACTAGTGTCCATATCATCTATAGCCCCTTTCCTAGTAGTGTAGGGTCTGCACCTTAAAGTTCGATGACGGTTATATTATGAGTTTATGTGTTTTGATGTACCGAAGGCAGTTCGGAGTCCCGGATGAGATCGGGGACATGACAAGGAGTCTCTAAATGGTCGAGACGTAAAGATTGATATTTGGACGACTATATTCAGACATTGGAAAGGTTCCGAGTGATTCGCGTATTTATCGGAGTATCGGAGAGTTACGGGAATTCACCGGGGAGAATATTGGGTCTTATTGGGGCATACGGGGATGAGAGAAGGGATGCCTAGGGCAGGCCGTGCGCCCCCCCAAGGCCTAGTCCAAATTGGACTAGGGGAGGGGTTGCGCCCCCTCCTTCCTTCACTTCTTTCTTCCCTTTCCTTGACTCCTACTCCTACTACATGGAAGGGGGGGGGAATCCTACTCCCGGTGGGAGTAGGACTCTACAGGGCGCACCATAGAGAGGGCCTGCCCCTCCCCTCATCTTCTCCTTTATATACTGAGGCAAGGGGCATCACATAGACACAACAATTGATCCCTTGGATCTCTTAGCCGTGTGCGGTGCCCCCTCCACCATAATCCACCTCGATAATATCGTAGCAGTGCTTAGGCGAAGCCCTGCGTCGGTAGAACATCATCATCATCACCACGTCGTCATGCTAATGGAACTCTCCCTCAAAGCTCGGTTGGATCGGAGTTCGAGGGACGTCATTGAGCTGAACGTGTGCTGAACTCGAAGGTGTCGTACGTTCGGTACTTGGATCGGTCGGATCGTGAAGATGTACGACTACATCAACCACGTTGTGCTAATGCTTCCGCTTTCGGTCTACGAGGGTACGTGGACACACTCTCCCCTCTTGTTTCTATGCATCACCATGATCCTGTGTGTGCATAGGATTTTTTTTAATTACTATGTTCCCCAACAGTGGTATCAGAGCCTGGTTTTATGCGTAGATGTAATATGCATGAGTAGAACACTAGTGAGTTGTGGGCGATACAAGTCATACTGCTTACCAGCATGTCATACTTTGGTTTGGCGGTATTGTTGGACGAAGCGGCCCGGACCGACATTACACGTACGCTTACGCGAGACTGGTTCTACCGACGTGCTTCGCACACAGGTGGCTGGCGGGTGTCAGTTTCTCCAACTTTAGTTGAACCGAGTGTGGCTACGCCCGGTCCTTGTGAAGGTTAAAACAACACTAACTTGACAAAATATCGTTGTGGTTTTTATGCATAGGTAAGAACGGTTCTTGCTAAAGCCCATACCAGCCACATAAAACTTGCAACAACAATGTAGAGGACGTCTAACTTGTTTTTGCAGGGCATGTTGTGATGTGATATGGTCAAGACGTGATGAGATATAAGTTGTTGTATGAGATGATCATGTTTTGTTGAAGTTATCGGCAACTGACAGAAGTCCTATGGTTGTCTCTTGGTTGCATCAGATGCAAGCGCCAAATAATTGCTTTACTTTATCGCTATGCGATAGCAATAGTTGCAAGAGCAATAGTTGGCGAGACGAACATGTGACGACACATTGATATAGATCAAGATGATGAAGATCAAGGTGTCATGCCGGTGACGATGGAGATCATGACGATGCTTTGGAGATGGAGATCAAAGGCACAAGATGATGATGGCCATATCATGTCACATATTTTGATTGCATGTGATGTTTATCTTTTATACATCTTATTTTGCTTAGTTTGGCGATAGCATTATAAGATGATCTCTCACTAAATTTCAAGGTAAAAGTGTTCTCCCTGAGTATGCACCATTGCCAAAGTTCGTCGTGCCCAGACACCACGTGATGATCGGGTGTGATAAGCTGTATGTCTATCTACAACGGGTGCAAGCCAGTTTTGCACATGCAGATTACTCAGGTTAAACTTGATGAGCCTAGCATATGCAGATATGGCCTCAGAACACTGAGACCGAAAGGTCGAGCGTGAATCATATAGTAGATATGATCAACATAATGATGTTCACCATTGAAAACTACTCCATTTCACGTGATGATCGGTTATGGTTTAGTTGATTTGGATCACGTGATCACTTAGATGATTAGAGGGATGTCTAGGTTTAGTTGATTTGGATCACGTGATCACTTAGATGATTAGAGGGATGTCTATCTAAGTGGGAGTTCTTAAAGTAATATGATTAATTGAACTTTAATTTATCATGAACTTAGTCCTGATAGTATTTTGCATATCTATGTTGTTGTAGGCTTGCATTGTTGCTTCCCTATGTTTCTATATATGTTCCTAGAGAAAACAATGTTGAAATATGATAGTAGAAATAATACGGACTAGGTCCGTGATCTGAGGTGTATCCTCATTGCTGCACAGAAGAATTATGTCCTTGATGCACCGCTAAGTGACAGACCTATTGCAGGAGCAGATGCAGACGTTATGAACGTTTGGCTAGCTCAATATGATGACTACTTGATAGTTTTCTGCACCATGCTTTATGGCTTAGAACCGGGACTACAAAAACATTTTGAAATGTCACGGAACATATGAGATGTTCCATGAGATGAATTTGATATTTCAGACTCATGCCCGTGTCAAGAGGTATGAGACCTCTGACAAATACTTCGCCTAAAAGATGGAGGAGAATTGCTCAACTAGTGAGCAAGTGCTTAGATTGTCTAAGTACTACAATCGCTTGAATCGAGTTGGAGTTAATCTTCCAGATAAGATAGTGATTGGCAGAGTTCTCTAGTCACGATCACCAAGTTACTAGAACTTCGTGATAAACTATAATTCAAGTGATGACGAAAATGATTTCCGAGCTCTTTGTGATGCTGAAATCGACAAAGGTAGAAATCAAGAAAAGAGCATCAAGTGTTGACGATTGATAAGACCACTAGTTTCAAGAAAAGGGCAAAGAAAAGAAAGGGAACTTCTAGTAGAATGGAAAGCAAGTTTTCACTCCCGTGAAGAAGCCCAAAGCTGGACCAAAGCCTGAAACTAAGTGCTTCTATTGCAAAGGAAATGGTCACTGGAAGCGGAAATGCCCTGAATATTTGGTGGATAAGAAGGATGGCATAGTGAACAGGGGTATATTTGATACATAGGTTATTGATGTGTACCTTACTAGTGTTTATAGTAGCCCCTGAGTATTTGATACTTGTTCGGTTGCTAAGATTAGTAACTCAAAACAGGAGTTACAGAATAAACAGAGACTAGTTGAGGGTGAAGTAACGATGTGTGTTGGAAGTGGTTCCAAGATTGATATGATCATCATCGTACACTCCCTATATTTTCAAGATTAGTGTTGAACCTAAATAAATGTTATTTGGTGTTTGTGTTGAGCATAAATATGATTAGATCATGTTTATTGCGATACGATTATTCATCTAAGACAGAGAATAAATTGTTATTCTGTTTACATGAATAAAACCTTCTATGGTCATACACCCAATGTTGATGGTTTATTGAATCTTGATCATGGTGATACACATATTCATAATATTGATGCCAAAATATGCAAAGTTGATAATGATAGTGAACCATATTTGTGGCATTGCCGTTAGGTCATATCGGTGTAAAGCGCATGAAGAAACTCCATAAATATGGATTTTTTGAATCATTTGATGCTTGCGAACCGTGCTTTTTGGGCAAGATGACTAAAACTCCGTTCTCCGGAACAATGGAACGAGCTAATAACTTATTGGAAATAATACATACTGATGTATGCGGTCCGATGAGTGTTGATGCTCGTGGAGGGTATGGTTATTTTCTGACCTTCACAGATGATTTGAGCAGATATGGGTATATCTACTTAATGATGCAAAAGTCTGAAACATTTGAAAAGTTCAAAGAATTTCAGAGTGAAGTGGAGAATCATCATAACAAGAAAATAAAAGTTTCTACAATCTGATTGTGGAGGAGAATATTTGAGTTACGAATTTGGCCTTCATATAAACAATGTGGAATAGTTTCACAGTTCACACCACCTGGAACACCAGAACGTTATGGTGTGTCCGAACGTTGTAACCGCACTTTATTGGATATTGTGTGACCTATGATGTCTCTTATCGGTTTACCACTATCATTTTGGGGTTATGCATTAGAGATAGTTGCATTCACTTTAAATATGGCACCATCAAAATCCGTTGAGACGACGGCTTATGAACTGTGGTTTGGCAAGAAACCAAGGTTGTCATTTCTTAAAGTTTGGGGTTGTGATGCTTATGTGAAAAAGTTTCAACCTGATAAGCTTGAGCCTAAATCGGAGAAGTGCGTCTTCATAGAAAGGAAACGGTTGGGTACACCTTCTATCACAGATCCGAAGGCAAGATATTCGTTGCTAAGATGTATCATTTCTAGAGAAGGAGTTTCTCTTGAAAGAAGTGAGTGGGAGGAAAGTAGAACTTGATGAGGTAATTCTACCTTCTCCCTTATTGGAAAGTAGTTTATCACAGAAGGCAGTTCCAGTAATTCCTACACCAATTAGTGAGGAAGTTAATGATGATGATCATGAAACTTCAGATCAAGTTGCTACCGAACCTCGTAGGTCTTCCAGAATAAGATCCGCACCAGAGTGGTACGGTAATCCTGTTCTAGAAGTCATGTTATTAGACCATGATGAACCTACGAACTATGAGGAAGCGATGATGAGCCCAGATTCCGCGAAATGGCCTGAGGCAATGAAATCTGAGATGGGATCCATGTATGAGAACAAAGTGTGGACTTTGGTTGTCTTGCTCGATGATCGGCAAGCCATAGAAAATAAATGGATCTTCAAGAGGAAGACGGTCGCTGATAGTAGGGCTACTATCTACAAAGCTCGACTTGTTGCAAAAAGTTTTTTGAAAAGTTCAAGGTGTTGAATACGATGAGATTTTCTCACTCATATCGATGCTTAAGTCTGTCTAAATCATGTTAGCAATTGCCACATTTTATGAAATCTGGAAAATGGATGTCAAAACTTCATTCCTTAAATGGATTTATTAAAGAAGAGTTGTATATGATGCAACCAGAAGGTTTTGTCGATCCTAAAGGTACTAACAAAGTGTGCAACCTCCATCAATCCATCAATGGACTGGTGCAAGCATCTCGGAGTTGGAATATACGCTTTGATGAGTTGATCAAAGCATATGGTTTTATGCAGACTTTTGGAAAGGCCTGTATTTACAAGAAAGTGAGTGGGAGCACTACAGCCTTTCTGATAAGTATATGTGAATGACATATTGTTGATCGGAAATGATGTAGAATTTTCTGGAAAGCATAAAGGAGTGTTTGAAAGTAGTTTTTCAAAGAAAGACCTCAGTAAAGCTACTTACATATTGAGCATCAAGATCTATTGAGATACATCAAGACGCTTGATAAGATTTTCAATTAGTACATACCTTGAAAAGATTTTGAAGTAGTTCAATGGAACAGTCAAAGAAAGAGTTCTTGCCTGTGATGCAAAAGTGTGAAGTTGAGTAAGACTCAAAACCCGACCATGGCAGAAAATAGAAAGATAATGAAAAGTCATTTCCTATGCCTCAGTTATAGGTTCTATAAAGTATGCTATGCTGTGTACCAGACCTATTGTATACCTTGATCTGAGTTTGGCAAAGGAATACAATTTTGATCTAAGAGTAGATCACTGGACAGCTGTCAAGAATATCCTTAGTGAGGACTAAGGAGATGTTTCTCGATTATGGAGGTGATAAAAGAGTTCGTCGTAAAGAGTTACATCGATGCAAGCTTTTAAACCGATCCAGATGACTCTAAGTCTCAATTTAGATACATATTGAAAGTGGGAGCAATTAGCTAGAGTTGCTCCGTGCAGAGCATTGTAGACATAGAATATTTGCAAAATACATACGGCTCTGAATGTGACAGACCCGTTGACTAAACTTCTCTCACGAGCATAACATGATCATACCTTAGTACTCTTTGGGTGTTAATCACATAGCGATGTGAACTAGATTATTGACTCTAGTAAACCCTTCGGGTATTGGTCACATGACGATGTGAACTATGGGTGTTAATCACATACAGATGTGAATATTGGCATTGAATCACATGATGATGTGAACTAGATTATTGACTCTAGTGCAAGTGGGAGACTGAAGGAAATATGCCCTAGAGGCAATAATAAAGTTATTATTTATTTCCTTATTTCATAATAAATGTTTATTATTCATGCTAGAATTGTATTAACCGGAAACATGATACATGTGTGAATACATAGACAAACTGAGTGTCACTAGTATGCCTCTACTTGACTAGCTCATTAATCAAAGATGGTTATGTTTCCTAACCATGGACAAAGAGTTGTCATTTGATTAACGGGATCACATCATTAGGAGAATGATGTGATTGACTTGACCCATTCCGTTAGCTTAGCACTTGATCGTTTAGTATGTTGTTAATGCTTTCTTCATGACTTATACATGTTCCTATGACTATGAGATTATGCAACTCCCGTTTACCGGAGGAACACTTTGTGTGCTACCAAATGTCACAACATAACTGGGTGATTATAAAGGTGCTCTACAGGTGTCTCCAAAGGTACTTGTTGGGTTGGCGTATTTCGAGATTAGGATTTGTCACTCCGATTGTCAGAGAGGTATCTCTGGGCCCACTCGGTAATGCACATCAATATAAGCCTGACAAGCATTGCAACTAATGAGTTAGTTGCGGGATGATGTATTACAGAACGATTAAAGAGACTTTCCGGTAATGAGATTGAACTAGGTATTATGATACCGACGATTGAATCTCGGGCAAGTAACATACCGATGACAAAGGGAACAACGTATGTTGTTATACGGTTTGACCGATAAAGATCTTCGTAGAATATGTGGGAGCTAATATGATCATCCAGGTTCCGCTATTGGTTATTGACTGGAGACGTGTCTCGGTCATGTCTACATAGTTCTCAAACCCGTAGGGTCCGCACGCTTAAAGTTCGATGACGGTTATATTATGAGTTTATGTGTTTTGATGTACTGAAGGCAGTTCGGAGTCCCGGATGAGATCGGGGACATGACGAGGAGTCTCGAAATGGTCGAGACGTAAAGATCGATATATTGGACGACTATATTCGGACATCGAAAGGGTTCCGAGTGATTCGGGTATTTATCGGAGTACCGGAGAGTTACGGGAATTCGCCGGGGAGAAGTATTGGGCCTTATTGGGCCATACGGGAAAGAGAGAGCGGCTGCATAGGACAGGCCGCGCGCCCCCAAGGCCTAGTGTGAATTGTACTAGGGGGAGGGGCTGCGCCCCCTCCTTCCTTCCCTTCTTTCTTCCCTTTCCTTGACTCCTACTCCTACTACATGGAAGGGGGGAATCCTACTCCCGGTGGGAGTAGGACTCCCCAGGGCGCGCCATAGAGAGGGCCGGCCCCTCCCCTCCTCTCCTCCTTTATATACTGAGGCAAGGGGCACCCCATAGACACAACAATTGGTCCCTTGGATCTCTTAGCCGTGTGCGGTGCCCCCTCCACCATAATCCACCTCGATAATATCGTAGCAGTGCTTAGGCGAAGCCCTACATCGGTAGAACATCATCATCGTCACCACGCCGTCGTGCTGATGGAACTCTCCCTCAAAGCTCAGCTGGATCGGAGTTCGAGGGACGTCATAGAGCTGAACGTGTGCTGAACTCGGAGGTGCCGTACGTTTGGTACTTGGATCGGTCGGACCGTGAAGACGTACGACTATATCAACCGTGTTGTGCTAACGCTTCCACTTTCGGTCTACGATGGTACATGAACACACTCTCCCCTCTCGTTGCTATGCATCACCATGATCCTGTGTGTGCGTAGGATTTTTTTTGAAATTACTACGTTCCCCAACAATGGGTTATGTTTTCCTATATCAGAAAAGTTATATTGTCTTGGATCATCCAACATGTTGAGCTTGCCTTTCCCTCTCATGCTAGCCAAATTCTTTGCACCAAGTAGAAATACTACTTGTGCTTCGAAACATCCTTTAAACCAGTTTTGCCATGAGAGTCTACCATACCTACCTATGGATTGAGTAAGATCCTTCAAGTAAGTTGTCATCGGTGCATGCAATAAAAATTTCTCTCTAAATATGTATGATCTATTAGTGCGAAGAAAATAAGCTTTATACGAACTTGTGATAAGGAAGAAATAAAAGCGACGAACTGCATAATAAAAGGTCTTTATCACAAGCAGCAATATAAAGTGACGTTCTTTTGCATTAAGATTTTGCGCATCCAACCATAAAAGCGCATGACAACCTCTGCTTCCCTCTGCGAAGGGCCTATCTTTTACTATTATCTTCTACCCTTGTACAAGAGTCATGATGATCATCGCCTTTCCTTTTTACACTTTTTCCTTTGGCAAGCACTTTGTGTTGGGGTGATCCGGATATATATATCCACTTGGATGTAGGCGTTCATAAATTATTATTGTCGACATTACCCTTGAGGTAAAAGGTTGGGAGGCGAAACCATAAGCCCCTATCTTTCTCTGTGTTCAATTAGAACTTTGAACCCATAAATATCACGTGAGTGTTAGCAATTGTGAAAGATCAAATGATAGTAGAGTATGTGGAGTTTGCTAAATCAAAGCTCTGACATAGACCCTTCCTGAAAATAAGATGAATTGCAATTGTTTGATGACTGAGAATGAAGTTTGCTAGTTTTCAAGAAAGTTTATGGTCTATGCTTTAACATGTGAATAGCTTGTTACTTGATCATGAAAAGTTTTATGAGATGAGCTACTATTATGACATATAATGATGCTAGAAAAGCTGACTGAAATTATCATTGATCAAACTTGTGCACGTGTTAACATTCACACTTCATAAATTCTTTCTTTTATCATTTACCTACTCGAGGATGAGCAGGAATTAAGCTTGGGGATGCTGATACGTCTCCAATGTATCTATAATTTATGAAGTATTCATGCTATTATATTATTTGTTTTGGATGTCTAATGGGCTTTATTTACACTTTTATATTATTTTTAGGACTAACCTGTTAACCAGAGGCCCAACCCATATTGTTGTTTTCTGCCTATTTTAGTGTTTCGCAGAAAAGGAATATCAAACGGAGTCCAAACGGAATGAAACCTTCGGGAGAGTTATTTTTGGAACGGAAGCAAAACAGGAGACTTGGAGTAGACGTCAGGGAAGCCACGAGGGTCCAGGGCGCGCCCTACCCCCTGGGTGCGCCCCCACCCTCATGGGCCCCTCGTGGCTCCCCTGATCGACTTCTTTCACCTATATATGTCCATATACCCCAAAAACATCGAGGAGCACAATAGATCGGGAGTTCCACCGCCGCAAGCCTCTGTAGCCACCAAAAACCTCTCGGGAGCCCGTTCCGGCACCCTGCCGGAGGGGGGATCCCTCACTGGTGGCCATCTTCATCATCCCGGCGCTCTCCATGACGAGGAGGGAGTAGTTCACCCTCGGGGCTGAGGGTATGTACCAGTAGCTCTGTGTTTGATCTCTCTCTCTCTCTCTCTCGTGTTCTTGATTTAGCACAATCTTGATGTATCGCGAGCTTTGCTACTATAGTGGGATCTTATGATGTTTCTCCCCCTCTACTCTCTTGTAATGGATTGAGTTTTCCCTTTGAAGTTATCTTATCGGATTGAGTCTTTAAGGATTTGAGAACACTTGATGTATGTCTTGCATGTGGTTATCTATGGTGACAATGGGATATTCACGTGATCTACTTGATGTACGTTTTGGTGATCAACTTGCGGGTTCAGTGACCTTGTGAACTTATGCATAGGGGTTGGCACACGTTTTTGTCCTGACTCTTCGGTAGAAACTTTGGGGAACTCTTTGAAGTACTTTGTGTTGGTTGAATAGATGAATCTGAGATTGTGTGATGCATATCGTGTAATCATGCCCACGGATACTTGAGGTGACATTGGAGTATCTAGGTGACATTAGGGTTTTGGTTGATTTGTGTCTTAAGGTGTTATTCTAGTACGAACTCTATTATAGATCAAATGGAAAGAATAGCTTCGTGTTACTTTACTACGGACTCTTTAATAGATCGATCAGAAAGGATAACTTTGAGGTGGTTTTGTACCCTACCATAATCTCTTCGTTTGTTCTCTGCTATTACTTACTTTGGAGTGACTCTTTGTTGCATGTTGAGGGATAGTTATATGATCCAGTTATGTTATTATTGTTGAGAGAACTTGCACTAGTGAAAGTATGAACCCTAGGCCTTGTTTCAACGCATTATAATATCGTTTGTGCTCACTTTTATCATTAGTTACCTTGCTGTTTTTATATTTCAGATTACAAAAACCTATATCTACCATCCATATTGCACTTGTATCACCATCTGTTTGCCGAACTAGTGCACCTATACAATTTACCATTGTATTGGGTGTGTTGGGGACACAAGAGACTCTTTGTTATTTGGTTGCAGGGTTGTTTGAGAGAGACCATCTTCATCCTACGCCTCTCACGGATTGATAAACCTTAGGTCATCCACTTGAGGGAAATTTGCTACTGTCCTACAAACCTCTACACTTCGAGGACCAACAACGTCTACAAGAAGAAGGTTGTATAGTAGACATCACGAACAATACCAGGGACTGCACCTACAATCTTATTGTCAAACACTTCGGGGTAGATCCACAAATGCTCCTGGTAAACTCCAAGCGCATGTCAGTAAGGTATAATTTCTCCTTACAATTTTGCTTTGTATGTTAAAAGCCATACCCGCTGTGATTTGCTTGGCCTCTCAGATCTCCCGACAAGCGACTTGGGATTCAATATGGGCCTCCTTGGCGCTCTAGAGCGTCGTAGCAAGTTCGGACACTTGATCCGACACCTTGCGCTCCAGGGACTCACATTTGCTTATAGCATCAGTGAGCTCTTGTTGGACTTCCTCCAACCTTGCTTCATGTTTTTTGTGGGCGGATCGTTCCTCGTCCGCCTCCTTCTTAGCTCCAGCCAGAGCACTCTTGAGGACCTCGACCTCAGACGTGTCAACTATGAGCATAAACATAAAGCTCATTTAGATAAAAAAATTGAAACTCATATCATTTCAGATTTTCTTTGGTATTGTATACCTTGTTTTTCCTCTAACCTCCGCTTTAGTTCGGAGACTTCGGCAGCATGCGAGGTTGCTGCTAGCTTCGCAGCCTGTTCATCCAAAGAAACATATATGTTAGCTCCTGCAGAATATTATTCGATCCTTTGTTTGGCTTTTCTTCGCGAAGCTGAACAGAGTCTCGGGGGCTACTATCTATATATAGGTATTATTCTTGCAAATTGCCGAAAATATTGTGCCACACACCTCAAAGCCTGTTAGAAGGCTGGTGTAGGATTGGTTCAATCCGCTCTTACCGGATCGAACCTTTTCAAACACCAAACCCATAAGGGTACAGTGCTCCTCCACAATGGAAGCGCCATGAAGCGCTTCCACCAGAGTGTCCAGCGCCTCCGGATTGATAGAGGACACCGGCGGAGACGGCGCACCCCCTTCCCTTGAAGAAGGCTGCTAGTCCGATTCCGGAGCCGTATCGGTCTCTAGAATAATATTAGGTTGGGGGCCAAATTGATCGTTGCCCACATGGTCGGTCTCCATTGGGGTGGAGTTCCCCCTTTCTTCGACAATGGAGGTATTACCCCCCGCCGCTAACTTCACGGCCTCTTGTACCTCCCCATGACCTGGAGAGGTTCATTGAGACAACACTTCAGTGTTATCTTTGGCAGTGGGTGGAGAGATCTACGGAGGCGACTCGCTCTCCATCGTATTCGTCCCTAGCGAGTTCCCAGATGACGGTGATCGTTGGGGGAGATCGCGAGCAGGGATATAATACGCAATTCAATACAATGAAAGAATAAGACATAAAATCGGATATGTGTCTTTGCATACTTACGATTCAGCTGAGGTGTCGGAGTAAATGACCATGGGTAGCCTAGCCGGCTCCCTTTGGACCTTTGAAAAAACAACAGGCCGATCGAGCCTTGGAGCACCCAAGACACGGGGCCGCCTTCCTCCGGCCGGCTACCTCACAAGCCGACTACCGAAAGTCGGCCCGGCCCTAAACTCCCTTGGAGGACGCCACGATAGGAGCCAGCCACGGGAAGAACGACTCCAAGAAGCCGGCCCAAGAAGACCGACTCCAAGAGGCCGGCCCCTGGCAAGCGGCCAGGGCCGTGCCCTAAAAGTCTGCACCCCCATAACGATGATGGGACAGGGCGTGGCAACAGTGGAGCCTACCACCCTTGAATCCCGGAGCACGCATGGCTACAGTACGACGTACGGGGCGGCCATCACCCGTCCGGCGTGGCACTGTTGCCATGCTAATCATGACGCCCTCCATGATGGGCTACCAGTACGGCCCGCAGGCGGCGGCCCCCTTCGGTCAGAGAGACGCTCGAAGGCGGCCCGACCTCCCCCAGCCGGCCTGGGGCACGACCGACTTCCTATCGCCGGCTTGCCCCCCTCCTCGGGGCGCGCACACCATTAGAAGACAAGACGAGGTAAGGCTATAGTGAGAGCCCGCAAGGCGGTGACACTATAGCCATGCTTACTTCGACTAAGCCCTCATCATCAGAGGCAAGGCAACAGTGTGCCAGCCCCCGACAAGACCCCCAAGCTGTGGGCCGGCCTGTCGTCCAATGAGCCCCCAGCCGGCGGGACCCACCAGTCGGCGGGCCCCAGCGGCCGGCGGAGAAGCCGGCGGCCATAGACACTGACGGCTAGGGCCCGCGCCCGCGCCCAGGGGTAGGCCTATATAAACCCCCCAGGGCACCCATGCAAAGGGTTGATCTCAGATAGCCTTAGACACTACCATAGGGAGAGAAGAGAGCTAGCCTTGCCCTTCTTCCTCCTCACACCGAACAGCTCAAGGAGCCTCTTGTAGCTTCTTGTTGATCTAGTGATCATGCGGAGACCCCGCAGAGAAGGAGTAGGGGTATTATCTCCACGGAGAGCCCCCAACCTGGGTAAGATCCACCGGCATGCATGTCATCGCCTCATCCCGTTTCCAGGCACCGGCGATGTCTTACTGGCTCCCACAAATGATAAGCCACCCGTTGGCATATGTCGCATCTACCACCCGACATTTGGCGCCCACCGTGGGGCCAGGTGCACCGTCGTCCGGAGACCTGCTCTGGACTAGAACCCTTTTTCTCCCCAGTGAGTGTAGCCAGCCCGTCACGCCCGATGGCGCTTGCCCCGACGCGCTGCAAAGCATCGACGACGCCTGCATGGCGAGATGCCTCGCCGATCTTCTTGGCGAGGCTCGCATCTCCGACGAGCCCGCATCCGACGCGGGCACAAGCTGCCCCGAGAGCCGCCTCGCCAGCCTCCTCGACCAACTCCATGTCTCCAGCGAGCCTACCGCGGACTTGGAGTCGGTTGGATCCACCGACCCGATGCTTGTCGACTCCGACACGGCATCACTCGACGCCTTCCCCACCAACGTGATCATCTTCGACGATCCTCTCCCTCGAGCCGACAGTGGCGGCAGCACCGCCACCGAGGGCTAGTCATCAGCCACGGCGTCACCTCTGGTGAAAACACCCACGACGCCCTTCAAGCGACGCTGCACGATCTGTCCGCTCCCATCCCGGCCGATGCTGATGCCGAGACACTGGAGGCACGCCGCCTTGCCCTCCTCGAGGAGGGCCAGAGGATAGTCTCCATGAGACGCCTCACTGAAGCTCACCAGCGCGAAGTTGACCGCGCCGCCTTCGGTACGCCGCCTCCTGAAGGGCCAAGCCGAGCCGGCGTCGTCAAGAAGCGCGGCGCGGCCATCGCCAGCATGCTGGGAGCGGACCACCCAGTCTACGCCACGCCTATCGAGAACCTACGCTCGCTCAGTCGATCGTAGACGAGTTGAATGGACTGGGGGCCGATGAGCTCCCCTACATGACCCGACGCATCCAACAGTTGATCGACACGGCCGTAGAGCGGCACAAAGCCGGCGTCCGCGCTGGAAGCCCCCCTCACCGAGAGCATGGCGCGACATCACGGACGCCGACTGCAGGCGGCGCCCGTGCAAGACAAGAGGAGCCGGCTGCCAGCCGCAGTCGGACTCGAGTCACCATCGAGCGCGACGCGGAAGGCCGCCCTCGAGGTGTGGAACGATGAGGCGACCCGCCTCCTCCTCCACCTTGTGGGGAGAGATACCCCACCCCGCCGCCTGTCACGCATCTGACTCTCAGCGGCCGACTAGGTCGCCGCGAAGGAGTCGGCGAGAATGATGCCCACCATCGGATCGACCGCCTTGCGCGATCCCTGGCTTTAGAAGAATAAGATGATGTGGGCCTGCCTTGCTTCGGCCCCTGCATCCACGATGAGCCCTTCCCCAAAGGGTTCTCGCTCCCAAGAGACACGCCTAAGTACAACGGCTCCGTGAAGCCGGAAGATTGGTTGATCGACTACTCCACCGCAGTTCGCATAGCAAACGGCAACAGGCGTGTTGCCGTGAAATATGTCCCCCTAATGCTCCAAGGCACGGCACGCACCTGGCTCAATAGCCTCAAGCCTTACAGCATCAATAGCTGGCTGGACTTCACAGAAGCCTTCATAGGCAACTTCACTAGCACGTACAAATGGGCTCCCAAGCCCCGACAGCTCTCCTTGTGTGTACAAGGGCCCAATGAATCAACCCGCGACTACCTCACGCATTGGGCTGAGCTTCGCAACTCCTGCAAGGGGGTGGACGAGGTTCAAGCCATAGAGTACTTCACCGCTGGGTGCAGAGAAGGCACCCTCCTCAAGCACCGACTCCTCTGCGATGAGCCGACTACCCTCGACGAGCTGCTGATCATAGCAGACAAGTACGCCACGGCCGACTCCTCGATGAAGACTGAGCTCCGGGTAGACGCCTCCGGAAAGGTGCTAGCTCCGGCTCCCAAGACGCCGGCTGGAGAATCCAGCCAACGCTCGTACCAGAATGACCACAAGTGCAAGGCCCCTATGCCATCTTCCACCAGCCGGCAGGTGGCCACGGTCGAAGACGAACAACCTAAAGGGCGGCCGGCACCCAAGAAGAAAAAGGGCGGCAGGCCGGCTTGGCAGCCAGATTTCTCCTGCGAGAAAACCCTTGATGCCCCCTGCAAGTTCCACAGCGGCGCGAAGCCGTCCAACCACACAACTCGGAAGTGTCATTGGCTCACACGAATCTCCAAGGGCGAGGGGCTGTTGCCGCCTCCGCCTGCAGGCCAGCCGCCTCCAGCCCCTCAGCAGTCGGCTGCTCGGCCAGTGGTCGAAGCTATTCAAGACAAGTTCCCCGATGAACATGCCGCCTATGTCGTCTTCACAAGCCAGACTGAAGACCGGTGTAGCCGGCGCCGAGAGCAGCAAGAAGTCAATGCGGTCGCCTCCAACAATTCCGAGTTTATGCACTGGTCGGAGAAGCCTATCATCTAGAGCCAGGCCGATCACCCAGAGGTGATGCCGTCTCCTGGCTCCTATGCATTGGTTTTGGATGCCACCCTCGCGACAGAAAGGCAGCCTCCCGTTTCTCCCGCGTACTGATAGATGGCGGGAGCATCATCAACATACTGTACCGTGATACCATGGAGAAGCTCAACATCAAGCCGGAGCAGCTCATGCCAAGTCGGACTGTGTTCCATGGCATCGTACCCGGCCTATCTTGCTCAGCAATCGGCAAGATGAAAATAGATGTCCTCTTTGGGGCCAAGTATCATTTCCGCCAAGAAGCAATATGGTTTGAGGTAGTGGATCTGTAGAGCCCATACCACGCATTACTTGGCCGACTAGCTTTGGCCAAGTTCATGGCTGTGCCTCACTACGCCTACCTCAAGATGAAGATGCCGAGTTCCAAGCGCATCATCACCATAGACGGAGACTACAAGAAATCTTTTGAGTGTGCAGCAGCTAGCAGTCGGCTGGCCGAGTCCCTTGTGATTGCTGAAGAGAAGAAGATGCTAGACCGGGTCGTGGCCATGGCTTGGAAGTAGCCGGCCCTGTCCCCCGACCCCAAGGAATGTGATGCTCAAGGTTCTTTCCAGCCAGCCAAAGAGACAAAGAAGGTACCTCTGGACCCGGAGCACCCGGAGAGGTAGCTGTCATGGGCACCGGCCTCGACAGCAAATAGGAAGGCCAGCTCGTCGATTTCCTCCATGAGAATCGGGACATCTTCGCATGGTCTCCCAAAGACATGCCGGGTGTCCCGACGAATTTCGCCGAGCACAAGCTACATGTCCGATCTGACGCCAAGTCGGTCAAGCAGCCCTTGCGCCGCCTGTCAGAAGAGAAGAGAAGAGTAGTCGGAGAAGAAATAGCCCGGCTTCTGGCAGTCGGCTTCATTATGGAGGTGTTCTTTCCAGAATGGCTTGCCAACCCGGTCCTGGTGTTAAAGAAGAACAAGCAGTGGCGCATCTGCATTAACTACACCAGCCTCAACAGAGCCTGCCCTAAAGATCCTTTTGCTCTGCCAAGGATTGATCAAGTAATAGACTCCACAGTAGGATGCGAGTTGTTGAGTTTCTTGGATGCTTACTCAGGCTACCACTAGATCAAATTGGACCCAGCTGACCGCCTGAAGACCGCCTTCATCACCCCATTCGGAGCATTCTGCTACCTGACTATGACATTCGGCTTAAGAAATGCCGGTGCCACTTTTCAGCGTTGCATGCAGAAATGCCTCCTCAAGCAACTCGACAGAAATGCCCACGTCTATGTAGACGATGTTGTTGTGAAGACGGAGAAACGCGGCACCTGGCTGGAAGACCTAAAGGAGACCTTTGAAAATTTGCGCCGGTTTCAGATCAAGCTCAACCCTGAGAAATGCGTGTTCGGGGTACCAGCCGGCCAACTTCTAGGCTTCCTGGTCTCCGAACGCGGCATCGAATGCAACCCAGTGAAGATCAAGGCCATAGAGAGAATGAAGATTCCTACCAAGCTGCGAGACGTCCAAAAGTTCACCGGATGCCTAGCATCCTTGAACCGCTTCATCAGCCGGCTCGGAGAGAAGGCTCTCCCCCTCTACCGACTCATGAACAAGTTCACTCACTTCGAGTGGAATGACCAGGCGGACCAAGCTTTCCACGAGCTAAAGAAGATGTTGTCCATGCCGCCTGTCTTGGCGGCACCGACTGAGAAAGAGCCCATGTTCCTCTACATTGCCGCCACTAGCCGGGTAGTCAGCACAGTTATCGTGGTTCAGCGTCCAGAAGAAGGCCGAGCTCAGCTAGTCCAGAGATCGGTATATTATTTGAGCGAAGTACTGTCCACCTCGAAGCAGAACTACCCGCACTATCAGAAGATGTGCTATGGTGCGTACTTCGCCTCCAAGAAACTCAAGCCCTACTTTCAAGAGAATCCCATCATGGTCGTATGCACAGCCCCGCTCGCCGAGATCATAGTCAGCCGGGATGCATCCGGCCGAGAGGCAAAATGGGCCATTGCACTGGCTCCTTACACAATCTACTACCAGCCCCGCACCGCCATCAAGTCCCAAGCATTGGTCGACTTCCTCGTCGACTAGGCCGAGACCCAGTACCTGCCGCCGGCCCCCGACTCCACTCATTGGTGGATGCACTTCGATGGGTCCAAGATGCACACCGGCTTGGGAGCCGGCATCGTCCTGACCTCTCCCAAAGGCGACAAACTCAGATACACATTGCAAATCCATTTTGCCGCCTCCAACAATGTAGCCGAGTACGATGCACTCATACACGGGCTTCGACTGGCCAAGGAACTCGACATCCGCCGGATCCTGTGCTGTGGCGACTCGGACTTGGTGTCCAACAATCATCCGGTGACTAGGATGCCAAGGACGCAAACATGGCAAGCTACCGTTTCCTCGTTCAGAAAATCAACAGATACTTTGAGGGGTGTGAGTTCCTCCACGTGCCACGGGCCGACAACGAGCAAGCAGGTGCCCTGGCATGAATAGGCTCCACCCGGCAAGCTATACCAACCGGCGTCACCCTCCAACACCTCCTCAAGCCGTCTGTCAAGCCATCTCTGGAGTCCAGTTCCATCTTCGTGCCGCCTGACCCCGACGCAGTCGGATCCGACTTGGGGAACCAAGCAGGCGGCTCGGGGACTGCCATAGTCGAACCTGGCCCGGGGACTACTACAGCCGGCCCGGGGACTGCTCCGACACAGCAGGCGGTGGCCGACTCCAACTCTTCACAACCCAGCCCACCCGCCCTGGTTGCAGTAGCCGTTTTGGTGATAGAAGAAGTCATAGCTCCATCATGGGCCCAGCCCATCCTCCACTTCCTAATAAACGGAGAACTGCCGACTAACGAGATCTCGGCAAGGCAAGTCCAACGCCGAGCCGGAGCATACACAATAATGAACCGAGAGCTTGTTAGGTGCGATGTTACTGGAGTCTTCCAGCGCTGCGTCGAGCTAGAGAAAGGCATAGCAATCCTCGACGACATCCACCAGGGCGAATGCGGCCACCATGCAGCCTCAAGGTCACTTGTCGCCAAAGCTTTCCGCCATGGATTCTTCTGGCCAACTGCTTTAGAGGACGCCAAGGAGTTAGTCAAACACTGCAAAGGGTGCCAAATCTTTGGCTCCAAGCAGCACCTGCCGGCTTTTGCACTCAAGACCAACCCCCTCACCTGGCCTTTTGCCGTCTGGGGACTGGACATGGTGGGCCCATTCAAGACGGCGCGCGACAGCATGACACATCTACTTGTCCCCGTGGACAAATTTACCGGGTGGATTGAAGCAAAGCCGATCAAGAAACTGAATGGGCCGACTGCCGTGACATTCATCGCAGATATTACAACCCGGTATGGATTACCACACAACATCATCACCGACAATGGCATGAATTTTGCCAAGGGAGCACTGGCACGTTTCTGCGTGACACAGGGCATCCGACTGGACTTAGCATCCGTTGCCCACCCGCAGTCAAACGGCCAAGTCGAGCGGGCAAACGACCTCATCCTCTCCGGCATGAAGCCTCGATTGGTCGTGCCGCTAGAGCGTTCGGCCGGCTGTTGGCTTGATGAGCTGCCGGCCGTCCTCTGGAGTCTGCGCACTACCCCGAACAAGTCAACCGGCTTCACCCCTTTCTTCCTTGTATATGGTGCCGAGGCTGTCATCCCAACTGACATCGAGTTCGACTCACCCGGGTCACCATGTACACGGGGGCGGAGGCCAAGGAAGCACGAGAAGACGGCGTCGACTTGCTGGAAGAAGGCCGGCTGTTAGCCCTCAGCCGGTCCGCCATCTACCAGCAGGGTCTATGCCGTTACCACAGCCGGAAGGTCAAGCCAAGATCCTTCCAAGAGGGTGATCTTGTGCTCCGGCTAATCCAGTGAACAGCCGGCCAGCACAAACTCTCAGCCCCTTGGGAAGGCCCCTTCGTCATCAGCCGGACTCTAGGCAACGACTCCTACTACCTGATCAACACGCAGAAGCCGAAGGCACACAAAAGAGATGATTCCGGCAAGGAGTCGGAGCGACCATGGAACGCCAATCTTCTCCGAAGATTTTACAGTTAAAATGCAGTATGTACCACGCTACCTTTTGTACTAAGTACGAGACAATGGGCCCCCGAGGAGTACACGGGGACTACCCTCTTTTTATCTATGAATGATGGGTATCATACCCATGGTTATGCTACTACATTTGTTTTTTCGTTCGGCACCGGGTTCGATCAGTCCGCCCAGGGACTTGCCGCCTTGAGTTATATTCAAAGTTCTACCTGCAGTCAGACAAGTAGTGTGCCGGCACCCAAGCCCTCTCTTGTTAAAATCTGCAGCTCGAAGAATCGGCTGTCCGGCTGGCAAGAGCCAAAGGCATGAAGGATGCCCACACAAAAAAGGGCTAAGGATTAACGAACTTATATAAACCAAGCCGGCTTCCCCCCCCCCCCCCGCCAACCGGCTATCAGAGCAGCCGGCTGGCCGGCTTCCCTTCTTACTCTACTACAATCTAAGAAAGCTCGAGTACTTGCCCTCCTAGACGGCCAATCCCTTACCCGGTCACAGACTGCAGAGCAGCTGTCCGGCTGGGAAGGCGGCGACCAAGGGAGGGCGGCAAAGGAAAACAGTCAAAAGATAAAAAACAAGTAGGAATGGAAGCCAAGCACATGCATAATTATATTTACACAAAAGGCCTTCGAAAGGCCGGCACTCAACATAGTTTGAATACACCCCCAGTGGGTGGAACTGCGCAAATTTAATAAAAAAGTTGTTCAAGGAGTAACGAGCAGGAAAGTAAAGACGACGAGTTAGGCCAGGGGAGCAACTGGGGCGTCGAGCAGGTCGGTGGAGACGGCGGTGTTGGCTAGAGGAGTGACCGGCTGGCGAGTCTCGGCTTGATCGTCTCCTGCGGCAGGCGGTGCGTTCGCACGCGCCTCGTTGCTGGAGGCACGATCAGGCTGAAGCTGGATGGTTGCTTCACCATCCGGCACAATGTCTTCGCCATCTTACTCCTCCTCCTCTTCGCCCTCGTCGCTGGAGTCGATCTCCTCCGCTGAGCAACGCCGTCTTCCTTTACCTCAGGAGCAAAGGCGCTGGTGTCGGTGAAGTCAGTAATCGCCGAGGCGCGCTGAATGATAGCCAGCTGCACCGCCTCCAGCTCCTCGTCAGCCTCCTGTCGCCCGGTGCGCAGCTGGTCCAAATTCAGCCCAGGATACCAAGCCCGGACGAACTCTAGCACCCGACGAGTGCCGGACCGAGCTGCTGAAGCCTTCCAGGCCTCGAGGCGGCCGACTGCTACCTCCAGCCAGTCGGCAGTCGGGCTGGGGGTGTGGGGAATCACCTCGCCGGGCCAGAGGGAAGCCAGCACTTGCGCTCCGACATGCTGAAGACTGTGGAGCATGCGGTAGGCCGGCTGGAGGCGGGCTTGGATCGCCAGAAGCTGCTCCTCAAGCGATCGGTTGGCGTCCGGTGCAATCTCAACCCCAGCCTGCCGCCGGGCCTCATGGTGAGCTTCGATGGCTTGGTTGGCGGCGACGGAGTAGCCGTGGAAGTATTCTTCACAAAGAAGAAAGAAATAGAACAAATCAGAAGATAAACCAGATTACAAAGACGAGCAAAGGAGTGAAGAAGAAGGTGGCCTACCATCAATCAAATCTTCAACCCGGCTGTAGCCTTCGCTCAGCGCCTGCCTCGCCTCGGCCCAGCTCGCCGCCTCGGTCTCATACACGGCTTTGAGGGCGGCCTCGCTTTCTTGCGCCGCCTTCAAGGCCGCCTTATGGTTCTCCTCCTGGTCGACCAACTTCTTGGCCAGACGATCACGCTCCTGAACCAAGGCGTTGCACTCGTTTTCCTTGGCACGAAGGGCGGTCTGAGCTCCACCCAGCTGCTCCCTCAAGTCGGCATTGGCACCTGCCGATATGGAGAAGAAGAAATTAAGGAAGAAGTCGTCAGGAAAGATCTGACCCGGCTGCTCAGCATTCAGCCCGAATCTCGGGGACTACACCCAGTGGGTGCGCTGGCGCGCCCCCACATGAGATAAAAAAACAAAAGCACTCACTCTGGCTCTTTGTCAGATCGGCGGTCTTCTGAGTCATCTCCCGGGCCTGAGAGTTGAAGGTAGCAGCATGGAGGTTGTGATAATCCTGCGAATAGGACGAAGGTGTGAACAAGAGCAAATCATTAAACCAAAGTCTTCTGAGAAGTTCCAAGCCGCCTGCTCAGCAGCCGACTTGGAACTTGGGGACTACACCCAATGGGTGCGCTGGCGCGCCCCCACGAAAGAAATCAAGAGCGAAGACTCACCCGAATGGCCGACCGCATTGCAAGAAACTCTTGGGTATACTACTTCAATGCGGTGGCCTGAGACTGAAGCCGGCTCCGGACATCCTGTGCCGCCACATTCAGCACGGCCGTCCCACCGCCCGGCGTCCACCCTGGCGAGCTGAGGCCGGCCGTCTCCAGGAGTCGATCTCCTCCGCCGAGTCTCCTCCGCCGAGTCTTCCAAGCCACTTGCTCAGTAGTCGACTTGGAACTCGGGGACTACACCCAGTGGGTGCCCTGGCGCGCCCCCACGGAAGAAATCAAGAGCGAAGACTCACCCGAATGGCCGACCGCATTGCAAGAAACTCTTGGGTATACTGCTTCAGCGCGGTGGCCTGAGACTAAAGCCGGCTCCTGACATCCTGCGCCGCCACATTCAGGATGGCCGTCCCACCGCCCGGCGTCCACCCTGGCGAGCTGACGCTGGACATCTCCAGGTCATGCGACAACGAGCTGGAGCCCACGGCCCTCTGCGGGTCCGGTGCAAAGTCGCCCTCCCTGCATGCCGACGAGGCGGCGACAGGACCACAAGGTCCGCCCTCGCAGTCGGCTCGCCTCCAACCGACTGCTCAGGTGGCACCTCCGGCTGGCGGCCTTGGCCTGTTCTGGCCGACGGAGGTGGTGCCGCCTCTCCCTCCGGGACGACTATGTCGCCCCCTCCCTCTCCATCGCCGGCTGGTCGCGGCCGGCTTCCTCCGGCGGGGGCACCAGGATTTCGGGGGCCACGGAGCGGAGGGGGATGACGAGTTGTGGAGGCTGGCTACACAGGGCCTCCCCCGCCCTCTCTGCGGCCTCCTCCTGAGCCTCGGCCGCCACGTCGGCCGACGCCTCAGCCGACTCTGCTGTCGTTTCCTGAGCCGCCTTGGCGGCAGCTGCCCTCTGCTCCTCCGCCTCCCGCTCCTCCCGCACCTCCCGCGCGTTCCGCTCCGTCGCCGCTTGGAGCTCGGCACGGGGGTCCACGCGGCGGGAACTTGCCGATCCTCCCGCCCCTCCGACTATGGAGGCGGCTGTAGTCCGCTTAAGAGAGAGCAGAGCCCTGGTTGATAAGACAAGAAAAGGCTTAGATAAATGCCGACTGAAGAGAAGAAATAAAGGTGTGCGAGAATTAACACTTATGCCGAAACTGCCTGCGGCTGCTTCACTACCTTGCGGAAGCGGGCCGCCTTCGCGGCCGCCTCGTCCCGCTTGGTCGCCGCCGCGGAACCCTTGGGCTTCTTCGGACGCCCGCCGAAGAGAGTCGGCGCCGCCCGGCGCTTCTGCGTGCCACCCCGTGCAGCCAGCCCGCCAGAAGGGCCCACGCCCTGATGGTCGGATGCCGGCTGGCAACGCGGAATATGTTCAGCCTCGTCATCATCAGGCCAGTCATCGAAACCGGCGGTGAACCCGGAGCCGCCTGCCTCGCCGCCTCCCCATACGGCGTCGTCGTCTAAGGCGGTCGCCCCCAGGTCAGGGTCGTCAAGGTCGTCCGCCGCACGGTCGGGAGCGAACTCGCGTTTCGCCCCCGCGGTCCCGGCCGACGGATGAAGGAGGGGGTTCTGATTAAAAACAAGCCGACTGGTCAGAAGCCGGCCAGAGAGAACTCGGTAATGGGAGAAGAAGAAAAGAAGGATGGCTTACCACAGGCGGGGGGTTAGCCGAGAATACGGCTCCTTGTCGTACCGCCACTCCTCAGTGAGCTTGCAGTTGGCGATGTAGTTCACCATGTAAGATACCTCATCGTGAGGCATCTCCTTGGTGCTCAGCCGGCTTGGGTCTAAGCGGCCGCTCATCTGGCAGATCAGATGAGGGCGGCCTTGGAGCGGGAGCACCCGGCGCTCCACAAAGGCGGCTATCAGGTCGGGCCCAGTCAGGCCCTCCAATTGGATCAGCACCCAAAGCCGGGTGACGGTGCCAGCCCCAGCCGGCGTCAGCGACCTGGCCCGGTAGGACCACGAGGGCTGTCTGGCAGCCGGCGGGCCGGCTATGTAAGCCGGCAGATTGACGTAGTCGCCTTGCAACACGACGTTCTTCACATAAATTAGGATTTCTGCCAAAACTTCACTGACTGAATCAGCACGATAGGCGGAAACGGGTTGTCGGTTGTCGATCTCCGGATGGTGACGAAGGCGCCGCATGGAGCCGGCACGCCCGCGACGACCGTACCGAGCTTGGACTGGAAGAACTCCCCCCAAAGTTCGATGGTGGGGAGGACGCCGAGCAAGCCTTCGCACAGAGTGACGAAGGCCGACAGCAGCACCACCGTGTTTGGAGTAAGGTGGTGCGGCTGGAGATGATAAAACTCGACAAACGAGCGGAAGAAGCCGCTCGCGGGAAGGCAGACACCGCGCAGGCAGTGCGAGTAGAAGATTACTCACTCGCCCTCCTCCAGCGCTGGTGAAATCTCCCTCTCCAGCGCGAGATGGACCCGCACGAGATCCCTGCCCGGCAACCGCCGTGTCTTGCGGAGGAAATCGATCTGGTCTTCACGGACGTTGGAACTGTCCCAGGAGCTCGACGTCGGAGCCATGAGGACGGGAAGGCGACGGAAAGCACAGCGGCGGAGAGCGCGTGATTCGGCGGCAGCAAGACTATGGCACACCAAGAAGAATGGCGGAACAGTGGCATCGTGGAGAGCCGCTGTGGAGACGGGGAGGAAGAAGAAGAAGGGAATGGCGGAGCGAGGGCGAGCGTGCGAGCGACTGCCGCTCCCTCTCCCCGTCCCTACTTATAGCCTCGTGCGGCGAAGCCAAGGAGGCGAGGCGTGGGGGGCATGGGATTAACTGTGCCCACTCCCCCACGTCCCGCGATTATTGCACCTTTACAGCGAGTGGAAACCGCCCTCAGAAGACGTGCCGTCGGTTCGGGCCGCAAAAGATCCGCGCCCGGTCCGAGGCGTGGAAGTGGCGGGCCCCGGTCTGCAGCGGCGTCCCGTCACGTGTGTGGGCTGGAAGGCCCTTCCATCCAAAGGGTGCCATGTGGCGCGCAGGCAGCGGGCGGCCAGCCCGCAGCCTGGCTAGAGCGCCAGCTGGTTCCCGCCTTCATATTTTGAAGAAACTTCGCCGAGAAGGCATGCATAAGTGAAGCCGGCTCCTAGCTGCCGGCTCTTCGGGATAGGAAGCTGATTGAGCTTCTCGTTCCCCTTTCAGCCACAAAGCCCAACCAGCTTTGGGGACTACTGTCGGAGTAAATGACCACGGGTAGCCTAGCCGGCTCCCTTTGGCCCTTTGAAAAAACAATAGGCCGATCGAGTCTTGGAGCACCCAAGACGCGGGGCCACTTTCCTCCGGCCGGCTACCTCACAAGCCGACTACCGAAAGGCGGCCCGGCTCTAAACTCCCTTGGAGGACGCCACAATAGGAGTCGGCCACGGGAAAACCGACTCCAAGAAGCCGGCCCAAGAAGACCGACTCCAATAGGCCGGCCCCTGGCAAGCGGCCAGGGTCGTGCCCTAAAAGTCTGCACCCCCATAACGATGATGGGACAGGGCGTGGCAACAGTGGAGCCTGCCACCCCCGAATCTTGGAGCATGCATGGCTACAGTATGCCATACGGGGCGGCCATCACCCGTCCGGCGTGGCACTGTTGCCATGCTAATCATGACGCCCTCCATGATGGGCTGCCAGTACGGCCCCCAGGCGGCGGGCCCCTTCGGTCAGAGAGACGCCCGAAGGCGGCCCGGCCTCCCCTAGCTGGCCTGGGGCACGACCGGCTTCCTATGGCCGGCTTGCCCCCCTCCTCGGGGCGCGCACACCATTAAGAAGACAAGACGAGGTAAGGTTACAGTGAGATCCCGCAAGGCAGCGGCACTGTAGCCATGCTTACTTCGACAAAGCCCTCATCATCAGAGGCAAGGCAATAGTAACCAGCCCCCGACAAGACCCCCAAGCGGTGGGGCCGGCCTGTCATCCTATGAGCCGGCAGCCGGCGGGACCCACCAGTCGGCGGGCCCCAGCGGCCAGCAGAGAAGCCGGCGGCCATATACACTGACGGCTAGGGCCCGCGCCCAGCTGGATTACCATTGTACCCCCAGGGGTAGGCCTATATAAACCCCCCGGGGCACCCATGCAAAGGGTTGATCTCAGATAGCCTTAGACACTACCATAGGGAGAGAAGAGATCTAGCCTTGCCCTTCTTCCTCCTCACACCAAACAGCTCAAGGAGCCTCTTATAGCTTCTTGTTGATCTAGTGATCATGCGGAGACCCTGCAGAGCAGGAGTAGGGGTATTATATCCACGGAGAGCTCCCAACCTGGGTAAGATCCGCCGGCGTGCATGTCTTCGCCTCATCCCGTTTCCAGGCACCGATGATGTCTTACTGGCTCCCACAATGATAAGCCACTCGTTGGCATATGTCGCACCTACCACCCGACACGAGGGCTTCGACCAGGGGTGCCGCTTTGGGATGGCATTGGCGTCGGCTTCGGAATCATCCGAAAGGGAGGGTTTTCCCTTCTTAGCCACCTCCGCCTCCAGATCCGTGGA
>NC_041383.1:744952986-745005180 GCF_002162155.2 Triticum dicoccoides | reverse complement strand
TTTGGGGAGAGTTACTCTCTTCCTCCTCTACATCTTCGTCATGAGAGGAGGAGGTCTTGGAGTCTTCAGACATGGCGTCCGAAGTATCCTTACAATGGAGGCCACCTCTGGTCTCCTTGCTCTTCTTCTTGGCCTTCTTCTCCAGTGCCTGATACGGCGTTGGAACCAACATCTTTGTCAGCAAGGGTGTGGCCTCATCCTCGGGCAGTGGAGCCGGGCATTTGATCTGCTCCGCCTTCTTGGTCCATCCCTATGGGAATAATAAAGATCAATATACTCCTTGGATTTGCAAATAAAAGTTATCATAAAGCTTACGGGAGTGGCCGGACATGCGCAGTCATAGCCGCGGTCTTTGGTTGTCTCCGGCCATAACTTTTGAGCCTTGAAGAGCAGCTTCCATATATCTTTGTGCATTCTACCGAAGAACCGTTGCAGAGTTCAAGGACTGACCGGATCGAATTCATACATATGTTGAGTCCAGCGCTGACAAGGGAGAATCCGGTGAAAAAGCATCACCTGGATCACACTGGCGAGGCTGGTGTTTTTGTTTATCATGCCCTTGACACGGCTCTCCAGCATCGTCACCTTGTCAGGCGACTCCCAATCTAGACCCTAATTGATCCAGGATGTAAGCCGCATCGGGGGCCCGGACATGAACCCAGGAGCGGCGGCCCATGTGGTATCGCAGGGTTCCATGATATAGAACCACCCATGCTTCCATCCCTTGATGGATTCCACAAAGGTTCCTTTTGGCCAGGTGACGTTGGGAAGTTTACTCATCATGGCGCCGCCGCACTCCACGTGTTGGCCCTCGACCACTTTAGGCTTCACATTGAAGACCTTGAGCCATAGGCCGAAGTGGGGAGGGACACGGAGGAATGCCTCGCACACGATGATAAACACCGGAAGGTTGAGGAAGGAATTTGAGGCTAGATCATGAAAATCTAGCCCGTAGTAGAACATGAGACCACGGAAAAAAGGATGAAGGGGAAACCCTAGTCCGCGAAGGAAATGGGGGATGAACACTACCCTTTCGTTAGGCTCCGGAGTGGGAATGATCTGCTTTTTGGCAGGGAGCCGGTGGATTATGTTCGTGGCTAAGTACCCAGCTTCCCGGAGCTCCTTGATGTTCTCCTCTGTGACAGAGGAGGCCATCCACTTGCCCTGCGCTCTAGATCCGGACATGGCTAGGAGTGTTTGGTGGCGATGGAAAGGATTGAGACTTGGGCGCTGGAGCTCGAATGGCGGATAGGCTGAGGAGCAAGAAGGCGTGAGGTAAAAAGACGGATCTTTGTCTTCTTGTAAAGGAAGTGGATATCAAGCATCCCCTCTGGAGTCTTAAATCTCGCCTATTCCCAAGGGGACGTGTGAACGGCAGGGTTGGATTACCCAAAACCCCTATTAATGAGAATCCCGTAATAAGGGGGGCACGATCCCTGCTTTCACAAGACGTGCCTGTGACCGTGTTTTGAAGCACAACGCAAGGGCCGTAAAACGGTTTAGAATACTAACAAGGCCAGGACTGCACACCTCGCCGAAAAAATCGCCTATGGACGTGACTCTCTTTTCGGGTATTTGTTGCCCTTACAACTTGAAGATGAAGTTATTAAACAGAGCCGGATAAAGCTATCATGAGCGAAGGGCTGCTTGGAGTATTCGGAGAAGGAACCCGCCTTGCAATGCCTTAGAAAATCTGCGCACGGGATACGTCGTCATTGAAGCCTGGTTCAGGGGCTACTGAGGGAGTCCTAGACTAAGGGGTCCTCAGGCGACTGGCTTATTGACATGGGCCAGACTGATGAGCCATGAAGATACAAGATAGAAGGACCTCCCCCATGTCCGGATGGGACTCTCCTTTGTGTGGATGGCAAGCTTGGCGTCTGGATCGTGTACTTTCCTTTCTCTGTAACCGACTCTGTACAACCTAGATCCCTCTGGTGTCTATATAAACCGGAGGGTTTGGTCCTTAGGCAAGATTACAATCATACAGGCTAGACATCTAGGGTTTAGCCATTACGATCTCATGGTAGATCAGCTCTTGTAACCCCTATATTCATCATAGTCAATCAAGCAGGAAGTAGGGTATTACTTCCATTAAGAGGGCCCGAACCTGGGTAAACATCGTGCCCCCTTCCTCCTTGTTACCTTCGATCCTCAGACGCACAGTTCGGGACCCCTACTCGAGATCTGCCGGTTTTGACACCGACATCTCCCTTTCCTGGTTTGCATTTGGCATAAAGCTTGAAGGCAGGCAAGGTTTTTAGAATACCTCTCCACCATAATGAGCCCACCATTTTGTCACTAGGTAAGCAATCTTGGTAGTAAGTTTTCCATATAATCTTAACCCAAGGTGTGTTAGCCTTATTAAAGAATTTGTGCAGGAATTTCGTAATTAGAGCCTGATTGTGTATATGGATATCCAGGACTCCCAATCCACCATGGGATTTGGGTAAATAGACTTTCTTCCATGAAACCAGTACTGATCATCTTTCTTGGGTACCAAATTTCCTCCAGAAACCATTCATAAGATATGTATTTTTCTACTTGACTACTGTGTTGGGTATCCAGAGGGTACACATGTAAAAAGTTGGCATGCTTGTGAAGACTGATTTGATGAGGGTTAGTTTGTCTCCGGAGGATAGCAAATTGGAGCAACTCAGAATTCTTGATTCAATTATCTTTAACATAGGGAGAAAGTCCACAATCTTTGGCTTAATTTGACACAAAGGGAGACCCAGATATTTATGTGGCAATGTACTCCCTCCGTCCGGAAATACTTGTCGGAGAAATGGATGTATGTAGACATATTTTAGTTCTAGATACATTCATTTTTATCCATTTCTGCGACAAGTAATTTCGGACCGAGGGAGTACCAATATTACAGCCCAACAACTGTGACAGTGCATTCATCTTGTCCATAGGGGTATTAATAGAAATGAGAGTAGACTTGGAGTAGTTAACTTTGAGCCCAATGTATGCAGCATAGTGAAGCAACAGGTTTTTTAATGTGCTCCAGTTGTCTATTGTCTGCTTTGGGAACCAGGATGGTATTATCAGCATACTAAATAATGGGGTAATCAGTACAAGACTGGTGAATCAATGGTGACTGGATCAAGTTATTATGCATGGCTTCGTTCATCATGGTTTGAAGCAGATCTGCAGCAATCACAAAGATGAGTGGTGATAGTGGATCACCTTGTCTCAGACCATTCTTGCATAAGAATTGTTTCCCTGGCACTCCATTAAGAAGCGCTGAAGAAAACCCAGTCCCATAGATCATTTTGATCCATTGAATCCATCTAGGTCCAAAACCCTTGGCTTGCATAATATTAATGATGGTCTCATGGTTAAGCATATCAAATGCCTTTTCAAAATGTAACTTCAACGAGAACAATTCTTTTTTGCTCTAGAAGCACTGGTGAATGTACTCATAAGACCAAGCAAGGCAGTCCTAGATGCATCTATTATTCAAGAAACCATACTGGTTGGTGTGGACCAATTTCAGGACAACTTTCTGTAATCTATTGGCCAGAAGCTTAGTGATGATCTTGAGAGTGCAATTGAGTAGGGATATAGGTCTAAACTCTGCTGGGCTAGTTGCAGCATCAACTTTGGGGATTAGAGTAATGAAGGAGTAGTTGATGCTTTGAATATTGACATTGCCAGAGTAAAAATCATGAATGAGTCTGCAAAAGTCATTGGCAATAATATCCCGGCAAGCTTTGAGGAAAGCTGCATTCGAACCATCTGGCCCAAGTGATTTATCTGATGGCATATGCATGATCACATCATCAATCTCCTTATTGGTGAATGGGACTTCCAATTCAGATAGATCAACTGAAGAGTGTAGAAGATCATGTAGATTGAGTGGGTTATCAGAAGGGATGCAAGTACCCAATCTGTCCTTGAAGGCTCTGAAAAGAATATCAGCTTTGGCCTGGTGATCATGGTGCTCTATTCATGTTTCATCCCTGAGCATAGCAATACAATTATTTATGTATTTGATTGTGGCTTTTTCTTGGAAGTATTAGGTGTTGGCCTCCCCATCTTGATTTGTCTAATGGTAGCTCTATGTTTCCAATAAATTATCTGATGCTCAAGTAATTGTGCAAGATGATCTTTTAGTATCCTCCTCCCATTTGATTCCTCTATGGAGAGTGGCCTGAATTCTTCAAAATAGTCATAGCACAGGATAAGGAAGCTTGTATCTGCAATTGTGTTCCTCAAGTCTGATAATTGCCTTGCCCATATTTTAAGCCTTTTTCTCAGTCTTTTAAATTTGGCTGCAATAACTTTTGCACTATCAATTTCATTCACTTCTTGTGACCAGATAGATTTGACTACATCTTTAAACTGAGAATGTTGTAGCCAGTAGTTTTCAAATCTGAAAATATTAGATCTCGGTATAGATGAGCCAATTTTATGTTGATAGGGACATGGTCAGAGGTTGTTTTGGCCAATGGGTATACAAATGTGGATGGATATTGTAGAGCCCAAGATTCAGAAGTGAAACACCAATCCAACTTTTCTAATAAAGGTGCATCTTGCATGTTGCTCCATGTAAAGTTTCTGCCTTTAAGTGGGATTTCAACCAACGCCTGTTGGTTAATGGCCTCATTAAAGTTGAGCATATCCTCTATATTACCTTATCCTCTGCTCCTATTGCGGGGATATCTGATACAGTTAAAATCACCTAGAATGATCCAGTTAATACCATATGTAATTTGGTAGTTCTTTAACCAATCAATGAATAACAGTCTCTCTTGTGTTTCACATGGGACATAAACATTGGTAAGGACCCATTGGTCCCCATTGTGTTTAGATGTGAACTGGATTGATAGGGCGTAATTATTACTGTGAAGAATATGACCCCCAAAGAACTGATCATTCCATGCAACTGAAATGCCACCTGATGCTCCAACTGAAGGAACATAATCAAATTTACTACATGTGTGTTTTAGTTGACAACTCAAGTGCTAAATCTTATAAATATTGTCTTGTTCCCGTTGCGTCGATTATAAATTAGGG
Source organism: Triticum dicoccoides (assembly GCF_002162155.2). NCBI lineage: Eukaryota > Viridiplantae > Streptophyta > Magnoliopsida > Poales > Poaceae > Triticum > Triticum dicoccoides. The sequence goes on along the minus strand of NC_041383.1, from coordinate 745,000,152 downwards.
TTGTTATACTTTCCAACGAAGACCACACAATCCACTATGCTTGTGGGTTATCAACGAGCAGCTAGGGGCACTCGTTTCTTATGTGAACTTACCAGTGACGAGTGAGACACCCATCACTAATAACCACTTACAAGTGGCTAGTTACCACTGATGGATGTCCTGCTTGCCACTAATAGGGCTTTAGCACATGTCACTAATAAGCCTTTCAGCAGTAGTGGGGGAAATAATGCTATAATCGACAAGAAGACACAAATATCGCTTCCTTGCAAAGAACTACATGTTGCCTCTATCAATTCGGGCAACTAGACCTATTGATTCGGCCAAAAAAGGATGTTATTGTCAAGAGAAGTCACGACGAGGTTTTGTCTTCACTATCAACAATGCATATTTGAGCGAGAGCGGCGATTTGGTGCCCGAGCTCTGATGAGCCCGAGCATGAACAATATTGTGATTTGAAATAGAAAAAGTTCAAAAAATTCCAAATTTGTTTGTGGTGCAAGATGCTCCTGTGCGTGAACTTCGTGCAAAATTTTATGAAGTTTGGACACTCGAGGAGCTCATGGCAAAAAAGAAAAAAATTGGATGTCTAAGAAACTTTTGAAAATCGCATTGTTCACGTCTGATTTTGTCTTTTTTTCACGAGCTCCTCGAATGTCCAAACTTCACAAAAATTTTGCACGGAGTTCACGCACAGGAGCTTCTTGCACCACATTTGAATTTTTTTGATTTTTTTTCTATTTCAAATCGAGGTACTATTTGTTGGAAATATGCCCTAGAGGCAATAATAAAAGGGTTATTATTATATTTCCTTGTTCATGATAATTGTCTTTTATTCATGCTATAACTGTATTATTCGGAAATCGTAATACACGTGTGAATACATAGACCATAACATGTCCCTAGTGAGCCTCTAGTTGACTAGCTCGTTGGTCAACAGATAGTCATGGTTTCCTGACTATGGACATTAGATGTCATTGACAACGGGATCACACCATTAGGAGAATGATGTGATGGACAAGACCCAATCTTAAGCATAGCACAAGATCGTGTAGTTCGTTTTGCTAGAGCTTTTCCAATGTCAAGTATCTTTTCCTTAGACCATGAGATCGTGTAACTCCCGGATACCGTAGGAGTGCTTTGGGTGTACCAAACGTCACAACGTAACTGGGTGACTATAAAGGTGCACTACAGGTATCTCCGAAAGTGTCTATTGGGTTGACACGGATCGAGACTGGGATTTGTCACTCCGTATGACGGAGAGGTATCTCTGGGCCCACTCGGTAAATGCATCATCATAATGAGCTCAAAGTGACCAAGTGTTTGGTCACGGGATCATGCATTACGGTACGAATAAAGTGACTTGCCGGTAACAAGACTGAACGAGGTATTGGGATACCGACGATCGAGTCTTGGGCATGTAACGTATCGATTGACAAAGGGAATTGTATACGGGGTTTGATTGAATCCTCGACATCGTGGTTCATCCGATGACATCATCGAGGAGCATGTGGGAGCCAACATGGGTATCCAGATCCTGCTGTTGGTTATTGCCCGAGAACCGTCTCGGTCATGTCTACGTGTCTCCCGAACCCGTAGGGTCTACAAACTTAAGGTGTGGTGACGCTAGGGTTGTATGAATATGAGTATGCAGGAAACCGAATGTTGTTCGGAGTCCCGGATGAGATCTCGGATGTCACGAGGAGTTCCGGAATGGTCCGGAGGTAAAGATTTATATATAGGAAGTCTTGTTTTGGTCGCCGGAAAAGTTTCGCACTTTATCGGTATTGTACCGGGAGTGCCGAAAGGGGTCCGGGGGTCCACCGGGGGGGTCCACCTGCCCCGGGGGGCCACATGGGCTGTAGGGGGTGCGCCTTGGCCTATATGGGTCAAGGGCACCAGCCCCAAGAGGCCCATGTGCAAAGGAGACTTGGAGAGGGGAGAGTCCAAAGAGGGGAAGGCACCTCCGAGGTGCCTTGGGGAGGATGGACTCCTCCCCCCTCTTGGCCGCACCCCTTCCTTGGAGGAAGGGGCAAGGCTGCACCCTCCCCCCTCTCATGTGCCTATATAAAGGGAGGGGAGGGAGGGGTGGCCGCAACCAATAAGCCCTGGCGCCTCCCTCCTCCCTGCAACACCTCCTCCTCCTCCCGTAGTTGCTTAGCGAAGCCCTGCCGGAGTTCTACTGCATCCACCACCACGCCGTCGTGCTGCTGGATCTTCATCAACCTGTCCTTCCCCCTTGCTGGATCAAGAAGGAGGAGACGTCATCCACTCTGTACGTGTGTTGAACGCAGAGGTGCTGTCCGTTCGGCACTAGGACATCGGTGATCCGAATCACGGCGAGTACGACTCCATCAACCCCGTTCCATTGAACGCTTCCGCACGCGATCTACAAGTGGTATGTAGATGCAATCACTCTCCCATGACTCGTTGCTAGATGCACTCATAGATGGATCTTGGTGAAACCGTAGGAAAATTTTTAATTTTCTGCAACATTCCCCAACAGTGGCATCATGAGCTAGGTCTATGCGTAGTTCTCTATTGCACGAGTAGAACACAATTTTGTTGTGGGCGTAGATCTTGTCAACTTGCTTGCCGCTACTAGTCTTATCTTGCTTTAGCGGTATTGTGGGATGAAGCGGCCCGGACCAACCTTACACGTACGCTTACGTGAGACCGGTTCCACCGACTGACATGCACTAGTTGCATAAGGTGGCTGGCGGGTGTCTGTCTCTCCTACTTTAGTTCGAGCGGATTCGATGAAAAGGGTCCTTATGAAGGGTAAATAGAAGTTGACAAAATCACGTTGTGGTTATTCGTAGGTAAGAAAACGTTCTTGCTAGAACCCAATTGCAGCCACGTAAAAGATGCAACAACAATTAGAGGACGTCTAACTTGTTTTTGCAGCAATTGTCATGTGATGTGATATGGCCAGAAGTTGTGATGAATGATGAATGATATATTGTGATGTATGAGATCATGTTCTTGTAATAGGAATGACGACTTGTATGTCGATGAGTATGACAACCGGCAGGAGCCATAGGAGTTGTCTTTATTTTTTTGTATGACCTGCGTGTCATTGAAGAACGCCATGTAAACTACTTTACTTTATTGCTAAACGCGTTAGTCATAGAAGTATAAGTAGTCGTTGGCGTGACAACTTCATGAAGACACGATGATGGATATCATGATGATGGAGATCATGGTGTCATGCCGGTGACAAGATGATCATGGAGCCCCGAAGATGAAGATCAAAGGAGCTATATGATATTGGCCATATCATGTCACTACTTTATATAATTGCATGTGATTTTTATTATGTTTTATGCATCTTGTTTACTTAGAACGACGGTAGTAAATAAGATGATCCCTTACAACAATTTCAAGAAGTGTTCTCCCCTAACTGTGCACCGTTGCTAAAGTTCGTCGTTTCGAAGCACCACGTGATGATCGGGTGTGATAGATCCTTACGTTCACATACAACGGGTGTAAGACAGTTTTACACATGCAAAACACTTAGGGTTAAATTGACGAGCCTAGCATGTACAGACATGGCCTCGGAACACGGAGACCGAAAGGTCGAACACGAGTCGTATGGAAGATACGATCAATATGAGAATGTTCACCGACGATGACTAGTCCGTCTCACGTGATGATCGGACACGGCCTAGTCGACTTGGATCGTGTAACACTTAGATGACTAAGGGGATGTCAAATCTGAGTGGGAGTTCATTAAATAATTTGATTAGATGAACTCAATTATCATGAACTTAGTCTAAAATCTTTGCAAAATATGTCTTGTAGATCAAATGGCCAACGCTCATGTCAACATGAACTTCAACGCGTTCCTAGAGAAAACCAAGCTGAAAGATGATGGCAGCAACTATACAGACTGGGTCCGGAACCTTAGGATCATCCTCATAGCTGCCAAGAAAGCATATGTCCTTGAAGCACCGTTAGGTGACCCACCTGCTCTCCAAGCACTGCAAGACGATTTGAACGTTTGGCAGACACGTGCTGATGATTACTCCCTCGTTCAGTGCGGCATGCTTTACAGCTTAGAACCGGGGCTCCAAAAGCGTTTTGAGCATCACAGAGCATATGAGATGTTCGAGGAGCTGAAACTAGTTTTCCAAGCTCACGCCCGGGTCGAGAGATATGACATCTCCGACAAGTTCTATAGTTGTAAGATGGAGGAAAATAGTTCTGTCAGTGAGCACATACTCAAGATGTCTGGGTTGCACAACCATATGACCCAGCTGAATATTAACCTCCCTGATGAGGCGGTCATTGATAGAATCCTTCAGTCGCTCCCACCAAGCTACAAGAGCTTTGTGATGAACTACAATATGCAGGGGATGGTAAAGACCATTCCTGAAGTATTTTCTATGCTGAAGTCAGCAGAGGTTGAAATCAAGAAAGAACATCAAGTGTTGATGGTCAATAAGACCACTAAGTTCAAGAAGGGCAAGGGTAAGAAGAACTTCAAGAAGTACGGCAAGGAGGTTGCCGCGCCTGGTAAGCTAGTTACCTAGAAGAAGTCAAAGAATGGACCCAAGCCTGAGACTGAGTGCTTTTATTGCAAGGGGAAGGGTCACTGGAAGCGGAACTGCCCCAAATACTTAGCGGATAAGAAGGCCGGCAACACTAAAGGTATATTTGATATACATGTAATTGATGTGTACCTTACCAGTACTCGTAGTAACTCCTGGGTATTTGATACCGGTGCCGTTGCTCATATTTGTAACTCACAGTAGGAGCTGCGGAATAAGCGGAGACTGGCGAAGGACGAGGTGACGATGCGTGTCGGGAATGGTTCCAGGGTCGATGTGATCGCCGTCGGCACGCTACCTCTACATTTACCTACGGGATTAGTTTTGAACCTTAATAATTGTTATTTGGTGCCAAGTTTGAGCATGAACATTGTATCTGGATCTCGTTTAATACGAGATGGCTACTCATTTAAATCCGAGAATAATGGTTGTTCTATTTATATGAGAGATATGTTTTATGGTCATGCCCCGATGGTCAATGGTTTATTCTTAATGAATCTCGAACGTAATGTTACACATATTCATAGCGTGAATACCAAAAGATGTAAAGTTGATAACGATAGTCCCACATACTTGTGGCACTGCCACCTTGGTCACATTGGTGTCAAGCGCATGAAGAAGCTCCATGCTAATGGACTTTTAGAGTCTCTCGATTATGAATCATTTGACACATGCGAACCATGCCTCATGGGCAAAATGACCAAGACTCCGTTCTCCGGAACAATGGAGCGAGCAACCAACTTGTTGGAAATCATACATACCGATGTGTGCGGTCCAATGAGTGTTGAGGCTCGCGGAGGATATCATTATGTTCTCACTCTCACTGATGACTTGAGTAGATATGGGTATGTCTACTTGATGAAAGACAAGTCTGAGACCTTTAAAAAGTTCAAGGAATTTCAGAATGAAGTAGAGAATCAACGTGACCGAAAGATAAAATTCTTACGATCGGATCGTGGAGGAGAATATTTAAGTCACGAATTTGGTACACACTTAAGAAAATGTGGATTTGTTTCACAACTCACGCCGCCTGGAACACCTCAGCGAAACGGTGTGTCCGAACGTCGTAATCGCACTCTATTAGATATGGTGCGATCTATGATGTCTCTTACCGATTTACCGCTATCATTTTGGGGATACGCTCTAGAGACAGCTACATTCACTTTAAATAGGGCACCGTCTAAATCCGTTGAGACGACACCGTATGAATTATGGTTTGGGAAGAAACCTAAGCTGTCGTTTCTATAAGTTTGGGGATGCGATGCTTATGTCAAGAAACTTCAACCTGAAAAGCTCGAATCCAAGTCGGAAAAATGCGTCTTCATAGGATACCCCAAGGAAACCATTGGGTATACCTTCTACTTAAGATCCGAGGGCAAGATCCTTGTTGCCAAGAACGGATCCTTTCTGGAAAAGGACTTTCTCTCGAAAGAAGTAAGTGGGAGGAAAGTAGAACTCGATGAAGTACTACCTCTTGAACGGGAAAGTAGTGCAGCTCAGGAAAATGTTCCTGTGATGCCTACACTAACTGAAGAGGAAAATAATGATGATCAAGGTACTTCGGATCAAGTTGCTACTGAACTTCGTAGGTCCACAAGGACACGTTCCGCACCAGAGTGGTACGGCAACCCTGTCCTGGAAATCATGTTGTTAGACAACGGTGAACCTTCGAACTATGAAGAAGCAATAGCGGGCCCAGATTCCAACAAATGGCTTGAAGCCATGAAATCCAAGATAGAATCCATGTATGAAAACAAATTATGGACTTTGACTAACTTGCCCAATGATCGGCAAGCGATAGAAAACAAATGGATCTTTAAGAAGAAGACGGACGCGGATGGTAATGTCACCATCTATAAATCTCGACTTGTCGCTAAGGGTTATCGGCAAGTTCAAGGGATTGACTACGATGAGACTTTCTCTCCCGTAGCGAAGCTTAAGTCCGTCCGAATCATGTTAGCAATTGCCGCATACTATGATTATGAGATATGGCAGATGGACGTCAAAACGGCATTCCTTAACGGGCATCTTAAGGAAGAACTGTATATGATGCAGCCGGAAGGTTTTGTCGATCCTAAGAATGCTAACAAAGTATGCAAGCTCCAGCGATCCATTTATGGGCTGGTGCAAGCATCTCGGAGTTGGAACATTCGCTTTGATGAAATGATCAAAGCGTTTGGGTTTATGCAGACTTATGGAGAAGCCTGCGTTTACAAGAAAGTGAGTGGGAGCTCTGTAGCATTTCTCATATTATATGTAGATGACATACTTTTGATGGGAAATGATATAGAATTCTTGGACAGCATTAAGGCCTACTTGAATAAGTGTTTTTCAATGAAGGACCTTGGAGAAGCTGCTTATATATTAGGCATCAAGATCTATAGAGATAGATCGAGACGCCTCATAGGTCTTTCACAAAGCACATACCTTGATAAGATTTTGAAGAAGTTCAAAATGGATCAGTCCAAGAAGGGGTTCTTGCCTGTATTGCAAGGTGTGAGATTGAGCTCGGCTCAATGCCCGACCACGGCAAAAGATAAAGAAGAGATGAGCGTCATCCCCTATGCCTCAGCCATAGGATCTATTATGTATGCCATGCTGTGTACCAGACCTGACGTAAACCTTGCCGTAAGTTTGGTAGGAAGATACCAAAGTAATCCCGGCAAGGAACACTGGACAGCGGTCAAGAATATCCTAAAGTACCTGAAAAGGACGAAGGACATGTTTCTCGTTTATGGAGGTGACGAAGAGCTCGTCGTAAAGGGTTACGTCGACGCTAGCTTCAACACAGATCTGGATGACTCTAAGTCACAAACCGGATACGTGTATATGTTGAATGGTGGAGCAGTAAGCTGGTGCAGCTGCAAGCAGAGCGTCGTGGCGGGATCTACATGTGAAGCAGAGTACATGGCAGCCTCGGAGGCAGCGCATGAAGCAATTTGGGTGAAGGAGTTCATCACCGACCTAGGAGTCATACCCAATGCGTCGGGGCCGATCAAACTCTTCTGTGACAACACTGGAGCTATTGCCCTTGCCAAGGAGCCCAGGTTTCACAAGAAGACCAGGCACATCAAGCGTCGTTTCAACTCCATCCATGAAAATGTTCAAGATGGAGACATAGATATTTCCAAAGTACATATGAATCTGAATGTCGCAGATCCGTTGACTAAACCTCTCTCGCGAGCAAAACATGATCAACACCAGAACTCTATGGGTGTTCGATTCATCACAATGTAACTAGATTATTAACTCTAGTGCAAGTGGGAGACTATTGGAAATATGCCCTAGAGGCACTAATAAAAGGGTTATTATTATATTTCCTTGTTCATGATAATTGTCTTTTATTCATGCTATAACTGTATTATCCGGAAATCGTAATACACATGTGAATACATAGACCATAACATGTCCCTAGTGAGCCTCTAGTTGACTAGCTCGTTGGTCAACAGATAGTCATGGTTTCCTGACTATGGACATTAGATGTCATTGACAATGGGATCACACCATTAGGAGAATGATGTGATGGACAAGACCCAATCTTAAGCATAGCACAAGATCGTGTAGTTCGTTTTGCTAGAGCTTTTCCAATGTCAAGTATCTTTTCCTTAGACCATGAGATCGTGTAACTCCCGGATACCGTAGGAGTGCTTTGGGTGTACCAAACGTCACAACGTAACTGGGTGACTATAAAGGTGCACTACAGGTATCTCCGAAAGTGTCTGTTGGGTTGACACGGATCGAGACTGGGATTTGTCACTCCGTATGACGGAGAGGTATCTCTGGGCCCACTCGGTAAATGCATCATCATAATGAGCTCAAAGTGACCAAGTGTTTGGTCACGGGATCATGCATTACGGTACGAGTAAAGTGACTTGCCGGTAACAAGACTGAACGAGGTATTGGGATACCGACGATCGAGTCTTGGGCATGTAACGTACCGATTGGCAAAGGGAATTGTATACGGGGTTTGATTGAATCCTCGACATCGTGGTTCATCCGATGACATCATCGAGGAGCATGTGGGAGCCAACATGGGTATCTAGATCCCGCTGTTGGTTATTGCCCGAGAACCGTCTCGGTCATGTCTACGTGTCTCCCGAACCCGTAGGGTCTACACACTTAAGGTTCGGTGACGCTAGGGTTGTATAAATATGAGTATGCAGCAAACCGAATGTTGTTCGGAGTCCCGGATGAGATCCCGGACGTCACGAGGAGTTCCGGAATGGTCCGGAGGTAAAGATTTATATATAGGAAGTCTTGTTTTGGTCGCCGGAAAAGTTTCACACTTTATCGGTATTGTACCGGGAGTGCCGAAAGGGGTCCGGGGGTCCACCGGGGGGGTCCACCTGCCCCGGGGGGCCACATGGGCTGTATGGGGTGCGCCTTGGCCTATATGGGCCAAGGGCACCAGCCCCAAGAGGCCCATGCGCAAAGGAGACTTGGAGAGGGGAGAGTCCAAAGAGGGGAAGGCACCTCCGAGGTGCCTTGGGGAGGATGGACTCCTCCCCCCCCCTTCTTGGCCGCACCCCTTCCTTGGAGGAAGGGGCAAGGCTGCACCCTCCCCCCTCTCATGCGCCTATATAAAGGGAGGGAAGGGAGGGGTGGCCACAACCAATAAGCCCTGGCGCCTCCCTCCTCCCTGCAACACCTCCTCCTCCTCCCGTAGTTGCTTAGCGAAGCCCTGCCGGAGTTCTGCTGCATCCACCACCACGCCGTCGTGCTGCTGGATCTTCATCAACCTCTCCTTCCCCCTTGCTGGATCAAGAAGGAGGAGACGTCATCCGCTCCGTACGTGTGTTGAATGCGGAGGTGCTGTCTGTTCGGCACTAGGACATCGGTGATCTGAATCACGGCGAGTACGACTCCATCAACCCCATTCCATTGAACGCTTCCGCACGCGATCTACAAGTGGTATGTAGATGCAATCACTCTCCCATGACTCGTTCCTAGATGAACTCATAGATGGATCTTGGTGAAACCGTAGGAAAAATTTTAATTTTCTGCAACGTTCCCCAACACTGTTCACCAGGCTCATTTAAGCCCGGGCTCTGGGTTGAACTATCGTATTTGAGTCCTTTTTTATTCACATAAACATCTTTTTTAGTTGGTTCACATAAACATCTTAGGACTCAATCCAAAGAATTTTCCTCTTAGATATTGTTTTTTTGTAGGTTAGAATAACTACTTTTTTTTCCTTACAAAGGTGGTCGACTTGTACATCCACTACCCCAACCAAAAGTGCTTGTCTCACTTCCTTAATGTTGAAATATTTCTGTTATGAAAACCAATTTATAATATACTTTCAAAATTTCTGGTAGCGTATGCATATACACAAATAACACTAGAAGTTGCATCTTGAATACTAATTCGGGAAGCATGGAGTAAATGAGAGAAGGTACCGAATAATACGAAAAATATCTGTGAAACTACTATTTTGTTCAGATCGCAAAAATGTGAATATATATATGAAACTATAAATATATTTTTAACAAATGAAGACAGTGCCTTCCCATATGTGAGGGCCACCATACTAGTTATATCATGAGTTCATGGCAAGCAAAAATGTTTGAACAAACAAAAAAAATACACACATACACAATACACAAGTACAAATATTATAGATCCTGAAAAAAAGGTACAAATATCGTCGAAAACATGCATAAAATCTTCTTATGCATACTATCATTTGTTGGTGAGATAAGCAAGGATGATGCTGGATGGTGGTGCAACAATCAAAGAGATTGCCCCATTGGTGGTGGCAAAGGTGCGGACACAAGTAGCAAACAGGAGACTCGTGCGGGATGCGATGCACATGCATGCATGGATGGATGATCTTGTAGGAGACCTATGTACGGAGGGTCTCACTCAGTTCATCGGGCTTTGGGAGATACTCATGGAGGTCCAGCTGGATGATCAGATTGAGGACCGTCCCATCTGGGCTTGAAATGCATCGGGCGTATATACTGCATGCTCGGCGTACAAGATGTTGTGTGAGGGAGGAACTAGATTTCATTCCTTCGGGGTCATATGGAAGTGTTGGGCACCTCTTGCGTGTAAGATTTTCATGTGGCTAGCTGTGCAATATCACCTCTGGACATCAGACAGGAGAGCCAGACACGGTTTACAGGACCAAATCTCACAATGCTACACGTGTGACCAAGAGGAGGACACGGTTGATCATATATTGCTGCAATGCGTCTTCTCGCGGCTAGTGTGGTTCCGTTGCATCATCAGGATGGGGTTGACGGCAGACCTATGCCCAACTAACAACTCGAGGTTGAGGCTAGTGCAGTGGTGGACGGAAGGTAGAAAACGAATAGATAAGCAATCCCGGAAAAGCTTTGACACTTCCGTGATGCTAATCTGTTGGACATTATGGAAGCAAAGGAACGCGAGAGTTTTTGGCACCGGAATGATCAAGAACGAATGGGATACGGTGGACATGATCTTCGATGATCTCAGGACATGGGCAAGAGCAGGAGCATTTGGAGGACATCTAGATATAGAGTAGTCGAGTAGACTTAGGGAGTGGTGTGGAGGGTTAGTTAGGGTCGACTTTTTTTTAGAAAAGGAGGATGACCCCCGGCCTCTGCATCTGGGAGATGCATACAGTCACTTTATTGATTATTCTCGAGGACCTTACAAAGTATTACAACAATGAGTCTGAATCCACCATCTTGGCAACACATTGCCGCTACTCCTATCCAAAATGATGAAGGGGTGCTAGCTGGGCCACTACCCAAACCACTCGCCTAAGCCTAACATCAAAAAGCCGGAAACTGAAACCTATTCGGAAGCCCCAGCCGAGCCACATACCGGGTCTAGGGCACAATCCGGTCAGCCGCACTCATGTGTCGTCGCCACCATCTTCGACAGGTCCGTCTTCAGATCATATTGAGGCTTCTACCTTGTCTGGCCACTCTGCCATCGACGTCACCATGACGCCAGACAGCAACCTCCTCCTGCGCGAGTCCATCTCCGCGCATCAGGCGGCGAGCCTCCACAGCGCCATGCCGCCGATCTTCTCCGCCATCAATGAGTGAGATGAAGTACCGCTCCACCACGGCATGTACAGGGTGAGGAAGGGCGAGGTCCCCATCGGAGACACGGCCGGAAGAGAAGCACCGCAGCCCCGAGAGACTGCCCGGAGCTGCGACGCAGCAGATCAGGCGGGCCGCCACCAGGAACCAGACAAGCTCGCCATGCACAACCAGCATCCCCATGCCCAAGTCGGCGCCTTCAAGAAGGTGACGACGCTGTGGCGCCGCCGCCGCTTAGCCACCGGGGCTAGGGTTTTCACCCGGGCGCAGGGGAAGCGGGGAGGCAGGGGAGGTTTAGCCTCGGCGCCGCCACCAAGGAGGGAATGGCGTCCGGGACGCCATCGACGCCGTGACTGCCACCGGCGGCCAAAGGTTTCCCCCGGCCAAGCACCCTGCCGCCACCTCCGAACCAGCCACAACATCCGCAGGCGCGAGTACGCCGGAGATCCAGGCCGACCGGAGGTCATGCATCACGAGCGGACCAGGATCGCCTCCGATCTGACGCGGGGAGCCCGGGGCCTCCCCGTGCCATGACCTGCGCCCACCGGGACCTCGCTGCCCGCGCAGCCGAGGGGACCCGGCCTACCTCACCGACGAGCACTCCCCGCCGCCGGGGGAGCGCCGTCCGCACCAGCGAGACCACCGCCTCAGATCCGGACTCTCACCACCGAAAGGGAGCGGTCTCGCCCCGCCGCCACCATCCCGGGAACCGGCGCCGGCTTCGCCGGCCGTTCCTCCGGTGGCGACGAGGTGGGGAGGGAGATGGGAAGGGTGGAGGGCGGCCGGATCTAGGTTCCCCCGTCGCCGCCAGGGAGGGCGACGCGGGGGACGGGGCCCATAGTGATTCGTGCGTCCGGTCTAGAAGGAGCTTGTGTGGTTCAGCGCTGTTAGGGTCGACTTGTGACCCCTAACTAGTACATGTGTAATCTCTTGTACATATTTTTCTCCTTTCTATAAAGTTAAGGTATTGGCGTACCCTAAAAAAAATGCTGGATGGTGGTGGTGGTGAGCGATTAAATGCTTGGGACGTGGAGCAGGAAGCAGAGGAGCGTCGTCTGCTTATGTTTGCGACGCCGTGAAGAATCGTTTGATTGGAAATAGTTGTGAGACGCGGAAGCGGATTTTTATACAGTAAGAGTTGCACAAAAAATATTTTATCCCTCGAACAATCTGTAAGAGTTTCACGAAGAGGTTTGTGCGGCACGTTCATGATGATCGGTGCGGTAGTTTGGCGGAGTAGCTTGCAATTGCAGCGTGCTAGGACGCTTGCCGAATGTCTTGACGGAAGAACTGTACGGACGGGTCACCGTCACAAGGAGGTGGTTGCCGGGACGTAATCTCAGCTGCTTTGCGCGACCAATTAAGGGTCAGTCCCACGTGACTCAATGGGTACTGACAGCAACTCTGGCTTGATTTTTGTTTGTTTATATATCTCCAACTCTGAATTGTTGGGTTGTACGGAGAGGTTTTACTTTGCTGTTTTTTACTAGCAATTTTCTTCCTTACTTAAACTGGGTTGTATGGTAGACCAGCTTGAAGGCCTGGGTAAATTATGTGACCCAATCAAAGAAAATGTTGACATACTTTTTATTTGATTTGAGAGGAAAAATGTGGACATACTCCATCTGTTCCATAATGTAGTGCAAATAATTTTTTTGAAAATTCAAACCTCACAAATTTTGACCAAGTTTACGAAGAAAAACATTTATATCTAGATTGCCAAACATATACCATTAGATTTATCAGAGTGAATAGTATAAAACTACCACTTTTCGTGCTAGGGTTTCAAAAAACTACCACAAATTTGTTTGTGATTGATACCTACCACTTTTCTCGTCGGTTGTCTCAAAAAACCCAAATTGCCAGTTGCTAGCGTTTTAAACCGTTTTTTGACGGTCCGGGCCCGCCTGTCAGGCCACGTCAACGCCGCGCGTGACGGCGAGGCCGTTAACGACCGTTATTCCGACCGACCGATGCGGTCTGACCGGACCCGCTCGCTCGCTGCCTTTCTCTCTTTGTCGGCAGCAGCTCTCTCTCGCTCCTCCTTTCCCCCGTGCTGTCTGTCTCTCTCTCTCCCGGCGATGGCAGCGACAAAGAAGAAGGACGAGGCGAGCCTTTGGGCCTTGGGGCGTCAGCCGGCGGCGAGGGCGGTGCTCACTCCGAGGTCAACAAGTGGCTATCCACCGCAAGTTTCCCGACCCAGCGCTCGCCTGGGGACCGACGCAGGAGGTCCAGATCTCGTCGGCGTTCCGCGCGGCCAGGGCAGTGGCCAAATGCATCCACGCGGATCCATAAGGCGGGCACCAGTGGGCCTCCTCACTTGGTGGCGTGGAGTAAGTTATGAATTGTTTTAGTTATCTTTCTTAGTATATTTTATGAACTAGGGTTAGGATTTGTTTCTTAGATTGTTAATGAATTAGTTTCTTTGGTATATTATTATGTATACATTGTAAGCAATATATGAATTAGGGTTTAGGTTTGGATGATATGTTGTGCAACTGAAACTGTTGCATACTTTTGAACTTCAAAATCTGAAGAAATCTGAATGTGTTCTTTCTTTTTTTGCATAGTTTGGATGATGAAGTACGGGAATTGAGGCTGCATTTTCAAGGTAGAGATAACATGGAAAGGAAGTTTTCCTTATCAGAAATGAATTACTTGTTATTGTTAGCACTTATTGAACTTGAGGGCTATGGGCTGGATGCCTATCTGTCATATGTTAAGGATGAGGGTAAGGGGCTGGAGGGGATTGAGGTTTTGGACAGTGATGAGAAGGTGGAGGAGATGCTAGATTTATTTGTTGAGAAGAAGGCATTGAACATAACAGTGAGAGAGGCTAGTGACCCAAATCCAGCAGATGCAAACATGGACCACACTTTGCTTGAAGAGAAGATTCCAATGAGTCAAGTTGGTGATCCCATTGTTTATAGTGTTTCCCAAGAAGGTGTCCTTTTCCCTGTCTCAAATTCTTCATAGCCTCCAGTTGTGCCTGTTCAAGCATATCTTAACACACAGCAGAGTTGTAATTTCAACAAGGGAAAAGAGGCGGTGGAAATTGAAAATATTGAAGCAGAAGATGAAGATCAAGATGAGTTGGACAAATCCTTATCAGATTTTGAGTTTTTCAGGGGTGATTACAGAGGGAAGAAAATTTCATACAAGTCTTGGGCTAGGGGAGAAGATGAAGGTGGTGAAGGAACAAGTCAGCACTACAGGGAAGAGGAAGAGATGGCTGAGCATTATTTTGGGGCTGCTTCTGAACCCTCAGAGTTTTGGCAGGAGCAAAATGGTTCTGAAGAAAACGATGAAGAAGAGCTACAGATCGTGTGAAAAGTGTGGCACATAAATTGATACCTATGAGGAAACAAGGCCCAACAAGCAGATCACACAGTGAGCCAGATCACATAAAGTTTGAAGATTTCATGCTAGAAGCTGATGAGCACTGCTTTCCAGGTGATGAAAGCATTTCTGATGAAGAAGATGATGCACCAAGGTTGCCTTGTGGCAGGATGAGAAAATTGAACAAGAAGGAGAGAATATGGTATGATCCTTCTAGGCCTGATGCACATGAACAACTTAGGATTCATTTGTGCTTTCTGAATGTGGTAGAGTTTAGAGAAGCATTGAGAAACTACCATGTTAGGACACTGAGGAACTTTGAGTACCATAGGAATGATCCATGTAGGATCATAGCCTGGTGCTCAGATAGAAAACATGGTTGTAACTTTTATATTACTGCTTCTAAGATTGCTTAGAGTCAACCTTTAGCATCAAGAAGATGAATCTTGATCACACCTGTGGAGCAAGTGGAGAGAACACAAAGTTTACCATGAAGTAGGTTGCAAAGGCTGTTGAGGATACTGTAAGATCCAATCCTGGTGCAGGTGTTGATACTATACTGAGTTATACAAAAAAGAAATTTGGAGTACATGTTCCAAAAAGTTTGGCCTACAGGGCAAGGAGGAAAGAAGTTGATGTTCTGCAAGGGGATCACAAGACACAATGCTACAGGTTAAGAGACTATCTGTAGTGTGTTTTGGACACAAACCCTGGTAGTAGGTGTGTTGTGACAACAAAGGAATCTGAACACAACCCAGCACCTACCCCAAGGTTTCATTACATGTTTTACTGTCTGTTTGCTTGTAAGGAGGGGTTCCTAAATGGTTGCAGGCCTTTCATAGGTAAATATAGTCTGCATAGTGCTTAAATAGGGATTGCATAACAATTACTGCTTACTAATGGCTTAAAATGCAGGTCTTGATGGATGCTTCATCAAACTAGGCATTGGGCAGCAAATCCTAGCAGCAACAGGAAGGGATGCCAACAACAACATCTTGCCTATTGCATTTGATGTTGTTGACAAGGAGGAGAAAGATAGTTGGACTTGGTTTCTTACGCAGTTAAGGGCAGTAATTGTAGTGGCAACAAGTTTGGGCCCTACACAATTATGTCAGATAGGCAAAAGGTACAACTACTCCTTGCACTATGTAATGCTTTTCCTTGCACTATGTAATGCTTTTCCAGAGTTTGTGTGATGCTTTTCCTTGCACTATGTAATGCTTTCTCTAATTACTTTCACTAGTTATTAATACAAAATCAATGAACAGGGTCTGCTCAATGCAATAGAGGATGTATTTCCTGATTTCCCTCAGAGATTTTGTTTAAGACACATATATGCCAACTTCCAATCAGCTGGGTTTAGAGGGGATGAATTGAAAAAACATCTAGACCAGGCTTCATATTCTTTCACTAAGCATGGGCATGATCTGGGCATGGAAGCATTGTAGAAAGAGAGTGAGGAGGCATGGAAGTGGTTGTCCAACATACCAGTCCACACTTAGGCCATGCATAGGATGGATACTATATGCAAGACAGACCTTGTTGTAAACAATCTTAGTGAAATTTTCAACGGGATGATTTTGGATGTTAGGAACAAGACCATAAGGACAATGCTTGAAGGAATAAGGACAAAACTCATGATCAAGTTTCAGAAGATTAGGGAGAAGACAGAGACATGTAGGTGGGATATCACACCCACATACTCTGAGATATTGGAGGAGGCCAAGAAGTGGGCAACATATTGTGATGCATATATGGCTGGACCAGGCATTTGGCAAGTTACAAGTAGTTCAGAAAAGACCTACTGTGTAAACCTGAACAACTACACTTGTGACTGCAGGAGGTGGGATATGATAGTTGTTCCATGTAGTCATGCTGTAGCCGCAATGCAGAAGGTGAAGCTACACCCTGAAGATTTTGTCCATGAGTTTTTCAAGAAGCCCCTCTACTGTGAAACCTACAAGCATATTATAAACCCTGTTCCTGGCCCTGATTGTTGGCCACACACCATGGGGGATGACATATCTCCTCCAATATTCAAAGAAAAAAAGGTAAAAAGCAGACAACTAGGAGGAAAGGACATTTTGAGGTGCCAACCAAGAAGGATACATCAAGAATTGGAACAGTGACCTGTAGCAATTGCAATAAGTAAGGTCACAGATATACCACATGTGGTGATCCACTGAAACCCAAACTGCAGATGAGGAAGAATAATCACCAGGTATGCTTATTAATAAAGAAACTTCTATTTCATATGCTAGGTAGTTTGATTCTCATTTGCTTTGTTAAATCACTACTGGAAACAGGGAATTTGCCATCAGCCAGCTCTTTGCCATCTGCCAGCTGATGGCAAAGAACGTCTTTGCCATCTGCTTATAAAAAAATAGATGTCAAAGAACTAAAAGACGGCAAAGAACATGGTTGCCATCAGCCAATTCTTTGCCATCTTCTAGTGGATGGGAAATAATCTTTGCCATCTGCCAGTAGATGGCAAAGAGGTTGGCAAATCCTGTGGCCATCAAGAGTGTAATGGCGTACTAGCCCCACCTGTTTGCCATCTGCCAGCAGAAGGCAAAGATTCTTTGCCATCTGCTAGTAGATGGCAAAGAGATGGGACTATCTCTCTCCTTGCTAAAAAAAGCAAAGAGTGAAAAATTATAGAAAAGAAAACCCCCAGCCTCCCTAAAAAAACCCCAGCCACCCCAAATCAGTCTCAGCCCACTCCCGTGCATGCTGGATAGGGTTCCCCGCCACCCTCACCGGTCGCCGTCGCCCTCACCGGTCGCCACCGCCACCCTCACCGGTCGCCACCGCCGTCGGTTTCCCCAACATGGTCGGAGGATAGGCCATCCCGCCGATCCATTCCCGCCCCACTGCGAGGGAGGAGACCGACTAGTTGCGCCTCCCCGCCGGTCGCCGCCCGCCACCCCAAGGATCAAGGCCGGCCGCGCCGGTCCCCGTCGGTCGCTGCTCTGGATCCAGGCCGCCCACCGCCCCGCCCCCGTCAACCCGGTCTATTTCCCACCGGATCCCATCTTCGTCGCCGTCCGACGCGCCTTCTTCAAGGAGCTGCGACCCCATGTCTCAGAGGAGCTAGCCCCGACGCCATTGATGCCCGAGCGGCGCTCCCAAGCTAGGAGCGGCACCAGGACGACCACGCCCCCGAAGCCTAAACTGCAAGGTGGGCTCGTCCCCTTCTCTTCTTCCCTATGGATCAGTGTCTTGGCTCATGTTCTCTGTTCTGTACATGTGTGCAGTTTATTTTCAGAGTACTTGTTGTGTGCAAAATCCTACCCTGGCGCATGTTGTTGGTTGTTTAATTCTGGAATCACAAGTTAATGCATTTTGCTATGTGGGTACTGCAATCTTATATCTTATATCTTATATTTACTAATCGAAAGCACCATAAGAGCACCATACGAGGCACCATGTTAATCCTTAGAATTAAGAACTTTTAGCCATTTGATCAATATGGCCACTCTCCTTCCACTTGCAACTCATGCCTTACAAGCGTATGGTATGGGGCAGCCGACCCCTACAGCCGGTCTTTCTAATCCTCCATATCCACGTGTCATCCCTTTTACCGTTCTCAGGTTCCAGCCTCTCAATGAACGCCTTCCTTTCCAAGTTAGGAAACTTCCCATGTTCCATCAACTGACCATCCTGAAAGTCAAGGTTCAATTTTTGGACAATAATTGAATTGGAGATGTATCAATAATAGTGCGCAGCAGGTCGGGCGGCCGTAGTCGTCCATGAGGCTGTGGATGAATGCTGGGCGGACGAACGATGGCGGGCTAGCGGTGCAGCTGTCCTTCGAGTCTGCAACCCATTACTCCTAGCAAGCAAGTAAGCTTGTGCTGGAAAATTGCTGATCTTCTCCCACTGGCTAAATTCATGACAAAATCCCAATAAATAGGCTTGATTGATAACGTTTGATAAAGATAAATTCGTTTTTGCATGTCCATCTATGAGCAACCTTAAATAAGGGCTGCAAGGAACTGATGGAAGCCAGGTACGGTTGTCCGCATCACCTCCAGAAGCATCATGAAATCACGATAGTAGGGTTGTACGACTCTGTTGGCTGCAACAGTACAAACGTAAAGTAGAACATAGGCCAACAAGTTCAATTTATTACAGTTCACGTTAATTCTTATAAAAGGCTGAAGTTTAGTGGTGTTTTTCTATGCCAGCCAATGTTAGGTAATGGATTTTGTTAATGTTTCCTATGACGATGATTTTGGAGTTGCATATATTGTTTCTTCTAGATACGCGCTAAGTCTTCAATTATCCTGTATTGTATATATTCTTTTTCTGCATTGCTGCATTAAACAAAGGTACGGCTTTGACTATTTTCCTATACATATCACATTGACAGAACCATGCCTGAAAGAGTAATATCTTCAAGCGATGAAACTTTGAATGGAACAACAGCTTGCAAATTATATGTTAGTGGAGATCCACCAGAGATAAAATTGTTTATTTTGGGTCTACATGTTGTCAGCTAAAAACTGTTTTCACTGAATTAGTAGATCTAAACCTTGATCGTACTTTTGTTTCTTTGTAGTAGTCCCAGACTGAACCATACTTCCACAAATATACCTCTGTGACATATTCAAAAGCCAATTAAACATAAACAATCAAACTTCTAATTAGTAAATAACAAAGGAGTATAATTCTGTCGTTCCATAAATAACCATTGCAAACGGCTATAACTTCTACAATGCCGTAATTATTTTGAACATTTATAAGTTTCCGTAACATATGTACGTGGTTGATGTTATTTTCAGATTTATTCCGGAACAAAAAGATGCAATTCCATCACGATTAGTTTGAGCAGATACTCCAATTTGTTCCAATCGAAACTAAAATATTACTACAACCATTTAAGAACAGTTCAATGGAAAACTGATGTCAAGTCTAAGAGCATGTACTATAGTGATCCTAAATTACTATTTCTGTTTACAATTGTTTGTAATTTCATTGTTGTCCCAAAATATGAACATACAAACACTGTTGAAGGACATTTACTATGGCAGCTTACTATTCTCGGCCGTTCGTGTAAGTACATCAGTTTAATCTGTTTGTATATTATTTGTAGAACCTCATTGACGTAGCTAGCTTTAAAGTTTCCATGCTCACTTCATTCTAGATTGTTTCATATATAAGCTATAGTTTCATATATTTCTGTTTGTTATATGTTTGTTTTTTCCACGAACATGCTACCAGACGTTAGAAATCAAGCGCTCCAAGGTGGCGCAAGGGTTTAAAACATCCAAAGAGAGAAGAGCTAAAAAACCAAGGCTATGTACCTTTCTCACGTGCTCTTTGAAACACAATAATTGTTTCAATCATTCCCGTTTTTATTTGTTAAATCAGAATTAATTGTCGGCTAGAATGCAAGGGTAGTGGAGCATTTAACATCTGAGAAGCTATTTCACTAAATGGTCTACAATTGCTAACTGAGATGAGTTACCACTGTATTTTTCTTCTTCTAATTACAACATGTATACATGTGTGTTATAAGTTCAATTATATATGAAGATGCCTATATGTTGTTTTTCAATTTACTTCCACAAAACCACAAACCGGGTATTCCTATTGTATTTCATACCTTATGGATCAAATAAGTATATGGTATTTACTTTTAGTAGGAACGTATGTATGTTTGCCACAGGGATAGTAAGCCTTTGCATAGTTTCAAGACATATCAATTGTGATTAAATTATCTTTATCTCTAATAACTAGCCCGTGCAGTCACACGGGTTGACGACTAGTGACTGCTAATGTGTAAACAAATTTCAGAATAGTAAAATGCATTTTTTGGCTATGCGGAAAATGTACTGCTATATGTGTGTAGTTATACTGCTAGTGGTATATGTGTGCAAATGTACTGCTATATGGTTCATATGCGTAAACTTTTGTTGTATGACATATAACAAAACTGGTTATTCATCTTTATTATAACTTGTCTTAACTGGGAATATTTGTGGCACTGTAGTACACGCACTAGCAAAAAAGAACGGTCTAGGGGTGAGCTCGACTATCATCTCTTCCCCCTCCCCTATTTGCTTTGTTTCGGTCGTCGTGCCGATGCCAATAGATTTTGCTTCCATGTCAAGTCTCATAACCTAGGCGTCTCCCGTTCGAAAGGGCAACATCTATAAATATGCATTTCTTTGCATATTTATAACCGTCATAAGATTGTCCATCTGGAGAGCATCTCCCGTTTGAAAGGGCGACATTTATGGCCATCTGGAGAGCACAAATGAAACTTGCTTCAACAAAGTTGTATATTCAGTTATTTCTCTTTTAGCTGTTGCTTGTCATTTTATTTGGCTGTCTTTTAAAGTTTTTCTACATGTTCGATCATTACCAGAAAGTGATCTTTTAAGAAATATCTTATACACACTGACATCAAGCTTAGAAGATTCAGTAAAGATTTAGGATATGCTTATAGATGTTTTGAGGATCATGTAGCATGCTTTTCTTTACAGTCCACTTTTGCCGGATAGAATTTATCTTTGTCCCTTTGATACCATGACACCCAGACACAACACCCCTGACCCCCGACACCTCTTCGACTTCCTATTGACTGAACAGGTGCTTTTCGGCCTTCCATAGGCCGATGGGGTCATATATTTATGAACTATGAGTTAGGTCATATATTTTCCGATTTTGTTATGAAAAACATCATAATATATTTGTGTTGATTAGGTGGATTTAAATGTGCAGTTGTTTCGTCGCTATGAGGGTCTGGTGTTCGAAAACCTCCCCGTGTGTTCATGCTAACGAGACATTACAAATGATCTTTAATTTGGTGCAACATAACTCCCAACAAGCATCGACGTCTGCCATTGGCGCGAGCAAGAACCCTGATCCTCCTCCGTCAGCCACTACCGCGAGCAAGAACCTTGATCCTTCACCTATGAGTTGACGGTAAGTTTTGCCTAGTGCTTTTCCTAATTAGCTCCAAAATGACCTATTTAACCTAGGATAGCTCTAAAATGACCTATACTTAGCATTTTTTTCCTCCAAAATGGCTTAATATGCTTAGCTAGCTCAAAAATGACCTATTTAACCTAGGATAGCTCTAAAATGACCTATACTTAGCATTTTTTCCTCCAAATGACTTAATATGCTTAGCTAGCTCTAAAATGACTTATGAAAAGACATTTTTTTTAGCTTCTAAATGACTTCATATGCTTAGCTAGCTCCAAATGACATAATAAACTTATTAGTTCCAAAATGACCTTACTTAGCATTTTTTACACCAAAATGACTTAGTATGCTTAGTTAGCTCAAAAATGACATAATAACCATACTTAGCTCCAAAATGACCTATATTAGATATAAGTTGCATCATAATAATCTTCACATTTTAGTTGCATCATAATAATTTTCACATTTTAGTTGCATCATAATAATCTTCTTCTTCTAGTCTTCTTCTTCTAACTTTCTTCTTTCCCATTTTGTAGATTTGCTTCAGATCACGGAAGCTTGGGTTGATGGAGTGCTTGTCTTTAGTTTTTGTTTTGACTTTGTGAAACTTGCTACCTATGATGAAACTGTGTAATATTGATGAAACTATGTATATGTATGGATGAAACTTGCTACTATTGGTAACATGTGTTGGATATGTGTTCGATATATATGTGTTCATGACTATTGGTAATATGTGTTGAATATGCTATATTGGTCATATAAATATATTTGTGTTTGATTTTCTGTGAAAATGAATTGATATAAGAAAAAACAAAATTAAATGGGGCAATATAGGCACTTTGCCATGTGCTGGCAGATGGCAAAAAGCTTTGCCATCAGCTGGCAGATGGCAAAGAGGCCACGTGTCATCTACATGTAAAATTTGGGCTGGCCTATTTGGGCCCTTTGCCATCTGCCAGCAGATGGCAAAGCTCTTTGCCATCTGCTGGCAGACGGCAAAGCATGCAGCCTTTGCCATCTGCTGGCAGACAGCAAGAGCCTGAAGCCTTTGCCATCTGTTGGCAGACGACAAAGAGCCTGCAACCTTTACCATCTGCTGGCAGACGGCAAAGTATGTCGTTAGCCTTCTAACGGGGCTAACCCCGTTAAGAGGCTTTGCCATCTGCCAGCTGATGGCAAAGGCACAGGCTCTTTGCCATCAGCCAGCAGACGGCAAAGAAGCATTTGTCGGCAGGGTTTCAGACAAACTGTTTGCCATCTGCTGGCAGATGGCAAAGCCTTTGCCATCCGCCGACCATGCCTTTGCCATCTGCCATGGCAGATGGCAAAGTGCCAGATTCCAGTAGTGAATGTGCAGGAGAATAGGTCAGTCTACTCTTCATCTACCAGAGCTACTACAGAAGTGGTTGCACCCCACCACCACCATCAGCACCAGCCATAGCTAGGAAGAGGCCAGCAACAGCCACAGCTACTCCAGGACCAGCAAAGAGGAACAAGGCTGCTGCTTCTGCTACTCCAGGACCATCCAAGAGGAACAAAGCTGCTGCTTCTGCTACTCTAGCATCTGCCACATCAGCACCTGCCAAGAAGACCAAAGCAACCAAGAAGATAAGGGCTCCTAGCACATCTTCACCAGCCAAGAACACAAGGTCATCCATTGTCTCTCCAGCAAAGAACACCAGAGCATCAACAGCTAGCAGAGGAGGGGGTACACAGTTTTCAATGCTCCAAGGCAAGCTGCTCACTCTGAGATGGAGATTGGGTCCAAGAGGGTTAGGAAGCCAACTGGAAAGTGGAAGGCATATTTCACTACTAGTGGTAACTACTGAAGATTCCAATAATTGGAAAAGATGTCTTGTTTGCATTGTATGAGTGCTTAAACCTATGTATTTGCTTGCTGAAACTTGAGTGTTTGTATTATGAAACCTATGTATTTGCTTCCTAAAACCTGAGTGTTTGAATTATGAAACCTGAGTGTTTGCATTATGAAACCTATGTATTTGCTTGCTGAAACCTAAGTGGTTGCATTATGAAACCTGCGTGTTTGTGACTTCTGGGTTGCACTTCACATTGGTGCTAGATTGATAGAATCCCAAAACACTGATGCAAAGTTTGATATATTCACACAACACTGATGAAAACATTGATAGATTTATTCAAACATTCATAGATTCCACCATCCAAACATTCTTTCATACAAAGAGTTGTATAGAAATGGAAGGGATACATAGCTCAGACTCTCATTCATACTGAAAATAACTACTAGCAACAATCTCAATCGTAACGCTTGAAGAAACGGCGCCACTTTGCTCTGGTAGAAGGGTGAGGAGCGAGCACTGCTTGTGCCCTAGCCCACCTGATGATCTTCCCTGAGCTCTTGCACCTGCCGCCAGGAACAAGAACTGTGAACTCATCTGGGTTGCACTTCTCCAAGATCTTGTCTGCCAGCCTCCTCTTGAACTCCATCTCCCACTCCAGCTCCCAAGCTGATGGCATGGGCACTGCAGGGCGAGCCCTTTGCCTCCTCACATCCACTGCATGCACTGCCTCCTCTTCCTCATCTGTCACCTCCCCAAGCTCTGGATCCATCTAGGGTTTCTAGAGGTTGGGTGTGGCGGCTGGGTTCTGGACAGGGAGGAGGGTTGGTGGAGGAGGCTATTTATGAGCAGTGGAGAGGCATCTAGAGTTAGTATGCCTAGGTTTGTAAACATAACTGGGCCAGAACAAGCCCAGGTACAAAGCACTAATAAACACACTTCAACTATGTTATAAAGATAAAAAACACATAGCATAGTCTAGTAGTGCTTATCACTGACTCCATAACATAGCATAAGAGGTTCAAATACCAGTTCCAACATTCATTACAACATACTTCATAACTTAGCATTAAAGGTTCTAGCAGCATACACTATAGTTCTTAACATTGGCATAGACATAGACTAGATTAGCTTCACATTCCCCAAAATGTACACCCCATATCTTCACATCAGATTGTTAGACCACATACTTATAAAGGCTTTGGATGTACTTCACCAATTGCAGAACACACTTCATGAATCAAGGATGGCCTTGATTATCAAGTTTCTCCTTGCTTGCATGCCCATCATTCAGCAGCTCATTAACCACATGCTCAAGCTTGGCCTTCTCTATCTTAAGCAAATCTCTCTCCTGTTCAACCTCCTTCATTGCCTTCCTGGTGTTCTTGATAATGTCAGCTCGACTCTGCAAAATGCACCTTTGTTCCTTGGCAAGTTTGAGCTTCTCCATCTGAACCTCCAACTTAGCACTCTCTTCTACGTCTTTCTTCTTCTTCTCAAATTCTTCCTCCTCAAATGCCTTCTGGTAATCCATGTGGTCTACCCTACCATCCTGCCAATCAAACATCTTGGATATATCTTGGACAAGCTTTGTGTACTCAATGCACAACTTGTCATTTTCAGTCTTAAGCTTGGCCAGATGCTTCTCATACTTCTGCTTATCAACTACCCTGCCACAATTCTGTTCATGGAACATGTCCCACAACCTTAACAAGCAATTCTGAAGAATTGGAGGCCAAGGCTGGTCAACCCACTCAGTAACACCATAGTTAACACCTTCACTCTGCACAATTGATATACACATCACTAAGTGCACTGAATTTAATAACAACAAATCATGTTAGACTAAGAAACTGAAGGTGAGGCTAAACTGAATATGTTGTTTAATATAACAACTCAAACTACAACTAAAACCCAACCTGCTTGTACAAGTTCATTCACAGATATATGCTTCCTATACAAAAGCATATTGCAATTCATCCTTAAAAATACAGTGTAGGTTCAGAAGAGCAACTTGTCAACATAATACTGTGTGGGTTCAGAACAACAACTTGTCATCCTTCTAAAAACATGTGTGGGTTCAGAAGAAAATAATTCCAATTAAGGTATTATACCTGCTGCACTGGACAACCATAGAAACGCCTTCCAGTTAAGGTTCCTTCAAATGTCACACACTTAATTGGCCTCATGTGGTGCATCATGCATGTGGGTTCAGAAAGCTCCAGCTGGTTACAGAAAAGAGGCTCCACGGTGGTGTCAGGGGTCTCCTACATGAACACATCAACAAAATCACCTTAGCTCACAGAACCAGACATAGATCGAAAATTAATTCCCCAATCCAGCAAGAACCCTAACCCTAACCCTAGTTTTGAAGCATACATAAACATAGCTCAAACAGCAACCATAACCCTGCCTACTAAATAACAATAACCAAAGCTTACCCTAGCTCACAAAGATGAACCCTAACCTAATCTAGCTCCTAGATGAACCCTAACCCTTGCTCAGCAGATCGAAAAACTTACTAAAGAGCCATGTCCATGCTTGTGATGTCGCACTGATCCTCTGAGCTCGTATCATCGTCATTCCAGGAAGGCATGGAGGAGGTGGAGCTTCCACAGTGCAAGTCGCCGCCGGCGTCGAAGAGCAGAGAGGAGAGGAGAGTGAGAGCGAGAGCAGAGATGAGTGCGGGCAGGGGAGAAGAGTGAGAGGGAGGGAGACGACTTAATGAGCGCTGCCGACAGAGAGAGAAAGGCAGTGCACGAGCGGGTGCGGTCCGACCGCACTGGTCGGTCGGAGTAACGGCCGTTAACGGCCTCGCCGTCACGCGCAGCGCTGACGTGGCCTGACAGGCGGGCTCGGACCGTCAGAAAACGGTTAAAACGCTAGCAACTGGCAATTTGGGTTTTTTAAGACAACTAACGAGAAAAGTGGTATGTATCAGTCACAAACAAATTTGTGGTAGTTTTTTGAAACCCTAGCACGAAAAGAGGTAGTTTTATGCTATTCACACGATTTATCATAAGATGTAGTTTCATATTTTATATTTTTGGTATTGTAGATAGAAATAGTTTCTCTATAAACTTGATCAAAGTTTGCAAAGTTTGACTTTAAAAAAAATCTATACACACTACTGACTACAGTATGAAACTGAGAGAGTACTTAGCAGTGCAGATGGGTGCTGCTATGCGTAGCTTATAATGGCCATAAGAGGGACGCGTCGCTCACAACCATGTCAGGAGGGCCGGCCTAGTGAGCAAGCGTGTCACGGCGAGTTGGGCGCAAGCCACCACCTCCATGCACCCAGGACGCCCAGCAGACCCACGCGCCGACGCCAGGCAGCCAGCAGGCGGATCAAACCACGGATCCTATGAATCGGCCAGAAGGGCCCCGCCGCAACCTTCCCCGGAGTCGGCATGGCTTCGAAGCTGAGAATCGATGATACCCATTTGACCAAGAAGACCGGTGATCAACTATCAAATTCTAAGCCAAAACATGGCAATGTCGGCCGCTCCTCCGGCGGCAACGAGATGGGGGGAGGAGAGAGAGCGGCGACGCTCGATCTAAGAGCATCTCCAGCCGCGCGCCAACAAGGCCCCCCATGCAACTTTTCGGTTGCCGGCGTTAAAAAAAATCGGTCCAGTCGCGTCCCCAAGGGTTCATTTTTTGCCGGCTCGGGTCGAAATTGGCGCCGGCGGACCCAACCCGAACCCGGCGCGCTGGGGGGCGCTCGGGGGCGCCGGGCGAATCATTTTTGGCGCGAAAGAGTCGCGGGCCAGCCGCGTCAGCGACACTGCTTCGTCTTCTCCCAACGCCTCGATTTTCCGTGGGGAATCAATGGCAAGGCTGCCGCCGGTCAGCTTTGCCATTGATTCTTCACGGGCGGCGCGTCACGGGGCGGCGCGCCGACGCCTCCCCTCCTTCGGACGCGTACACACGAACGCGGCGCGGCTATATATGGCCTCGCTCGCCTCTGATGAGCGCCACCTCTCCCGAGCGCCGCCGTCGAACTCCTCTCCCCCAGCCCTCCCTCTCCCGTGAGCCGCCGCCCAGCCCCTCCATCTCCCTCCCCTTTTCCGATGGCCGAGCGTTTCCAAGGAGACGAGGCGGCGGCCAACGGCTTCGGCTGCCGTTCTCTCAGCGAACAGGAGTCGTGGCTCATGTTCAAGGCGAACATCCCGGTGCCGCCGGACATGCGCGCCGGGCCGACGGGCTGGAGGCTCAGCAACGGGGGAGTGCCCGTTCCCCCGTTGCTCAACGCCGTGGCCAAACCCTCCTACTTCGCCGATGAGGTCGAGATCGTGCGCGCCTCCCTCACCGACATCGAGCTCTCCCTCCCCTAGGACGCCGCCGACAACCACGCGGCTTGGTCGGCGTACTTCGAGCGCCACCAGCAGCAGCGACTGGTGTCCACCAACGGTGCGCCGGTGGTCGGCGGCCTGAAGAACAGCGAGGGGCGCCACCTGTGGTGGGGCGCCCCCGGCCGCACACTTGAGGGCGTGCTGACACACCTCGAGGGTGGCGACAACCCGCCATTGGCGTACCCCCCGGCGAGGGCGGCCGCCCCGGCGCACCGCCGACGCGACGAGCAATGGCGCCAAGGAGGTTCGGCTCCTACTCCTCTTCTTCCTCGTCGTGCTCTTCCTCCTACTCCTCCGGCACTCCGACGCTGCTCGGCGTCAAGGCTGAGCCCGCGGCGGAGACGCCGCTCGGCCGGCGTACTCGCAGCGCCGGCATCGTCATCAGCGGGGGCGGCTGGCGCGCCTCCTCGTCGGTTCCTCCTCCGCGCTTCGTCAAGCCGAAGACGGAGCCGGGGCTCGCGCCAGTGAAGACTGAGCCGGGGTTCGCGCCGGTGAAGACGGGGTCGGGGCTCGCGCCGGTGAAGACGGAGCCGGTCTCCCCGCCGTGAAAACGGAGCACGGAGAGGTCGAGCTCGACGACGACGCGGCCCTTGAATGGGCACGCCAAGACTCCCTGAAGATGGCGAGGGAGCGTCAGTGCGCCGCCCTGCGGCGCTTCGCGCAGCGCCGCCGAGGCCGCGACGAAGGAGGAGGAGTCATCATCGACGACAGCGACGACGACGACGATGCGCCGCCGCCGCCACCAGCCGGGGAGGGGTCCAGCAGGGGCGCCCGAGTCAAGGAGGAGAAGGCCGACGATGGCGGCGACGACGGCGACTACTCGGCGTTCAGCCAGTTTTTTTTAGATTAAGTTTATATATTTACTATGTATGTAATGAAAATCCGCGAACATGTCTAATATATGCCCAAGTTTGCGAAAATTTATCGTGTTTAGCCGAACTTCGCCGAACTTTGCCTAAATTTGCTATACATTTTTTAACGCGCCTGGGGGCGGCGGCTGGGGACCAACTCGCCCCAGGCCTATTTTTTGCGCCGAGTCACCCCAAGGCGGCGATTTTAGGCGCCCTCTGGGGGGCCAACGGCTGGAGATGCTCTAAGTCTTCGCGTGACGCCCGGCAAGGCGACGCGGGGGAGTACCCTTTGGATGTTTTTGGGTCAGTTTTGTTGCTACAAGAGCTTAACTAACTAGATAATATATGGGCATGTTTCAATGGTTTAGTGCTACAATTGAATTTGTAATTAGCGTAGAGTTAGGTGTTTGAGTGAGACACATGTATATCGAACATATAAAGTAGCGTCTGTGGCGAATACTGTCTTCGGAGGCCGAGCTCCATGGAGCTCGGTTTTGAAAAAAATAAATTTCATCAAAATTCATATTTTTTACGTTTTAAAAAATTCTGAAAAAAAACACAGATATGCATGATGGCGTAACACACATGTGTGTACATTTTCAGGGCAAAAACATTGAAATGAGTGCTGTGCAAAAAGACAAACCTAAGGCTTTTTAACACATGATACTATTCATTCTTCTAGGCCATGAATTTGTCTTTTTAGTACATATCACATTTCATCGTTTTTCATCCTAAAATTTTACACACATGCACATTACATCCTTGTTTACTTCCACAAAAAATTTCAGATTTTTTTAAACCAAAAAGTTTGAATTTTGATTTTTTTTTCAAGAAAGGGCCTTCATGGAGGCCGAGAGCCAAACGTCCGTTCTCCGTCTATAGTCAAAATAAAATATAGGAAACCAGTACTAACAAACAACGAATTACGAGGGGTGGTCTCATCGTGACAAGTGGTTAGAGATGTTGTCCGAGGTCTTTAGGAGTTTTGTCGTCAGATGTATTTTATCGATTAATACATGGAAATGAGTACCTGTGGTCATAATACCCTCCAGATGAATGCATCCACATCAAACCTCGTCAACTAATCTCCATACTGTGTAACCTTGTCCACGTTAAACGACGTGTACCTGTAATTCATGTGGTATCAAACCCAGGTGCCCAAACATCCAATCTCGGATGACTAATGTGTTAGGAGAGAGATTGTTGTGGGATCAGAATGCATAGCACGACTTATAAGGCAAAGGGTGGCCCATCGTATGAAACTAGAATTTTTGGAGTGTTGAAGAATTCTTATTACCAGTGGTACTTTGTGAATGGGCTTGGACAGGCCGAGAAGTTGCTGTAGCGCGTCTGTGTGGGACAATCAAGCTGGACGCCATGCTTAGCCGACCCAGAACTAGTTCCTCTGTAAACTAATATAGACCTTTTAGATCACTTTGAAAGCAGAGGAGGCCATACATGTTTAAGGCCCTCTCCACCGCGCGACCCCAAACGGACATCCGTTTTGTCCGGATTTTGTCCGTTTGGGTAGGGCGATGGGGTCGTGTCCGGCCTGTCCTGGGATGTGGTGGCCGTGCGCCCAGCGCGCGACCACATCCTTTTACCCCATCCTGTCCGCCTTTTTCAAACAAAGATGTCATCATCCTCATGCCACGAGTCACCATGGTCGTAGTCAGCACGGTCATCGGCGTCTTCATCGGCAGTGAACTGGCCGCGGCCATCCTGACTTTGGGTCTCGTTGGGGTCGTAGGTAGGGACGTGCCCACCCTCGTAGATCACTTCCTACATGAACTGGTCGTAGTAGGGGTCGCCGACCGGTGGCGTTGGTGTTGGCATTCCGTCGAACAAGACGCGGGGTGACGGCATGGTGCCCGTAAACTGCGGCCGTGCGTGCTTTCTTTGCATCTGACGGGCGGCCGGCCGCCGCTGCTGGAACCATGGGTGACGTTGAGGTCGATGACGGCCGCCGTGCGCGGGGTGGACGGCGGGATCGCGCTCACGTCCGGCGACCCCGAGAAACGGGTCTGTCCGTCATGCCTTGGCGGGGGGAAGCCGGGCGAAATTGGCGTGGTCCGCGACGACAGCGATTGGTAGTGCGTAGGCCGGGCGACCGATGACCCTGTGCTCGCCGGACCGACAGCCGCTCCAGAGAAACCGGCCGGACGACAAATGCCCATCATGAGAAGGGCGTGCGCTTTGCTGACGATGGCCTCCTTCTCCTTGACTTCGGCCTTGCGCCACGCGGCCTCAATCACAGCGCGGTCGGTGGTCTCTTGGCCACGGCGATGTTGTCCTTGGCAACCGCCCTCCGGCTCCTCCTCTTCGCCGATTCCGCGTCTAACTTGGCGATCTCCTGCGGCGTGCGCTCCGATCGCGGCTTCCTTGGCGCCTTGCCCTTCTTGGCCATTCCGGGCATGGCGACGGCCGGCCCACCGGAGTTCGGCTGGGCGTCGGCCATGGACGAGGGAGGGAGTAGGACGGCGGGACGTGGGAGGGTTTGGGGGGAAATGGCGCCAAAGGGGCCAGGGGGGAGGGGGTTGCTTTGTGTCATCGACAGGCAGGCCAGGGACGGGCAAGCGTGCGCGTTCCATCCATTCGCGCGCTGTCCGTTTTACCCCAAAACCGGCGCAAACTTGGCCGGGAATGGGTCGAAAGCGGACACAAAACGGACAAAAGTCCGTTTGCTCCCGCGCGCTGGGCCGTCCGGTTTGTCCCTTTTACCCCAAACGGACGGGACCGGACAAGATGGAGTCGCGCGGTGAAGATGGCCTCAGTACTCCCTTTAAAAGCAAATATAAGAGTGTTTAAATAATTAAAAAATGTGATTAGAACATAAAAAATACGGAAATGTTAACGCCCACACGTGTGGGCGTTTGCACATCACCCACACGCCTCCATCACCACTCATTTTGCCACGTATGAATAGATGACATCAGCAGAATTTTTTTTGGTTTTCGGCTTAAAAATGTTGTATCTCCTAAATAAATAAGCGAACTAAAAATCTGTTTTCATCATTAAATCCGTCTCGACGAGATCTTCAAAACTAGACCCCATGTTGATATGTTTCGACGATTTTTTTTTGCCAGAAGTTGCCACGATGTTTACACTGCAGTTGCCATAGGGCTTAAATTAAAGTTGCCATGTGGCAATTTTAGTTTGTAGATCATGACAATTTTAGTATTTTGATGATGGCAACTCCAGTAGTTTGACCATGAAAATTATTTTTTGTATGAACCATGGCAATTTTACGTGTATGTATCATGGTTCATGGCAAGTCTAGTTTCTTAATTTCCCGTTTTATAAATGTCAAAATTTACTTTTAAATGGAGAAAAAAATAGCTGAAATATATCATAGCAACTTCAGTGTAAACATCGTGGCAATTCATATGCAATAGACATGGCAACTTTTAATCCAAAAAAAAATTCTTCAAAACATATCAACATGGGATCTAGTTTCGAAGATCTCATCGCGAGGGATTTAATGATGAAAACAGATTTTCAATCGGATTATTCCTTTAAGAGATAAAACATTTTAAAAACTGAAAATCCAAAAAAATTTCTGTATGCATGCATGCAATGACGTGGCAATCTGTTTACATTAGAAACGTGTGGTGCGTCTCCCTTTCTGCCACATATGTGACAGTTAGCGCGACCCAAAAAATATAAGGCCGGCATTCAACCAATGCTGCCAAGAGATTGTAAGGAGAACACACTTACATAGGTACAGGCGTACAGCCTCTCGGCTTTAAGCCTGTTATAACGGAATAAAAACTCTTCACTCGCAAAAAAAATATAGGTACAGCCGAAATTACAAAATAATCTGACTAGTCAAGTATCATGAAAATTCAACACAGAAGTAGTCCCTCTGTCTGACAAAAGGTAAACTTTTTTTGACATTATGGTATTGTCAAAAAAAAAACGTCTTAAGACAGAGGGAGTAGCATATATCAAGGCAGACAATGTTAATTGCGTTTATCTCTCTGCCTCAAGAACGATGACTTTCCTTAGCAGCCTCCTCCGCCCCCGCCGTCGCCTCCCCCGCCACCACCACCGTCGCCTCCGCCCCCACCGTCCCCATATCCGTCGCCGTCATCCCCTCCTCCGCCGCCATCGTCTCCGCCTCCGCGACGACGTTTGCGCTTCTTATCCGCGGGACGCTTCTTGTGGCCGGCGCAGCCAAACACGGCGATGGCCACGATTGCAACCGCAGCCACAAAGCCGAAAGCTAGACCCACAACGTTGCTGGGCGCGTAGTGCACCGAGCCAGCAGCGAGACCCAACGCCCGCACCATCGTAGCTGCTCGATCGAGCTTCTCGATTGATTAATGATTACCTGCCAGCTTCTTGTATTTATAGGCTTGTGGGCTGTGCTGCAACTGCAAGCAGAGAAATGTCAGCCGACGACTCGTTCAGTAGCTCTGTTCTTGAGTCCTACGTAACCGGGGAAGTCTTCGAGCGTCGCTGTACGTGGCACGTTGATTGGAACGGCGTTGATTGGAGTAGTTTGGTGGCTATTTCATTAGGGGCGATTGAACATACAGCTGCTGGAAAAGTCTTGGACGCGTGAAGGAGTTGTCAGCTCGGACTTCAGACTTCAGAGCTCGCACGTCACCTTGGATTCGAGATGACCAATTAATAGCCACTAGTTTCGTAACAATGTCCTGGCCGTCCAATATCTTTACTTCTGGTGTGAATTGGTGGTGGCGCCTATTCTGAAGCCAGTCAAGTAGGAGTACCTGCATGAAACTTGCAAGTAGTGATGGTGGTTAATTCTACAGAATGTCAAAAATATAGCAACTTAGTCAGGAACCAAACTTGCAAGCTTTCCCCCCTATAGTATTTCTATTTCCAGGTTTAGGACAAAGGAAATATAGCATAGCACCCAGAGAGTACAATAGGATGCATCTTCTACACTGACAGAATACGAAAAATGGTAAAGAAAAACATAAATTTGAAGATACCAGACGATTATACAGCTTACACAGTCTCTTGACTAGGTACAGTCCGAAAACAACTATTTAATCTGTACCTCGCATCTTGCCTAAGCAAGCTAATACTAGTAACCTTCATCCTCTCTTATGCTCCTTATTTCCCTTGGTTGCTTGTTGCTTCGTGCTGAAGCTGAAATACTAGCAGGGTTATGAATGTCACTGTCGTCTTTACGCAACACATACTCGTCTACTGCGTTGTTTTCTTCTACGGGTTTCTATGTAATAACCTCATGATTAGCAAAGTTACTTTGGAGCACAAACAATCTCTAGAACGAAATAACAGTGGCAATGCATTGCTTGCTTAGTAACATGGTGAATCTGAAATAAGAGCTCTATCATCACTACAATCTCCAAGAAACTTACAAGGAAATCATATCCTCAAAAGAAGAAGGCCATAACAGAAAGTTCAACACACATCGAGTGAATTTATATGTGGACATAACCAACATATTAGATACGGTCTTATCAGCTTTGGCCGTCTTCAACCTGGATTCATTCTATCATGTGTACCCTTTTTTTCCTTCACAGCCATGCCAGCATTGAAGCCTGCCACACATTTCGTCGAGCAAATGTGGGGCCAGGCTGCCGGTGCCATGTCAGAAGGTCACATCATGGAGTGAGCATGAGGCACACCCAGGCTATGTGTGCTCTCGATGAAGAACCAGTAGTGGCATACATATAAATCGACAGCTTCCTTCGATACAAGGATTTAAGGATATGTGTGGAACTATCCAATCAACAAAACATACACATATTTGTAGTTCTGCCATATTTTGCTACAATGCTTGCCTTTATTTCTTCCACTCGACATTACTACAACTTTAAAATTTGCTGAAATTAACAAAGATTATTAGCATCGACTGTGAGTTATAATTACACTGAATATGCAGCACCAGGTTGCGCCGTTATAGCTGCAAGCAGTCTTGGCATCGGGGGCACATCAATTTCCTGCAGACCCTCGAGAACCCGGACCACTTCACCCATCGTCGGCCGATCAAACTCATTATCTTGAATGCACCAACATGCAACTTTGCAAACCCTTTCAGCCTCTTCCAAATTGAAGTCACCATGCAATCGTGGATCCACCAAACTCTTCACATCTCCCCCATGAAGCTTGTTGATGGCTTGCACAGGGAAATATTCAGCGTGGTAACTGGTGCTGCTGCTAGTGTTGTGTGTTTCAGGTGAATTCCTGCTTCCGGATATGATCTCCATCAGTACCATGCCGAAGCCGTAAACATCGATTTTTGGTGTAATAGCAACTCCGGTAAGCCACTCTGGAGCAAGATAACCTTTGGTTCCTCTGAATGTGGTCAGAATTCGGCTAAAATCCCTTCCAACAAACGCTGCCAATCCAAAGTCTGCAACTTTGGGAGCAAAGGATGCGTCCACAAGTATGTTTTCTGGCTTAACATCACAGTGTATGATGCATTCACGGCAACTCTGATGCAAGTAGGACAACCCTCTGGCAACTCCTAGGGTTATCTGATACCTGGTGTTCCAGTTTAGGACAGCAGCATCAGCATTATTGCTCTTCTTAAATAGATGACTATCAAGAGACCCATTGAATATGTGCTCGTACACAAGTAATCTGTGATGACCTTCGCAGCAGAAACCAATCAATTTGACTAGGTTGATATGTTGGATCAGTCCAATTGAGCTCACCTCAGCTCTGAATTGCTTCTCCCCTTGATTGGCACCATCAAGCCTTTTCACTGCCACGGTAGTCTTCGAGTCACTTAATACTCCCTTGTATACAGAACCAAAACCACCTCCTCCCAGCTTTTCTGAGAAGTTTTTAGTAGCACGAACTAAGTCAGTGTATCTGAAGGCTATGATGCCAGCAGAACTACCTTCATTGCTGTACAAAGGCAAACCACACCACTTGAATCTGTTCCTCCAAATCAGTAACAACACCATGAGCATTATTAACCCAAAACCAATAATGCTTGCAGCGGTAACAGCTCCAACGTTTGGTTTTCTTTTGTTCTTCATCAAACTTGGCGGCAAATCTTTGGCGGCAAGGCGGAGGTATAGAACATCTTCAGAAGTATTATCAATGCCATCATTCCGATTTACACTAAGCAATTCCCCATGCCAGACAGAGCATCTGCTGTTGCTATAGGAATAAGCAGTGCAGGAGCAGGAACTGAGACAAGCTTCTTCACATTTGCTCTGTGTGGTAACAACGTCTATGCTTTGTGGGTTGTAGGGTAACGTAATATGAGCAATGGGGTTGAATATATCTGTTGAACTTGTCGTGTTTTTGTTGTTACTGCTAGTGTTGCAGTGTAACGGTGTATTTCTGATGCACCCTCCTGTTCGATCATTAAACATCCAATCCCGCGGTGACTTCTGTGAGAAGCTCCCCATACAGTCACAGAATGGTTGTGCAGTGCCGTTGCATACTGTGAAAGCTCCACAGGTAGCGGCCGGAGTGCAGGCATCGGCGGGCTGGGAATATATGGTTTGCCAAGACTGGCTGGCTTCCGACCAAACATTCAGCTTTATCTGACCAGAGATGTCAAGTGAGACAAATGTGGAAGATGATTCATCTGGTGAGGTGTACATGTAGTACTCCTCTTGGTCGTTATCAACATATGCTGGGTTAATCAAACCTTTGGTCCGTGGATCCATATCCAGAATGGACTTGAGTATTGGTATAAGCTTCAATGATGATGTTTTGGAGGATGCCCAATGCCAATACACCACTGAGGGGTTTAGGCGCTTGAGGACGACCTGCCCGCTGGTGTCTAGTTCAACGCTGTATGAGCCGAGACCCGGATCAATGAGGCTCTTCTTTGAGACGCCCTTACGATTCAAACTAGTGATCTTGTTTCGGCCAACCTTGGCACCAGGAAGCACAATATCTGTTGGGTGATCGAAGCTCTGCCACAACGGTAGGTCCGATGATGATGATGGGCTCTCTGTAACTGTAAGGGCGAGATTTCCACTGTTCAAGACAACGGCAGCAGTAGCTGTGGTGTTTATGCTGCTGGCTCGTGTCCTATTATTGACAATGTGAGTGGACCAAACTACGGAATCATTGTGTACAATGACAAGATTGCCATCGCTTGATATCTGGAGCTGTGTTCGGTTGAGGCTGGGGCCGGTGATGGGCTGATCCCTATTGGCAACCCACACGACAGTAAAAACGGGTATCTTGTTGAACCATATGCCTAGGTACCAGCTGGAGCCGGAGGTGTTCTGGGACTTACTGATGGTGCCTGCTGCTGGCTGGAAGAAGCCGAGTGCGAACTTGCCATTCCCCGAGACGAGCTTGCTGCCGCCGACGGCGAGCGACTGGCCCGCCGTGAGGGTATCGCTTGCAGCTGCAGAGGAGCACCAATGAGGAACGTGCAAGAGGAGAAGCCCAATCGGTAGTATGTAGAGGGGAGACATGGAGAAGAGTTTGTGTGCTCTGCTTTGATATTCGGAGGAAGAAGCCGATGTATACATAGAATGGAAGAGGGCCAATAGTGTGAACAAGCAGATTGGCATGATCAGTGGACTGACCAGGGAAGTCAAGATTGGTGACTAGGACATCAGTACTACGCATCCACTTGGGCTGCCACTTGGAGTGGGTAACTGCACACTCGTTTGGAGGTATCTCTAGGCATAATACCAGGCAGTATTGCCATAAAACCATGTGCTAGCCAGCACCGTTTATGAGCTTCCACCAAGGAGTATAGCCATCAATATAAAGGCAATATTGCACACCAAGGAGGAAGCTTCCACCAAGCGGCTGAATGGAGGATGAAGCCACCCATGGTAGACTCGTGGTCAAGGTCAAGTCAATTATGAGCCTTCCACCAAGCTTTTTGCCTGCAGGGAAATTGTATTTTAAGGCGCTCTCGGAAGTGCTAACCATACCATTCGAAGACAACTCTCATGGCAAGCTGCTTGCTAAAGGTCAGCCAACAAGCAATGGCCTGAATGATCACTGTATTAACCTAAACAAGAAAGAATACTTCACTTATTTAAGGCTTAAATTCAAATATAATATAACTTTAAAAAAGATCCTTTTTACTAACGAACACACAAACACAAATGTCTGTGTAAATGAGCCTATTACATATGCAAATTCAAAGGATATCAACACAAAAGACCAACCTCACACGGATGTAATCTAAACACATCAGAAAGAGCCAGCAATGAACACAAATTAACCAAACGAAACGGTGGCAGAAGCGCCAATATCAGAGTACCAAGCTCACCTCTTCAGGACTGAGACAAGCTATGGAACTGTCCCTTGGAGTGCTCATCGGACCAAGGTCTTCTTGTTCGACAAAAGGCCAGTGAACTGATTCCCCAATCCCTCTCATAAGCTCAACCAATCACACGCTGTTGCGAAGGCACTCAGTTCTCCGCAAAATCTTATAAGTTAGAATGGTTAATCTGCAGAAGGTCAGAAGACAAGCAACTCAGGAACCTAACAGCTAGGAAGCTTTTCCTTTGTAGCGTTTCCAAGTTCAGGACAAAGGAAATAAATCACACTTCAATGCATCTGAATCTGAAAGAACAGGATGGCTCCCCTTCTATATTGGCACCAATTTTACTAAACAGTATTTTTTTTAGAAAGAAAAAATCTGCAGTCTGATGTAGAACAACACAAAATGTAATCCAATTGTGAAGAAATTGGTTCTTCCCTGCCTAGATTGTGGAAACTTTAATTCCGAGCTATAGTGCAGTACTAGCACATAACAAGTCAAGACTGTTTGCAAGAGTTGGACCTGCAGCCATTGCGCAGCTTGTAGAACCGGATCAGGAAGGCCGCCGCCGCCGCCGTGAACCGTGAAGGAAGTGAATAGAGCCCGTGTGACGACTGACGACGGAGATTCTCCAGCTCTCCGCCCGAAGATCCGCCCACGCCCGGGGCCGCCCTCTCTTCCCCTCGCCAGCCTCTCCATTGTTTCACCGCCACCCAAACCTGCGTGCCCACGGCCTGCCGCGGCATCGCCCCCACCTCCACGCCGCACCGTCGGAGGTCCCCTCCCTCCCTCACGCTCTCTCTCCCCGCATGATTCAGGCCGTCGAGGCCGCCGGCCATCGTGGCAGAAGGTGAGTCGTGAGGTGAGGTGCGGCGGCCGTCAGAGAAAGAGGGACAAGACTGAGTTCACGATGGTAGGGAATTTCTCCCGATTGGTCCACAGCCGTTGGATGGGAGGTAGATGCACTGGATTAAGGCGCGCTACGCGTCCGTCAACTGTCGCACGAGGAAAATCGGCCGCCTCCCTAGCCATTTGATTCGGTGAACGAGAGTCGTTGATCCGCTACCTGAGTCACCGCAGACCGTTGCAGCATAGCCGTTGTTACCATCGCAAAATTTCCCTCACCTTCACCTGGTCGGACCGCAACACCTCGCGTGTTTGGTCGATT
This sequence comes from Triticum dicoccoides, assembly GCF_002162155.2. Lineage (NCBI taxonomy): Eukaryota > Viridiplantae > Streptophyta > Magnoliopsida > Poales > Poaceae > Triticum > Triticum dicoccoides. The sequence continues at coordinate 744,960,885 of NC_041383.1, read as the reverse complement.
GTTTGCAACTTGGCCCCTGTTGTAAACTAGCCGGTATGTCTATGTGGGGAGGGTACGCCGTCCGATCAAAGCCATATTTGACGACTGCGGAGACTGACACGTCTAGTTTAGGGTTGGGTGCGACGCTCTGTCAATAAGGGCGGCCAATGCATAGCTCCAAAGAGATGCCTCATATGCCATTTAGATGAATGTTATAAAAGGTAGGTTCGAATGAGGAAGCGGGATCCTCTGCATGAGGCGAGTTCTTGGAGAGAAAAAGTGTGGTCCGACGTAAAAGCCTAAAAAGGTTAGATTGGAAAGTAAAGATGCATGTGTAATAGAGTCTTTATATTTTATTATGTGATGAGGCCTACTAGTGATAGCTTGCATTGGGAAAAAAAATCAATATACATCAACAACGGACTTTTGTAGCAGAGATTCAACAATCTTGTGCAGGCGTGCCCTCAGATCGGGATGTTCTGGATCAATTCCATCATCAGTAGATGGTTCTATTGATTTGTGAAGATTACATATAACCAGGGACAATGTAGATTTCTAGAAGACATATAATCCTAAACAGCTGAGCCGCGGTGATTTTGCAGTCTGCCTTCCTTGAGCAGGCAGTGACGATGCCATAGACCTAGGGTAGGGTCATAGGCCTGACCTATACGCCATATCCAAAGTCACTACCCTAGAGTCAAGGACGTTCAAGATATAACAAGGAGTATCAACTTAAGCCATCAAGTGCAATCCACTCGACCAATCACCTCACTCGGATACCTCCAACTTCACGCGACTTATGAAGTCATTCGACCATACAGGAAACCACTCGGAGTACAGGAGGCATAAAGTCACCCAGGATGGCAACGGTTAGGCCTTCACTCTGTAGTCTTAAAGATCATTTATGGCTGGAGTTACCAGTAATGCCCCATCTTAACTCACATTGAACCATGCGTAACGGAGGTCTGAGAGGGTCCTGGCGCACTCTATATAAGCCACTCTCCTCCTCTCGCACAAGGGTTCGCACCCCTTGTAACACACACCTATATTTCAGTCGACCGCCTCAGGGCACCGAGACGTAGGGCTTTTACCTCCTCCGAGAGGGGTCTGAACTCGTAAACTTGTGTGTACAACCTCGCCATAGCTAGGGCCTCGCCTCCTCATACATACCCCTATTCTTACTTTCAAACTTAGTACCACGACAGTTGGCACCCACCGTGGGGCAAAGCGTCTTAGCAACTTCCGGCGAGGTTGCGGTTTCTTCGATCTTCATCAACATGGTTTTCGGCGGCGGTTTGGTCATGGGCTGCGAGTTCCGACTCGGTGCGCCCACTTTCGTCGTCGACGACTCCGCCTAGCTCCAGGAAGCCCCCCTCGATGTCGAGGCTCTCCCGTTCCGTGGATCGTCACACTTTCCGTGCGAGTGACTGCGGTGTCCTATTACGACAGCCGTCGACTCCGTATCGGTCGACCTTCATGTCGCCTACTCACTCCGCTGGATGCCGCCGCAAGCGATCTGGTCGATCGCGGCTCCAGCGGTGGGTGAAGCATGCGGTGGCTTGCCAGACGGCCACCCCCAAGTCGCAGCAATCGAGCCCGACGAATTTTTCTGTGGTCCAGTCGACCTGTCGACTAGTTCTGCAGGTACGTTTTTCGAGAGCGGGGGTTGTGACTGCGCGGCAGAAGTTCTCATGGTCGACTCCCGTCGCAGCCCGCCTGGGTTTCGCCGCAGCGGCGGCAACAGGGGTGGCGATGGCGCGTCATTCGACCACGAGGAGTATGAGCCCCAACCTCTCAATTCGCAGCAGAGGGAGGAGCTGCACCGCCGCAACGTGGAGGCCCTCCAGACCCCCATCATGGGGGAAACCGCCGAGGATCGGGCCTTGGAGGCTGTGCACCTGGCCACGTTGGCTGAGCGCACTCGTTTGGAGAATCTCCAACATTCTCTCGACGAACGTGCCCGTCGACTGATCCCCGAATCCAGTCCACGACAATTGTTCCCGCCTGAACCTCAGGTATTCCGCACACCGATCCAGAATCTTGCAGCTGCTACACGTATAACAGAGTCTATTCAGTCGTCCCGTTCAGAAGCTGGAAGAGGCTTGGAGCAGATCTGAGCGCTGCTCCGAGCAGCAGGAGAGCTGAACTCCGCTATTTCCCAATCATGGAACAGGATCCACAGCAGGTCAGTAAGGGCAGACATAGTTCAGTCGGCACACAGTCCTGGGTCGCCTTTGCGGCGTGAAGTTTGTGATCACCGTCCAGACCGGCACCCGGGAAGAGCTCATGGAGAGTATGATCGTGAGTACGCCCATGACAACCACCATCGAGTGCCTTTGCCCCCTCCGAGGGACGGGTCGTACGCGCCCCGGCGGTACGACAACAGGCGCCTCTATGGTAATGACCGCAGAGTTCCAGTCAACCCAAGAGAGCCTGGGTTCGACGCAAGGTCAATCCTTGTACAAGGTTTGGTCGACCGAAACAGAGCATACAGAGAAGGGTTGGGTAGAGACAGGCCTAGTGGAAGCAGGGTCCACGTTTCCGGCCCTGAGTGTTTCGAAAGAGCCATCCGAGCCGCTGAGATCCCTCAGAACTTCAGATTGGCGACTGGTGTCAGTAAGTTCACAGGGGAGTCAAAACCCGACACTTGGTTGGAGGACTACCGAGTGGATGTGCATATTGGCGGTGGTAGTGATGAGGTGGCCATGAAGCACCTCCCTCTGATGCTTAAGGTTCGGCCAGGGCTTGGCTGAATCAGCTGGCTCCTGGAAGCATTTTCAGTTGGTATGAGTTAGCCCGAGTGTTCACCAAAACATTTGAGGGCACCTACAAGAGACCTGCTAGATTGTCAGTATTGCAGCATTGCATGCAGAAACAAAATGAGACCTTGAGAGATTATATCCAGAGATGGATCACTCTTCATCGCACAGTGAAGAATGTGTCGGATCACCAAGCAGTTTGTGCCTTTAAAGAAGGCATTCGTTACAGAGATCTCAATCTGAAGTTTGGTCGGGCTAGAGACATGTCTCTGGCTCGGATGATGGAGATTTCCACTAAGTATGCTAACGGCGAAGAAGTAGACCAACTCCGGAGCGGCAAGCACAAGCCAGTTGCCCAAGACACCAGAGGAGGAAAATCCAGTCGGAAGCAGAAGCGAAAGGCCGAAGCTGCGGGTCCTGCCGAAGCAGCAGTTTTGAACCAAGAAAAGTTCAAAGGGAAGCCCAAGGGGCCTTGGACCCCCAAGAAAGTGAAAGACCAAGACGGGAATGATGTGCTCGATCTGCCATGTCATATACACACCAAAAAGTATGAAGAGGGGAATATAATTCTCCCCAAGCATACCACTCAACAGTGTCGACTCCTGATTCAGAGTTTCCGCGAGAAAGGTCAGCCTAGTGAGAAGGAAAAAGAGTCTGATAAGGAAGAAGACAAGGATGCGCATGATGGTTATCCCAATGTCAATGCCACTTTAATGATTTTTGCTGACGTCGGGAGCAAAAGTCGACTGAAAGTAATCAACAGGGAAGTAAACATGGTTGCTCCGGCAACAAAGACATATTTGAAGTGGTCAAAAAACCCCATAACATTCGACCAGTCCAATCACCCAGCACACATTGCCACCCCTGGGCGGCAAGTGTTGGTGGTCGACCCAGTCGTTCGGGGCACTCGACTGACCAAGGTTTTGATGGACGGTGGCAGTGGTCTGAATATCCTGTACACTGAGGCCCTCAAAGGGATGGGCATCCCGATGTCCAAGCTCAGTGAAAGCAACATTCGATTCCACAGAGTCATACGAGGAAACAAAGCCGATTCACTCGGTCAGATCACTCTTGACGTGGTTTCGGCGATGAGAAGAATTATCGCAAGGATAAGATGACCTTGAGGTAGTGGATTTCAAAAGTGCATACCATGCCATTTTGGGCTGGTCTGCATATGCTCATTTCATGGCTCGACCATGTTATGTATACCTCAAGTTGAAAATGCCCGACCCCAAAGGCGTGATCACAGTCACGGGGAGCCGACAAAGAGCAGAAGATTGCTTCCAGAAAGGTTGCAAGATTGCCGACGAACAGATGGCAGCAGTGGAGTTCCAAGAGTACCAAAAGAATGCAGATCCGAGTGATTTGTTGCGCGCCAAAAAGGCTGCCTCTGAGTCTGCATTTCAGTCGGTCGGCGAAATAAAACCAGTTCACATTCACCCGACCGACCCCAATGCTGCTCTGACCCATATTTCAACAACACCCGACAGCAAATAGGGAGAAGCGCTCATCCAGTTCCTCCGTGAGAACTGGGACATCTTCGCATGGAAACCATCAAACATGCCAGGTGTACCTAGGGGACTGGCTGAGCACCATTTGCGAGTCGACCCAAAAGCAAAACCCGTCAAAAAGCATCTCTGTCGGTCCGCCACGGAGAAGAGGAAGGCGATTGGCAAAGAGGTGGCTCGTCTTCTGGCAGTAGAGTTCATCCGCGAGATATACCACTCCGAGTGACTCGCCAACGTTGTCATGGTCCCCAAGAAAGACAAGTCACTTCGAATGTGTATTGATTTCAAGCATATCAATCAGGCCTGCCTGAAATATCATTTCCCTCTGCCCCGCATCGACCAGATAGTCGAATCAACTGCGGGATGTGAGCGCTTGTCCTTTTTGGATGCGTATTCCGAGTACCATCAGATCCGTCTATATGGACCTGATGAGATAAAAACAGCTTTCATCATTCCATTCAGATGTTTTTGCTATGCCACTATGCCCTTTGGCCTCAAGAATGCCGGTGCCACGTTGATGCGCATGATTCAGAAGTGCATGCTCACTCAAATCAGTCGGAATGTGCATACATGGATGACATAGTGGTTAAGTCACGCAAAGGTTCTGACATGCTGACTGACCTCGCTGAAACCTTTGCCAACTTAAGAAGGTATGATATCAAGCTCAACCCATCAAAGTGCACATTCGGAGTCCCAGGTGGAAAGTTACTTAGTTTTCTCATTTCTGAACGGGGGATCGACGCAAATCCAGAGAAGATTGGCACAATCCTCCGAATGAAGCGCCATGTGCGCGTGCACGATGTTCAGAAGCTTACTGGTTGTTTGGCTGCATTGAGTCGATTCATCTCATGCCTCGGTGAAAAGGCACTGCCTCTTTACCGACTAATGAAGAAGTCTGACAAGTTTGAGTGGAATGACGAAGCTGAAGCAACGTTTCAGGAGCTCAAAGCCCTGCTTTCCACCCAGCCGGTGCTTGCTGCTCCAGTCAGCAAGGAGCCTTTACTGCTTTACATCGCAGCCACTGGACAGGTTGTCAACACAGTGCTCACAGTCGAGCGGGAAGAAGAAGGCAAGGCCTTCAAAGTTCAACGCCCAGTGTATTATATTTCTGAAGTCTTAACTCCGTCCAAGCAGATATACCCACACTATCAGAAGCTTGTTTATGGAATTTATCTGATCATGAGGAAAGTAGCACACTATTTCTCTGACCACTCGGTTTCAGTAGTCAGTGATGCTCCACTATCAGAAATCCTGAACAATAGAGATGCAACTGGTCAAGTGGCAAAGTGGGCGATTGAACTCCTTCCGTTAGATATCAAGTTTGATGCAAAGAAGGCCATCAAGTCCCAGGAAATAGCAGATTTCCTTGCCGAGTGGACTGAATAGGAGCAACCGACTCAGGTTCACTCGGAGCATTGGACTATGTTCTTTGATGGCTCCAAGATGTTGAATGGATCCGGTGCAGGAGTGGTTTTGGTATCCCCAAGAGGCAACAAACTCAATTATGTCCTCCAGATTCACTTTGATTCTTCAAACAACGAAGTTGAATATGAGGCACTTCTGTATGGGTTGCGTATGGCCATTTCACTCGGCGTCCGACGCCTAATGGTATACGGCGACTCAGACTTAGTGGTCAATCAGGTGATGAAGGAATGGGATGTCAGAAGTCCAGCGATGAACGATTATTGCAATGCAGTGAGGAAGCTAGAAAAGAAGTTCGAGGGGTTAGAGCTCCACCACATACCCCGAATCAAGAATCAAGTGGCTGATGAGCTGGCAAAGATAGGTTCCACTCAGAAGCCTATCCCCAGTAATGTGTTTTGGGAGCATCTTCACACCCCGTTAGTACAGGAAGATCCCTTCAAGGAAGAGCCCCGACAACCCATAAGTTCAACAAATCCGACTGAAATCGAAATCCCCGGTTGTGGTCGACTTGATCATGGAAGTCTTAGTGATCACGCCCGACTGGACAGTGCCGTATATCGCGTACATACTCAGAAAGGAACTCCCAGAAGATGAGGATGAGGCCCACCAGATTGTCCATCGATCAAAGGCTTTTACCGTGATAAAAGGGCAGCTTTACAGAGAAAGTGTGACAGGAGTGGCTCAACGCTGCATCACCCCAGAAGAAGGCCAAATGATCCTAAACGAGATCCACTCGAGGACCTGTGGTCACCATGCGTCCTCTAGGACCATCGTGGCCAAAGCATACCGAGCGTATTGGCCTCGTGCAAATGAGATGGTGAAAGATATAGTCGACAAGTGCGCAGGTTGTCAGTTCTACTCCAACATGTCCCACAAGCCCGCATCCTCCTTGAAGACTATTCCACTCGTCTGGCCATTTGCAGTCTGGGAGTTGGATATGGTCGGACCCTTCAAGACCGGCAGAAGTGGTTTCACTCATTTGCTTGTAGTAGTTGACAAGTTCACCAAATGGATCGAAGCCAAGCCTATCAAAAACCTTGACTCAAGCACTGCCGTCAGCTTCATCAGAGAATTGATATTCAGATATGGAGTCCCTCATAGCATTATCATAGAATATGGCTCCAACTTTGATTCTGATGATTTCAAGGCATTCTGTGCTTCCCAAGGCAGTCAAGTCGACTACGCATCTGTTGCACACCCACAGTCGAATGGGCAAGCAGAAAGGGCGAATGGTTTGATCCTTCAAGGGCTGAAACCTCTACTGATGCGCGACCTCAAGCACGCTGCTGGAGCTTGGGTGATTGAGTTACCATCCATTCTATGGGGGCTGAGGACGACGCCGAACCGGCCGACTGAACGAACCCCTTTCTTCTTGGTGTACGGCGCCGAGGCTGTGCTTCCGAGTGACTTGTTGCACAATGCTCCCCGAGTGGAACTCTTCTCAGAAGCTGAAGCAGAACAGGCATGCCAAGACGAAGTTGATCTCCTAGAAGAGGAACGTGAGATGGCTCTAATCCGGTCGACCATCTATCAGCAAGATCTGCGCCGATTCCATGCCCGCAATGTCATAGGTCGAGTGTTCCAGGAAGGAGACCTTGTGCTCAGAGTGGATCAAAAACGACCTCACAAGCTCACTCTGGCCTGGGAAGGTCCCTTCATCATCACCAACGTGGTTCACAATGGAGCGTACCACATCTACAACATAGCCAAGAAGATGGACGAGCCAAGCGCGTGGAACGCAGAGCTGCTCCACCATTTCTACAGATAAATCACTCGGATCGGCGAGTTGTAATAAAGTACTTCAGTTTGCTAATCAAAGACAAGATTTTTGCAGTATCTTAATGATTGTTGTTTCCATAAACACATGTGTTCAAATCCCCCCCAGTGGTTGTCTTAGCTGCGAACCTGATTCGCCTAAGTTAAAAACGCTTGGAGTGGAGAGCGATCCTCCCACTCGGGGGGCTTAGCCGCGAACCCGATTCGCCTAAGTTAAAAACACTCTGAGTGGAGGGTGATCCTCCCACTCGGTGGCTTAGCCGCGAACCCGATTTGCCTAAGTTAAAAACACTCTGAGTGGAGAGAGATCCTCTCACTCGGGGGCTTAGCCGCGGACCCGATTCGCCTAAGTTAAAAACACTCCGAGTGGAGAGTGATCCTCCCACTCGGGGCCTTAGCTGCGACCCTGTTCTCGCCTAAGTTAAAAAACACTCCGAGTGGAGAGCGATCCT
>NC_041383.1:744943052-744952381 GCF_002162155.2 Triticum dicoccoides | reverse complement strand
AGTGGAGAGAGATCCTCCCACTCGGGGGCTTAGGTGCGACCCCGTACTCGCCTAAGTTAAAAAACACTCCGAGTCGAGAGCGATCCTCCCACTCGGGGGCTTAGCTGCGACCCTGTTCTCGCCTAAGTTAAATAACACTCCGAGTGGAGAGCGATCCTTTCACTCGGGGGCTTAGCTGCGATCCCGTGCTCGCCTTAAGTTAAATAACACTCCGAGTGGAGAGCGATCCTCCCACTCGAGGGCTTAGCCGCGATCCCGTTCTTGTTGGAAATATGCCCTAGAGGCAATAATAAAATGGTTATTATTATATTTCCTTGTTCATGATAATTGTCTATTGTTCATGCTATAATTGTATTAACCGGAAACCGTAATACATGTGTGAATACATAGACCACAACATGTCCCTAGTGAGCCTCTAGTTGACTAGTTTATTAATCAATAGATGGTTATGGTTTCCTGACCATGGACATTGGATGTGTTGATAACGGGATCAAATCATTAGGAGAATGATGTGATGGACAAGACCCAATCCTAAGAATAACACAAGATCGTGTAGTTCGTTTGCTAAAAGCTTTTCTAATGTCAAGTATCATTTCCTTAGACCATGAGATTGTGCAACTCTCGGATACCCTAGGAATGCTTTGGGTGTACCAAACGTCACAACATAACTGGGTGGCTATAAAGGTACACTACAGGTATCTCCGAAAGTGTCTGTTGGGTTGGCACGAATCGAGACTGGGATTAGTCACTCCGTATGACGGAGAGGTATCTCTGGGCCCACTCGGTAATGCATCATCATAATGAGCTCAATGTGACTAAGCAGCTAGTCATGGGATCATGCATTACGGAACGAGTAAAGTGACTTGCCGGTAACGAGATTGAATGAGGTATTGGGATACCGACGATCGAATCCCGGGCAAGTAACATACCGATTGACAAAGGGAATTGTATACAGGATTGATTGAATCCCCGACATCATGGTTCATCCGATGAGATCATCGTGGAACATGTGGGAGCCAACATGGGTATCCAGATCCCGTTGTTGGTTATTGGCCGGAGAGATGTCTCGGTCATGTCTACATGATTCCCGAACCCGTAGGGTCTACACACTTAAGGTTCGGTGACGCTAGAGTTGTTATGGGAATTAGTGTGCAGTTACCGAATGTTGTTCGGAGTCCTGGATGAGATCTCGTACGTCACGAGGAGTTCCGGAATGGTCTGGAGGTAAAGATTTATATATGGGAAGTCCAGTTTCAGTCACCGGAATAATTTTGGGGTTATCGGTATTGTACCGGGACCATTGAAAGGTGTCCGGGGGTCCACCGGGTGGGGCCACCTGCTCCGGGGGACTTAGTGGGCTGAACAAAGGGTGAAAACCAGCCCCTAGTGGGCTGGTGCGCCCCCCCCCCAAGTGCCCAAGGAGCCTAGGGTTGAAAACCCTAGGGGGTGGGGCCGCCTCCCACCAACTTGGGGGGCAAGCTCCCCCCCTTGGCTGCCGCCCCCCTTAGATGAGATCTAAGGGGGCCGGACCCCCTCTCCCCTTCCCTTATATATAGTTTGGGTTTGGGAGGGCTGCCACACCCTTCCCTTGGCGCAGCCCTCTCCCTCCCCAACACCTCCTCCTCCATAGTAGTGCTTGGCGAAGCCCTGCCGGAGAACTGCAAGCTCCACCACCACGCTGTCGTGCTGCCAAAGCTCTCCCTCAACTTCTCCTCTCCCCTAGCTGGATCAAGAAGGAGGAGACGTCCCCGGGCTGTACGTGTGTTGAACGCGGAGGAGCCGTCCATTCGGCATAGATCGATTCTTCCGAGATTTGAATCGCCGCGGGTACGACTCCATCATCCACGTTCTAAGTAACGCTTCCGCTTACACTACCAAAAAAAAGACATCCGTGACATTTTGCGCCGAACGAATTTTTTTGTCATACTTATGACACTTCTATGACGATAATTGTGACAAAATCAGGTATCATCATAGATGTGATGGGCTCCTACTTCCATGACAAAAAATCATGACAGAAAATGGGCTTTTCGTCCTGGGCGAGCCGGAGACGCAGCTGCATGACATTCTTTGGGCCGTCCATGACGGAAAAAACCATAGTAGAAGCAAGGGCGAGGAAAATATCGGGGTGTTCCTGGTTACGGTGGGTGGTCGGGGCTGAGCGATGCACGGAGGTTTGCGCGTTTCTCTCATACACACACACGCGTGGGTGCGAGGTGTTGGGCTATAACTGAACCCGAGCGAGGGGTTCGCCTACGAAACCCGAGCGATTACACTGCAGGCTATGTGTTACTGAACCCGAGCGATCGATCGATGGCTGTTAACTGAACCCGATCGAGCCATTCCTTTGCTACTGCTACTAACTGAAGCCGATCGATGCTGCCTCTGGATGAACAGTGAGCGTTGCTGGGGGGTTTGGATGAACAGGACCGCGTGGTGTTGCCTCTGGATGAACAGGACCCCGATCGATCGAGTCGGTTGGGGCTGGATGAATAGGACCCCGCGGAGGGCTGCATGAACAGGACGGCCCCGTGGAGGGCTGGACGAATAGTAGATGGTGGAGGGGTGGATGAACAGTAGCCCGTGGAGGGGTGGTTGAACACGAGGTCATGGAGAGGGGTGGTTAAACAGTAGTCGGTGGAGTAACGCACGGTGGAGGCTGCATGAACAGGAGCCCGTGGATGAACAGTCACAAGTGGAGGCTGGAGGAGGTCGACGGTGGATGAACAGTAGCCCGTGGAGGCTGGAGGAGGTCGACGGTGGAGATGAACAATATCCCGTGGAGTCCCGTTTTGCGGTACGCCACACCCCTCCCGATGAACAGGACCCCTGTTTCGACCGTAGCGCTCCAGCACAAGTCCGTTTCGTCCGTTTTGCGGTACGCCACACCCCTCCCGATGAACAGGACCCCCGTTTCGACCTTAGCACTCCAACACAAGTCCGTTTCGTCCGTTTTGCGGTACGCCACACCCCTCCCGATCAACAGGACCCCATTTCGTCCGTAGGAGGTCCAACACAAGTCTGTTTCCTCTGTTTTGCGGTACGCCAGACCCCTCCCGATGAACAGGATCCCGTTCCGAACGTGGCCGGTCGAACACAAGGCCGTTTCCTCCGTTCTGCAGTACGCCAGGCCTTGTTTCCATCGGGTGTTCCGTCCAAGCCCTCCCAATGAACACAACGACGCATTCCGTTCCAACCCAGCCGGTTGGCTCCCCCATGAACACGACGACGACGCTATTTCTCCATTCCGACCCAGCCATGTACACGAGCCCTGGCCGTATGTATGCGCGAGTAGGCGTTTGACACCCCGCCTGTATGTACCTACGTGGCCGTATTTTCTTTCTTGCACACTGGCCGTTGTACGTACGTGTACATGCTATGTGCGCGCCTCTACTACGACACGTGCGTGCCTCTACATCGACAAGTATGTACGTACACGTTCGCGACCAGAATGACAATGCTACGTACGCTTCGACCAGGTGCGTCCTGACTGTCAGGCACTTCCTTGCATGCGAAGATGTAGCTGGTGGGTCCCAGCAGTCAGGGGGCCGAATCATTTTTTTTGCCCGGACGCACTTCCTTGCGTGCGAAGATGTAGCTGGTGGGTCCCAGCAGTCAGGGGGGGACTTTTTTTCACGAAATACGGTGGCCCGTCTGGTGGGTCCCCGCTGTCAGGTGGAGGAATAATTATTTTGCGCATAATAAGGAGGCACTTCCTTGCGGCCGCCGTGGACCCAACTGTCAGCCTCTCCACGTACAGTACTCTTCCGATGGAAGTCGTTCCTTGACCACGTTGACCATGCCGCGCCGAGAGCACCAGGGCAGTGGACGACGACGAGGCCTAGGAAGGGGACGACGCAGAGCCGGGGAAGACGCGACAGTGGAAGCCCGCACAGAGATGAGTACAAGGGTTCACTGGTTCGGCTGTGGTGTGAGGCTGTCGTCGCCGCAGGGACTGGCCAGCAGTGAGGCCTCCACAGCAGCACAACTGACCACGGGAGGTAGGAGCATGCGGCATGACCGGTGCTGCTTTGGGCGGCTGGAGCACGAAGACCAGAGGTTGAAGAAGCACTATGGCCATTGGATGGACATTGTACGGTCACTGGAGCTAGAATCATTCATATTGACTAAGTTGACAAAGCCCTCCGTCCCCGACAACTTAGTAGGCCCACAAGTCAGCCTCCCACCAAGGTGGGTCCCAGCTAGCAGGAGGGGTATTCATTTTTTTGTGCGTAATAAGGAGGCACTTCCGACGGGTCCGAGCTAACAGCGGGGGGTACGTTTTTTGCGAAATACAGAGGCCCTTCCGGTGGGTCCCAGCTATCAGGTGAAGGAATCATTATTTTGCACATAATAAGGAGGCATTTGCCTAAGTGGGCCCCTACTATCAGCCTCTTCCGATGGCTGTTGTTTGTTGACCATGTTGACCTCGCCGCGTCGAGAGCACAAACGCGGTGGACGAGGGCGAGGCCTAGGAAGGGAACCACCCGGAGCCGGTGAAGCCACCGCAACGGATGCCCACGCTGAGGGGAGTACGAGCGCTAACTGGTCGGCTGCGGGGTGAGGCTGACGTCGCCGGAAAATAACAGGATGTGTGGGTAGTTAGAGGGATGGCCTGGCGGCAGCACAACCAGCCACGGGAGGATGGAGCAGGCAGTCCCGCCGGCGCTGGTTTGGGCGGCTGGAGTAAGAAGATCAGAGATTGAAGAAGCATGACGGCCGTTGGATGGACATTCAATAGTGGCTATTGTGTGTTGACTAAGTTGACAAAGTCTTGCGTACGCGTCAAAAAAAATTAGGACAGCATCATCGTCTACCTAGTAGGCCCAGAAGTCAGCCTCCAAATCTGTGGAAAACAACATATAGCCCATTAACAATTATTTTCAATAATTTACAGCCCATTTACTAATTCTTAAGGATATTTGAAGCCCATATTCTTTTTATTAGCATTACAGACCATATATTCTGGGCACTGCTAAAAAATACAACGAAATTTTGCATATTTTGGTGGGGTCCGAACTCTTTTAATCATGAAATTTCGAGTCACGTTAAAAATATTTTTCAAAAAATTATATCAAAATAAAATTCAAAATACAATTCTCCGCAAACAAAATAAATGAAATTTAGAATCTTAACTAGCAAGATGCCCGCTCGTTGCACAGAACATGAAGATGCATTTGTATGAGTAGTTTATCTTGTGGGAGAAAAGATGATATTTTAATGTAATTGTGAGTTGGTTTTGGTTTTTATAAGAGTAGAGAGTAGAGAAATCCTAAAAAATGATATTTTAATGCAATTGCCGATCGGCTTTGGTTTAAAAATTTACAGCCCATTTCTTACAACTTATAGCCCATTTTTTGGGGAAGCCCAATTCTTACTACTTACATCTCTCCTCGTCTTGAAAGATTTGCAGCCCAGCAGGGCTGAGAAAAGCAAGTAGGCCTCGGTTTTGCTATTCTCGAAAAAAAGAACTGGGCTAGCCATTTTCAGAAAGAAAAAATATATTAACTCGGCTCATCATGTGCTTAATAAAAGCGTAAGCGTGAGCTAGACGGGCCACAGCCCCCGCACAACACGGAGTTGAGCTCCGTCTCTGAAACTAAAAAACAACTGGGCGAGCTATTGGGTCCCTGGTGTTATCCGCTCGTTGTGTAATTTTCTCGTTTATTGACTACATTGACAATGGCGTGGGACCTATTTGTCAAACAATTAGGAGGAAGTATTTTTTTGGCTTGTAATAATGAGGCACCTACTTGCGAAATGCAATGACCCTAGTGGGTCCCTACCGTCAGCCTCTCCACATACAGTCATCTCCTGATTCCTCTTGGTTGTTGACCATGTTGACAATGCCAGACGGAGGCGGGCACAGCGAGTGAACCAAGGAGGATAACAACGATGAAGCCTTGGACGGGAAGGAACAACAGCCGTGAAAGATGCGGCAGTGTGGTGGCAGGTGGGGGGGAGTACGAGGGCAACAACATGCAACTGAATCATACAAATGGTACAAAAAGCCCAAGGATTAATTGTTCATCAAATTTTTAGACAAAACTCAGATTGAACATGGCAGTAACATCTAACCCAACCACTCTTTTTTGCACCCACAAATAAATGGATCAGTCTGATCCATAAAATCAATATCCTGTGCAAAAAAATTTATTTCAGGATGACTACAACTTGTTGTAAATAGAAGCCGAGCATGTTTAGAAGCCCATTTGTCCACCTGAAACTTTTTTTTTGCTGTTCAACATGTCCGTCCGTGAGAAATCTCTTGCGATAAAAATTAAGCCTCATGGACAATAGTAACCTCGCATTCAATAGGAAGAATGTGACAAAGCTTCTGTTTGCCTGGTTGGATGCATATCCTTCCATCATTATTGTCCTCAAACGAATGTCATGAGAACTGAGAAAATCCTGGTGCTTATTACGCCACTGATTGGTTATATGTTTTTCTCCATGTGGTTCTGCCTAAGTAGACATGAAGATTGAAAATATTTAAGGTCTGAAAAAAGAGTATGTCAAAATAACGACAGCTGAACAGTTAATTCTAGTAGTGCAATATATACGGGCTTTCAATGTGCATGAAATCATCACCTCTATATATAAATTCTCCAGAGATCAATAGAATCATAGCAACCAATAATTATGTTCAAATCAAAACTAAACATTCTGATATACATATATATATATATATATATATATATAGACACACACACACACACACACAGACGGTCTATTCTGCTAATATTAGCAGAATAACTATTCTGCACACCACTTCCGCACTGCACGCTGAACGCAAGTGCACATCATTCTTTGAACCAAGTGTGCTGCAGTACTCACACGAGTGAACTTCTCGTCGGAAAAAACTGCACACGTTGTTTTTTTGGTACTGTTTTCGCTCTAATTTTTTAACCGTTTATCGGAATGAGGCGTGTAATATACCGTTGGAAAGCTATGTATTAGGCGCAACTTCGACATGTTGAACACTTTTTGAGATTCCACACGGTTTAAGAGCAATTTTGAAAATGGCGCGTCTGATGACGAGTGGCAGCAAGCGTTTTTTCGCGATTTCTTCTAAACCGCTTATCGGAATGAAGCAAACGATACGCCGTTGGATAGATATCATCGAGTCGCATATTTTTCATATCTATTAGTTTCTCTAATTCGTTACGATTTAAGAGCAGTTTCAAATTTACTAAATCGCGGAACTCTATTTTTCAAAGTTTTTAAAATTTTCGGTATTGTTTTTGCTCCAGTTTTCTAACCGTTTGTCGAAACGAGACGTATGATACGCCGTTGGAAAGCTATGGAGAAGGCGCAACTTTCATATGTTGAAATGATTTTGAGATTCCTTACGGTTTTTAGTTAATTTTGAAAATCGTGCGGTTGACGTCGAGAGGCAGCGGCTGTTTTTTCACGAAATTTTTAAGAACGGCTGGTCGGAATAATTCAAATCATATGCCGTTGGAAAGATATCAACGAGAGGCAACTTTTTCATGTAGAACACTCTCTCTAATTCCTTACGGTTTAAAAGCAATTTTAAATTTACCGAAATGCGGACACTCTGTTTTTCGCAACATCTAAATCGACGTGTGTACTGCATCAGACAGAAAACCGCACTGCTTTCAGACCAAAAACCGCACTTCATCAGACCGACAAGTGCACTGCATGATTTTTTTTGTGAGATGTAAATTTTCCCATGTGAGTTTTTGTTTTTGTTGTCTTTTTTCAACTTTCTTTTATGAAAAGAGTGGACCGCAAAGACAAGGCAAGTGAGCCACGACATATATCAAAGTGAACCACATTACCATCTTGTAGTTTCGCTGATTTTTTTTGCATTTTCATGTTGGGCGAAGTGAACATCATCACTCTCAAAAGTGAACCACATCCGAGGAACAAACACACTTCAAAATGAACCACATTGTTTTTTTGCTTTTTTTGTTTTTATCCGCCACCGTGTGTACTCTAAAATTTAACATTGGAGTGAGCTGCAATGAACTGTGCTTCACCGTAGGCAAGTGAAACATAAGTGAGCTGCTAGGGAAACCGAAGTGAGCTGCAAATACCTTTTAAAGTCATTTCCTAAAATAGAGTGCTCTACACGGACCTTTTGAAAACATTTTTAATAATGAACTGCGGTCTCTGAAAATGTGAAAAATAAAATAGAAACAACTTTCGACACCTAGCCGTACTACAGCGACGACCCAGGCAAACTTCAACGGTACGTCAACCGCACCGCACCTTTCGCAGTCCACTATCCAGTAGCTGCAGTGCACTTGTGTTCATGGAAGAGCACAAACACAAGAACGAAACTTCATTGCGGGCTTGTATGAGCTGCACGACAGCGGTCGCGGACTGCATGATTATACATGCTGCACTCCACACACACACGTCGCGGATTGCACACACGCACACGCCACAAAGGAAGGCTCGCTGTCCAAACTGCATGATGAGGGAAAGGCAAAAATAATGCAACACGACATCCCACCAAATTGCGGAAACCATCTTCCTGCAAAAATAAATAAACTGAACCTCAAGCACAAACATCAGCGGACCACATCTGCACTTTGAATTTTTTATCTTCTGAAAAACACAAAACAGTAAATTGCAGGTGAACGGCAAATCTCGTCGGTGCCTGAGATGGATCGGAGCGCCCACCTTCCCCTTGAGCCATGTAGAGGAGAGCAGCGAGGAGCAGAGGGTGGGCGATTTTTCTTCTGTCGAAGAGTGAGCTCACCGTCGGGGAAGGAAGCAGACGGAGGGGGACAACGAGGGTTGGATCTACGATGACAGCTACAAGGTGTGCTCACCGGCAGATGAGGATGGAAAGTGGGGGCAAAGGGGTGCTCACCCGCTCGCCGTCAATGGAGAAGAGAGCGGAGAGGATGGTGATCCCGTCCTGGTGCAGCGATGGCCGGCGGGACCGATCTTGATGCGTTTGACCATGGCCTAATCGAGGTGGCGACATGGCACGGTGGTGGTGTTGTCGACGGGAGACCAGATCGATGGTAGATCGCCGGATCTTGGCGGAGTTGAGGG
Source organism: Triticum dicoccoides (assembly GCF_002162155.2). Classification (NCBI taxonomy): domain Eukaryota; kingdom Viridiplantae; phylum Streptophyta; class Magnoliopsida; order Poales; family Poaceae; genus Triticum; species Triticum dicoccoides. Next base: position 744,943,345 of record NC_041383.1, on the reverse strand, counting down.
AAGAAGGAGCACCACGGGCGCGATCCAAAAGGGGATCAACGGCGGCGCACATTTTGCCTAGACGCCGTAGTGCGTGGCGGTGTGAAGGCGCGCCTTTGAAGGGTTGGTTTCTGGTGGACTGCGCGGCACCGGCCCTGGCGCCTGGGCGGCGGCGCGCTGGCCGGATCAGGGAGGATGGGAGGCGGCGCCGCGCTGGTCGGACCAAGGAGAATGGGGGGCGGCGGCGCTCGAGGTTGGTCGGGTGGCGGGGTAGGTGGCTGAGGAGGAAGGTGGGCAGGGTGGGGGCCGGCTCG
>NC_041383.1:744941216-744942481 GCF_002162155.2 Triticum dicoccoides | reverse complement strand
TGGGGCGACAGCTTGGGTGGGCTCGCAGGTTGCGGGTGGGGGAGGTGGGGCATGAGCGTGCGGGAGGAAGGAGGAGATAGTGGGGGTTAACTGCATCGGCCTGGGCACGGGAGACGAGAGTGGCCGGCGACGCTGTTCGTTTTCGTGTGTTCAAGACTGTTATCAGAATAAGCCCCGGGTGTGCAGAATAAGGTCTTAAGGGGTGTTATCATAATATATATATATATATATATATATATATATATATATATATATATATATATATATATATATATATATATATATATATGATCTTGACAGAATCCAGCAGCATTGATAGGCTATCAATGGAAGAACTCTTCATTGAGCATATAACATAATATTAGTAACCAAAGTGTACTCCAAGATGATACAAAACTTATGCGCACAAATGAAAAATGCAGCTTATGATTACAAATGTGTAGATGATAATATACGGTAGCTGAAAAAGTGAGGACCCAAACATCAACTCCTTGTGATCATTAAACGAGTCATGAATTACACCCAAGGTCTCCAGTTTGGGCGCAGAGACGACGGTTATTTGTGAAGGTCTATAAAAATTGTCAAGGAGCAACCTTTGAAGTGAAGGGGCATCTTCGATGATGAGCTGCTGTCCTTCAAAACAAATTCCAATGCTTTTAAGGTGAGGCGACTTTATTTGGAGACAACTGATACGGATTTCTATTCCCAAAACAATCAGCAAGCGCTCTAGGGCAGGGCAACTGGAGTGGATGATGCTGTGCAGTGAGGCCTCCGACAGATAAACCACCACAAGCGAAAGTTTTTTTAGCAGTGGGAGTCGAAGCATTTGTACCAGATTGTCTGGTAGATGGCACCGGGCAAAGGTGGCGGTGTGGAGAGAGGAGGAAAACCACGAGATGGACAAAGGTGGTGTGGGCACGAATTATTGATGTGTTCGTGGTATGAAACTTTTGTGGTAATGGTACAACTCAAACTGCTGGAGTTTTCTGAATTCAGGGGATGTCAGCCAAGTGTCCACCATGCCGGGTATGAACAGTAGGTAGCGTGTCGGGATGCAGAGACATTGAACGGGGCCCTGCTAGTGAGAAGAGACGATGGCTTTGAGGAGATCAAATACAGGAAGGACAGATATTTGACGACAGTCGAGATTGAGGGCCGCCGTGCGCCAAAGAGGGCGCCACCGAGTTGAGAGGACTTGTGTGCGACAACAATCCTTGGTGGGGAGAAGCGAGATGATCTCCTCAAGGATGGCGTCTGGGAGATCA